>NC_138944.1:4357500-4950000 GCF_965226115.1 Aulonocara stuartgranti | reverse complement strand
ACGCGATGCTAAGGAAGGCTGCATTCCCCCCATAAAGGAAGGAGCGATTGAGGACCTGCAGGACGAAGGTGAAGTACTGCAGTGGGAGAAAAGCAATGGAGGCGCACACAGAAAAGAGGAGGCACTGCAGGGCAGTCAGGAGCAGGGACAGGTAGGAGGAGCGCAGGTCCGCCTCTTGCTCCGTCTCTCCTACAGTACAAGAGAGATTCAGAAGGAGTTTCCACATGAAAACAAGTCGTTCTAACAACATTCACTGATTTACCCGGAGCCAGAGGCTTCTTCTTGTGTCTGTCCATGATGAGTCCGTTCCAGGGGGCACACAGGATGCCACACAGCTGAGTTATTGCGAACGCATTGGTGTACTGGCTCACTGATGATTTAGGGATGGATGAGAAAACAAGAGAATGAAGTCAGACAATATCTGGATCAAAGATGATAATGAGGACAATGACTTACCCAGGTTGGAGTCACCATCAGCCAGCCGGTTCAGCATGGAGTTGAGCGTGCCAATGAAGAAGTAGTGTCTCAGCTGCATGATGGACAACCACACCAGGTGAAATATGAAGAACCTGGACTTGACACAGCTGCCGAACGACTGCACTGAACACACAAAACAGGGTGTAAAACAAATCCATGCTACTTTGTTACACGTATTTGTATTTGCCTGCAGTGGTTTCTTTGTTGGCCAAACAGTAGAAACACTTGACACAAACAGTTTTGGATGGTAAAGTGGCTATAAGAACCTTTTTCTGTGTTTTGAGCCTCTGTCCTACCCTCGGGTGCCAGCGACGTGTTCTCCGTCTCAGGGGATTCCTGTGTCGGCGGACCTTCCTTTATCTCAGTCTCCTCCACAGTGTCAGTGTTTCCCTTTCCACAGTTTATCCTGAACGTCAGAAAAAAGTGTGATTAACAAATGAATGCACATTCAAAATCAACGTTGCACTGATCACTTTTGTTCTTTTGTTAGTGACTCAGAATTATTAAAAATCAAAAGGTTTATGCTCGTCATCTGTGGTGAAAGATGAAGAAAACAAAGAAAGTGTTGTGACAGGGAAAGCGGAAAGCAAGTGGAGAACATATACCACCTGATCTGTTCCCTGAAGATCAGGACCTCACTGCTCACTCACTCATTAACCAAGAAAATTGGGTTTAAATAATGACATCCAGCATGGAAAACTTCTTTTTTGCTTGGTTTTTGTACTAGTGAAACAATAAAGCACCTTTTCCATTGGTACCTATTTGGATTTAGTCGCCACAGCTCCACTTGGATGGACTGCGTTAAAAGTCCACTTCTTTACGGCACCTTCTTTAAACCACGTTACCCATGATGCACCTCAGCATTGTACTTCCATTTGGGAACGTGTTCAGTGCGGTTCTGCACAGGTGTGTTGGAGGAGTAACGTATTTACTTGTGTGAGTTAATACTATGTGCGTGCTTACCACCTGACCACACACGCACTCACACCCCCTTTACATTTAAATATATTGTAATTCAATCACATTCCCACAAATGCTGTTCATCTGGTTTATGCCATCTGCCATCTCCTTCATTAAATTTGTTTGAACTACATCACTGTGGAGTACCATTCCTTCTTACCGAGGATGACACAGTTCAATTCAATTCAATTTTATTCATATAGCGCCAAATCACAACAAAAGTCGCCTCAAGGTGCTTTATATTGTACAGTAGATACAGAGAAAAGCCCAACAATCACATGACCCCCTATGAGCAAGCACTTTGGCGACAGTGGGAAGGAAAAACTCCCTTTTAACAGGAAGAAACTGGCAGAACCAGGCTCAGGGAGGGGCGGGGCCATCTGCTGCGACTGGTTGGGGTGAGAGAAGGAAAACAGGATAAAGACATGTTGTGGAAGAGAGACAGAGGTTAATAACAGGTATGATTCAGTGCAGAGAGGTCTATTAACACATAGTGAGTGAGAAAGGTGACTGGAAAGGAAAAACCTGCCTACGTCTATTGCAGCATAACTAAGGGAGGATTCAGGGTCACCTGGTCCAGCCCTAACTATATGCTTTAGCAAAAAGGAAAGTTTGAAGCCTAATCTTGAAAGTAGAGATAGTGTCTGTCTCCCGAATCCAAACTGAAAGCTGGTTCCACAGAAGAGGGGCCTGAAAACTGAAGGCTCTGCCTCCCAGTTGAAGCGTGATCGGCAATCAGTGCAAACATATATTACAGACTGGTTTTCCATTACTATCCAATACCATCTAATGTGTATGGTCATCTTCACAGCAACGTAGGCAAGCATCCCATGACATAATTATGACGTATGCGACACGAACACTACAACAAAGGTGGAGGTTGGTGATGATATACCTACCGTTGTTGTTGTAGCCATTTCCCTCGTTCTGGGATTTAAAAAATGGTGGTTTTGATTTTCACGAACAACAACAAGAATTAGAAAAATATATACTTCTGAATTCAATCACTACACCATCCAAATGCTACGTCCACTTTAAATTAAAAAGGTAAAAGACTTCAACTTTGTCAGTAATATTTTGTATTTGATTCCTTATTTAGGTAGTTTTTCACAGAATAAGAACAAATTACACAAAAACATGTTAATAATACTGAATTTGTGCTTGAAATATGTGTTTAAGTACAGATTTTGTGTGTATCAAAGACGCCCACTGTCTTTATGACCTGAATGGCAAAAACCTATCATGCTCTCACCCGTAGGTGTAGTTTTCAGGCAGAGTGTAGGGGATGTGGGTTTTTGGCATCAGCAGGAAAGTTCTCGCCACGTGAATGCTGCTGCAGATGGTCAGGAAAATGAAAGAGTAGTGGAGAGAGATTCCCTGTTCGTACAGAATCTGCAGGGGAAAAAAAGGTCACTTATATATATATATATATAGGTGGATGCTGACACAGGTGGCTATCTTCCCACCTCCACTAATTTAAGTCGCTATGCTAGGCCTCTGATATGTGTGTGGCTCTGACCAATGAAATGGCGTGCTGTGTCTTACAGCCAATCCAAGAGGCCTTTGCTTAAATTTTGATAAATGCAATTCTAGTAGGCGGCGCTATCTAGATACCATCTCTTCTGTTTAAGGAGGATGTGGTTCTGTTGGTTTGTTGGATGATCACCAGCTCTTACTGGGGCAGCTGAAGCAGGAGTGAGAATTAGCACCTGGAAGTTTGAGGCCATGGTCTATAGTTGGAGATGGGTGGATTGCACATTGCTGTACCAAGTATCTCAGGGTTTTGAACAGTCTGTCTTTAGGGTAGACAGACTGGTGAAAGGTCCGCAGTGACTGGATACCATGCTAGTCATGCTGTGGTCGGCATGAAGCTGGACACTCTGGTGACAGTGGCAGAGAAAAGGACATTAAAGAAACTGATGGACATTATGAACAATGCTGGGCATCCTCTGCACACGGCCATAAACAATCAGAAGAGTCTGTTCAGTGACAGGTTGCTTCTCCCAAAGACAAGAACTAACAGACTTAAAAACTCCTTTGTCCCACACACCATCAAACTGTTTAACTCCTCTCTGGAGGGGAGAGGGAGGGGAAACAGGAGGACAAAGGAGGGGGGAACAACTAAGCTGTAGTGCCTCTTCACCTCACTGTACAATACCTTGTGCAATACTTTTTGTAAATAGTCAACAGTGCAATAGACTCAATACTTGAAATGTGCAATTCACTTGTATTTTTATTTTTTATTCCTATTTATTCTATTTATCCCCTTTGTATATTTTATTTATATTGTCTCTGTATTTATATATGTGTGTGTGTGTGTGTGTATATATATATATATATATATATATATATATATAACAATTCTGTAACTGTAACTTCGGTCGTTGCTGTGCTTTTTGGAAGTCGAATTTCCCAGAGGAACCCACCCGAGGGATTAATAAAGTTCTATCTTATCTTATCTTATCTTATCTTATCTTATCTTATCTTATCTTATCTTATCTTATCTTATCTTATCTTATCTTATCTTAGTCTTTTATGGTGAAGAGAGCTGGGTGTGAAGGAAAAACTTTCAATATGCTGACTGCTCTATGTTCCCATCCTCACCTTGGGCATAAGCTGAGAGTAATGACCGACAAAACAGGATGAGCTGCTTCAGTAGGGAGCCTGGGCTCTCCCTTAGAGATATGGAGAAGTGGGTCATTCAGGACTGGATGAAGGGATGTAAATTCTAATATTTTATTTATATAGTATTCAGCACAAATTCACAGTTATATTTGTTGGTGCACCAGTACAGCTATGGGATGCAGCTTGTTTCCACCTTTTTTTTTTGCCAAATAAGAATAAAACTGCACTTCAGTAAAGTAGTAGTGGCACTAGTGTGGGGACAGTGTTGTTTTATCCATCTAATGTGTGTGACAAATATGAGTGTAGCAATTATCAGTCCCACCTTAACGATGAGAAGCACAGCAGAGGAGGAGTCAAAGGCACCATTGTAGAAGGTGATGATGGTGGAGCGATGAGCAGGGAACAGGTTGCCCACCTTTCCGTCACACAGATACACGGATCATCAGGACAAAATATGTTTGAAAGTTTAGAAGTGGCTCAAGTGTATTTCTGTTTAGGAACAGAAACTTTCTACAGGTGTAGTTACCTGCATGTTAGTTATGAGCAGTAGGACTCCACCCACAGCAAGGAGAGACAGGGCGGGGTAAAGCAGATTTGAAAATTCTACAAGACACAGAAATACAAACATTAGGAATGTGATGTTGCACAATATTAAAGGCAGTTAGAGTTAAAACTCCAGAGTCACGGTGTAGAGAGCAGCAGAGCAGCAGAAGTGCTGACGAGCAGTTAAAATGCTGCATAATCATGTTTGAAAACAAACTTTTTGCTTTCCCCAGCAGCAGTAAAGGGTTACAGTCAGGGATGGATTCAGTGACCCTGAACCTTTAAACTTTCTATAGGTCAGGCTGATGGGGCGTTTTGTTGTTCGTGGTCTCTCTGTGCCCTCATTCTCTCTCTCTTCTCTTTTCCCCCTATTCCACAAACATCGAGGCTGAGCCTGTTTCTGCCGGAGGACTTTTCCCATTAAAAGGGAACACTTGCCTGTAAACAGGCGACAGCCTGATTTGTTAAGCTTTCTCTCTAATATTGTAGAGTATTCACATTGCGCCTTAAGATAACTGCTGTTGTGATACGATATAAATGAGACTGAAATCAAATGCCAATGGCTATACTGGAAAATAAAGAACACGCGTTAAATATGTTAATGACCAGAATTATGCACAGTTGTGCATAATTCTCACAGTGATTGTGATTATTTTACTGGGATTCATCATATACAAGGGGTGTTACAGTGACTACGTCATCAGGCATGTAGTGAAAACAACTTTTACCTGTTTTCTGTCATTCGTGTTTGGTATGGACCGAGCAGTAGCTGAGGAGATGAAACCTGCTTTGTGCTTAAGATGAGAAAGCCAACACAGCTGCTCTTTTTTAAAAAACAAAGGTGATTCTTTCACAGGTTTGTCCACAAGAATATGAAATGTGAGGCCAACACTGGCTAGCACATGCAAGTTATACTACTAACTGCTAATTAGCTAAAATGGTGTTGTCACAATAGCTAGGGTGTTCAATTTCTACACTTCAGCACACAGAATAAGCTTTCAGGTATTCAAATAAACCCAACACAATGTGACCAGAACACGAAATTCCCACAAGGAAGGGATTATGGAAAAGGTGGAAATTATGAGACAGAGGTGAAAGGTGAATCTAATAAAAACAAAAAAAAGACTCATAAATATGTGTTTTCTAATAATCGTAACCTGTGCACCTACCTGGGCTAGAGAGGGCCACCAGCAATGTACCGCCACTAAAAAGGGCTCTGGAGAGGGAAAAGTATCATAAGGACACATAAAAGTTTCTGTTTTTGCCATCAGACATCAGCTACGAGGAGCAGAGTTCCTATGAGGGAGCATTGAGACATTGGTTGGTGGCCTTAGGGTGATTTTGGCCTGCAGCGAAGTCGCCTTGAGCGTTAACAGACATAAGCTGGCAAGGTTTTCTGAATCCACTCAAACTGTCCATTCTCCCCTCAGATACCACATAAGCTCATGCATGTAGCCTCTCTCGACAGGACGATGAAACGTGGAAGAGAGTGAAAAACTTAACAGAAAAGTCTAGATGCAGCTTAATGCTGAAAAACAAGTACCAATCAGGGGGCAGCATAGTTAAAAACAGCAGCATAAATACACAAAACAACTGAGTTTTGTGTAAGTAGTTTTTTTATATATAGCAAAAGTTGACCTTGAAAAGGCTTGTTGGTCTGTACCAAATCTTGTATTTTGTAATCTGAATAAATTGCTCTTCAAATGAACACTGACTAAAGAAATAATCTGGCACGATTTCCATTAACATTAGAACAATATAATCTGGTACTGACAATTAACTACCTATTTTATTTAAAAATCAAGTAGTGACTCAACAACACTCATTAATTCCTAAATTGTGTAATAATTCTTGTTGCGCATGTTTTACAAAGTTACAGACTTTCTCTGCGTCTCTCCACATGTTTGAGTATAAATCATCTGACAGGAAGTAAAAGATGAATTTGACTGAATAACTGCATATTTTACCAAATTTTCTATAAATAATCTCATTGAAATTAATTACTGAGATTCTCTAACCCAGATCTCACAATATAATCTCATACTCTCCTGATCACTGCAATAAATAAGAAACTTAAGTGATAACATGTTACACCAAAGCTCTAAAGCAAATCTGCATTGCTAAGTGTTCCAGCAATGATTAACATAACAGGTTTGGAATAACAAATGTTTTCTCATGGGAGATGGATTATTTGAATATTGTGAGGTAGATGATTTCATAGTACGCGCCTTGGGGCAGCTATAGTATGTGATTGTGTGATTTCGTGGTATATAAACATAACTGAGTTTTTTTGGACATTTTTTTTGTAACCTGTGCAGAGAAAAAGTTCATTTACTAAAAAAGAAAATAAATAAAGTGTTACCTATTGATCCGGACTCTGAACCAGATTAAACCATTAACATTACCAAGTATTAGTACTGATACTAGAAACTGTCAAATATATTTTGGGGTTGAATGAGGTGGGTTCTGTTTCAGTCTAATCTCTGCGCCTTGTTTTACCATGTACTAATCTTAACTAATCTCAGACTTTTTGTGTTTCTTTGCTGAAACTAATTGGCAGACAAGGTTTTTTTTTATTCTGCTGGAGGTCTGACCTACAAAGGTATCATAGTTTACTTATAAAATATTGTTGATTAACAACATTTTGGGCAAACAGCAAGAAATAGTTAACAATTGTGTGTTTGGGTCTGCAGCCCAGACGTATTTCAGCACTGACTTACATTGCCAGCAGTCTGGTCAGCAGTGTGCCACAGTGATCAAATATGTAGCCATTTAATAGAGTCAGGAAGTTGTTGAGGAAGGAGGCCACAGTAAAAACCAGCGAGAACTGCTCATCCTGACCACTACAGTCTGGAAGAAAAACAAACAGAAACACACACAAATATATCTGAAACCTGCTTCTGTGGTGTCCTGGATGAGTGTCCTGTCCAATCTAAACTCCAGAGTTGCTCACCTTTACTATCCGTTGTGCTGTTAGTGTCGACACACAGCCAACCAAAGTATTCCTCTTTCTTCAGCACAAACACCAGGGAGGCATGGCCAAACACCAGGCCGGCAAATAACAGACACTCCAGCAACCCCGTGATCAGGGTCAGCCAGTAGCGCAGGCTGTAACCAACTACAGTTCCCTGCATTTTTCACTTCGTCTTTCCAGCTCACACAAAGGTCAAACAGAACTTCTAGACAGATCTCTGTTCCTAAACCATGGAATAAAAAAATAACAGGTATACTTTTTCAGTTTTACATGCCTGAAATACAGCAAAAACTGTTCAAGAAGTGATCACGAACGCAAGAGGGAGCAACATCTGTGTGAGCATGGGCAGTATATGAACTGAAGGCTAAAGATGATAAAAAATAAAGTTAACATTTTCTCATAGAAATACTGAATGTTCATCAAAATTCATTGTGCAATGTGAAATGTTGCAATGTACACAATCACGGCAGCACTGGCTCTCTCATTTGCTTTATTTTCCCTAAAAGCCTTCCACACATTCATCTTAGTTTCACTTCATATTTGTTACTTGGTGCTCCATGCTCATGTGGTGGTTCAGAACCACCACATGAGAGGGAACCACAGTGTGGCATCTATACTAACTTGAACCCCGTAGGTTAAGATTTTACATACAAACAAATAGTAGCTGCACACAAAAAAGCCACAATCAATTTCATCTTAACTCATTAGAATAGAATAGAATAGAATAGAATAGAATAGAATAGAATAGAATAGAATAGAATGATCCTTTAATTGTCCCACAAGGGGAAATTTGGTTGTAACAGCAGCCAAAAAGACACATATACAAACAAACAGTACACAGGACACAGAACAGAAACATACACAATTTTTCTTACATATTTACTAATTAATAACCAGATTAGCAATAACTCCACTTTTCCTTAAAACAGTTCCATACTTTTGTTAAATAAAACTGACTACAATAACACTGTGATGAACACACTTTTACCTTAATGTTTCCCAGTGAGTTTATTTGCATGGTGTATATGGTCCATTTATATTCTCCTCAAGTTAAACTCATTCTGCAAAGCGCAGAGACTACAGACAGGGCAACAGTTATCACCAAGGGGTGGTGGCTGTAATCCAGATTAATCCCGATAATCTACGTAATGACATATGGCACTACACAGACAAGAACGCTCCAAATGTGACCATTAAAACACGATTATTCAAGAAATTTATCACAGTGTGAGGTTTAATAGCATAAATACTTGTATAAAACACAAATATACGTCCAGTTTTCTATGCAGAGGCAAATAATTAACTCATTTTAGTAGAAATCCAACAAAACATGTTTCTAAGCGCTGACCCTCATGAAAAAGAAAAGAAACAATGCTTACCCCATAACCTCTGGGTAATCCACACATGAGACTCTGTGGGGCCATGATGCATCTTGCACCAACAGTGTTGGTGCTGTTTGCGCTTAGTTCTGAAGCTGTCAATAAGAAACGAACATGGTGACTCATTATGGGTCAGTTAACTATTAGTGGTGTTTCAAGGCTTTTGTGTGTATTTGGAGTGTGGGGGGTGGGGGCAATGATTCATAATGTTGTTACATTGTTACAAAACCTGTACAGCTGAAACTGTAGAGAATATTTTTTCCATCAGTTGGACTCTAGTCACAGATACTTTTTGTTTCCCAGTGTCAGGTGGCCTTAACACTTTGTATATGACTGTGTAGCATTTGAAATGTATAGCCAGCAGCTTGTGATTTTGATATTTTTTTAATGCAATTTGCAAGAAAATACACATCTTTTGATTGTATTGAAGATTTAAGATTGGTTGAGCCTCATCGGATTTTCTGTTTTTTAATTTTGCTGCAGCTTTCTTGTAATGGTTGCTTTACTACATATCACTACACCTCTGATTATAACCAAGGTTTGCAGAAGAGCATGCATGAATGCAAAAAACATTAAACCTTAACGTCACACCAGCTGAAAACTGCACCAGAAATGGACAACAGAAGACTGAAAAATTGTTGCCGTTTTCCCACAGTCTTCACATACTATACAGGTTTAAGGCACCTCTGCATTGTTTTCATTGGTTCTCATGGAAGATAAGTGTCTCAAAGGGTAAATTTGGCTTTGAAAACAGATTACATACTAGCATAAGGCAAAAAAACAACAAAAAAACAGGGAGCTTAAGCTGGCCTGATTACCACATTGACCAACAACAATCTGTTGGGAAGTTGTAACTCCAAATGGTGCTTAAAAATAAAATAAATATTTACCAGAAAGCAAGTGTGACAGGTGAGAAATGGGAACTGGGGAGGCACCGCCACTGGGTGGAGCTTGTGCAAGAGCCAGCAATAGCAATAGAAAGAAGAAGAAGAAGAAGAAGGGGAAAAAAATCTCTCATCTACTGATCGGAAGGTTGGTGGTTCGATCCTTGGCTCCTCCAGTCTGCATGTCAAGTATCCTTGGGCAAGATACTAACCCCAAGTTGCTCTCTGATGCATCCATTGGAGTGCGAATGTACTTAGAAAGCACTATGTATAGAGAAAGTGCTTGTGAGAATGGGTGTGATTGGGTGAATGTGGCATGCTGTATAGAGTGCTTTGAGTACACTGGGAGAGTAGAAAAGCGCTATATAAGAACCAGTCCATTTTTACCATTTAATAACCCCTGTCCATGAACTACCCCGGCCTTAAAGCTCTCCAACTACTTGGTGCTCTGTGCTGCAGTTTGGCACAGTATTTAGAAGCTTTTAGTAAACTTTAAAAAAAAAAACCTAATAATAATAATAACAATAATAATAATAATGAAATACAATGACCCAGCCTAGAAGTAATGAATGCATGAGCTAGAGACCTGGTTAAGCTCACTTGGCTGAGCAAGTGACTCACAAAGTCACTTACTGTAAGTGTGCAGGGTTTACACCTCGTGAGTCACTTGCAAAGGCCCTGGTTTAAAATTGCCCTAGGCCAGGGGTCGGCAACCTTTCTGATGACGAGTGCCATTTAGAATTTCCTCAGAGGCCAGTGTGCCATATGATTGCATTAGCAATAAATTTAAAAACGGTCTGTATTAATAGTTACACACTATATAGAACCACTTTATAGAATTATATTTGTTCGCAGATGTTGGCAGCTATCAGCGAATAGTTATCAGCTATTTCGAAACAAAAAAAAGACACTTTTTATCAATAACAAGAACTCCATAACAGCAAATGAACTGTACGACAGAAAATACAAACGCTATTTATGGTCTCCTCACAACAATGATAAGTAAAATAAACTGGGCCAATATGGCATGTTTGTTAATACAGGGATACACATGTTAATGTGATCTCTGGTCTCCCACTCAGAGACACAGGTCTCCGAGTGTCCAGCATTCAGAGGCTACCCGAGGACTCATGTGAGAGAAAATCTGCTCACACAGACATGTAGAGCCAAACACTGTCAATAAGGCCTCTGCAATGTTCTGAAGACAGTTAAACTTGTCAGTAGTGATGTCCAGCAGGTGAAAATGCAGCTCCATGAATATGCACACGCTGTGAATTCCAGCTGCTTCAATGTTGCATTAACTGGCATTAACTCAGCCAGTTAATGCGAGACAAATCTAGCTGCTCATTAAAGATTTCTGGTTTGATCAGAAAATAAAACATTGGTCCATACTCCTGAAACTCCCAAAAAAAAATGCATTGTGTCTCGAGTCTACAGATGTATCCGTGTATTTCCGTGGTGCTGATGCTGTGCTGAGCGGACAGCTCCTGAAGCTTTTGAAGTGTCGGAATGTGGAAATCTAACAACATCCCTCTTACCAGTAGGCTAAGTTATTTTTAGCCAATTACAAGTTGAATATGGTAGTTGGGGTTGTTAGTTAAGATACCGTCATTAAGAAGCAGCACAACTAATGTGTTTATGCGAGCTAATTTGGAGGGGCACTGCTGGCGCGGCCATTTATTTTTTAATGCACCTTCTCAGATTAATTCACTGCATGTCGTGCCCAGGGCTGCACTGGGACAAAAAATCGGCCCGGCCATTTTGACTAGAGACCGGCCCACCAGGTATTAAAGCCATAAAGCCTTTGAATGAAAACAAACGCTGCTGTGACAGTGATGTACAGTCTTGTTGGTATATGTATGATTTCTATACATTTTACGTCAGATAAAAACTTTGGTTGTAAGCTTCAGATAATTATTTAATAACAGACAGACATTTTAAATGATAATAAGAAAGTATTTCTTTGTGCCCCCCTTTCCCTGTTAATGCCTACCTGGCCCCCTGGCAAAACTTTGCTAGATCCGCCCCTGCACAGTTACCAGGTGTCAGCTACATAGAAAAGGATCCTGGTGTTATTTGTCTCTCAGAAACAGTTCACAACTTCCCTTCAACTCATTCATGTCACCTAAAAGATAAACCTGTTTCTTCATCACCTGTTCAGCTCTGATGATTCAGTAAGGACATCTCCTGGTTTCATCTTCATGTTTCCTTCTCACCAGATAACCAAACCAATATCATGACCAGCAGCTTTTACAGCTGTGGCTCCAGCAAACATCAGCTGATACTAGAAATTAATTGGTGCTGTTGTTTAGAGCGACATCCTGCGGTTTCCTCTTTCTGGTGCAAAGTGGGCGATAAACAAACAAGAGAGACGGGACTTGCGCCAGAAAAGCCGATCAGCTGATCAATTGATCAGTTTTATGATTGAAGTAGCAACAGGAGAGAGAGGGGAGAGAATGTGAGAAGAAGAGGCAGCTGTGCAGCGTAATGACAGAATAAATCCATCTTTGTGTCTTTTTCCTTTCTAGCTGAAGTACGGGACAAACTGTGTTCCTTTTCAGCTCAATATGAAATACGGAATATTTTCTCTGACGATTCCTTCTTTTTACAGGATGGTTGGCAACTCTACTAACTAACCTTATGAATTAAATAAAGTTCGCTATACAGTGCTGGTGAAAACTGTCATGCTAGCTATAGGCAGTACGACTTATTGTAACTGACTGTAAAAAGTCAGCACAACGAAAATAAACTCCACCTAAACTTTGTTTATATCTGACCCAGATAGACTGCAGGTCATAACTTCTTACCCGAAGTTCAGTTCACCTGACACTCGGACCGATGCTGCCTCGGGCGTATGGATGTTGGCGCTCACAGTGCCCTAATGTTTCATCAAGGCTGGTTGACTTGTCAGGGAGGAAATAGGGAAAATGCTAAAATACATAGGCTTTAATCATACATCGTATAGCATCAATGTCCAGATTAAGAAAAATTCAGTCGTACATATTTGTTCAATAAGCATGTTGAAGGACAGGTCCTGGTCAAAAATGACTCCAGGATTGCTGGAGACCAAAGTAATCTAGAGTAAATATCTGGTTAGACACCATGTTTCTAAGATTTTTAGAATGAAGTACAATAAGTTTAGTTTTCTTTGAAGTTAGGAGAAGAAAAATATTCCAGGTCTTTATGTCATTAAGACATGTCTGTACTTATGCTGACTAATGCTCTACATCATTTGACTTCATTAATAAATAAAACTTGGTATCATCTGCACATCAGTGAAAATGTATGCAGTGTTTTCTAATAATATTGTCTCACACAAGCATGAAAATAGCTCTGGTCTCAACATGGAACTCTGTGGAATGAATTCTATCGTTGATTTAAACTAGCAGAGCACATTTCTTTGAATTCATTTTAATAATATTGGTTAGACTGTAAGATAATTATGCATAACCTTCACTAGTGAGGTTTCAGTGTTATGATGAATCCTAAACCCTGACTAAAACTCTTCAAATAAAATTATCATGTCAATTGAGGGTGTGTGGCAGGCAGGACGAGGACCTGAATGCAGGGTTCAAACAAAAGGTTGAACTCAAAACGGCAGCTTTATTTGCTGGAGAAAACTAAGACATTGAATACAAAAACTAGTGATGGCCCGCTTGAAGCTGACGCTCCGGTGTGTGTGTCAAAAAAATCAACACACTGCTTCAGAAGCACTGTGTCGAAGCTTGATTCGTTTAGCCACAGTCACGTGATCAGTGACGCCCGAAGCTTCATTTAGAACCTAACTGCTTCAGTATCTGATTCAATGGTTTAAAAGGAAGCGAATCATTCGCGGGATTTGTGGACTGTTTTGATGGCGACAGATAGCAAACCACTGATATTTTTACTGAGAGATTTGGAGCCAGCGAGGAATAGAGGAGTTTCTGTTGCGTGGGAGTATTTTGAGTTGATTTTGGTCAATCGGGTGGGTTTTCCAGCTTTGTGTTCTTGTTGTTTGCTTTTGTTTTGTGCGTGTTTATTTTTTCTGACAACAGGAAAAACTTAAAATGTCAAAAATCTGTTTTTCATAATATAAATATCATTAAATAACTTTAGAAAGACTTCTATTTGACTCTTTATATTTAATGTTATAAAATATATATTTTATGTTTTAAATAATCTTAAACTGTTAGTCTGCAAAATGTGCAGCAATTTAATTTATTTATTCTCTTTAGCTGATATTTTGTGGGGCCCAGTTAGACTGTATAACTGCATCTCTACCAGTTTCTGTGCACTCCAGCCTCTTCTGTGCCATGTGAAGGGATTTTCCTTAAGGCAGGAGAAATTATCTCCACAAAAAGGAACAGGTTCGGCCATCGCACAGTGGAACTAATTTTCTTCTTAAATACAAATGGAAAGGGTTACCTTAAATGCATCACGTTAATTTGCAAGTTCATAAGCATTTTCCCTTTCTAGTTCACAATCAATTCTACCCCCAGGTCAAAAATATGTATAGGAAAATTTCCCTAATGTAAAATTATTTATAAAAATACCCGTCTAGCGATTAACTGCATAAGTACATGGAGGCGGGACCTCACAGCAGAAGCCTACTCCATAATGTGTTGTACATTATTATATGTATATTATATGTAACGTGGTATTTTTCATTATTGTATTTACCAACATCAAGAAGTCACAAGCAAAGAAAGACCACACCATGGTGCATGTTTAAACAAGGAAAGTTTACTGGTCAAAATTATTTATTAAAGAAATAAACAACATTTTTGTCACCCCAACAAATACACGTTTAAAGCAACACAACAGCAGCCCAATATCAGACAGAATTCCACTCTGTAGAGTGGGCAATCATTGCAGTTGGTTTTATTTTGTGGATTCAAGCTGCTCTTCATATTTTTGCCCACCAGATGTCACCAGAGAGGATTGTGTTGAATAGCTTCGAGTAATGAACCATTTTTCAATACAAGCTTCAATGCTTCAGAAAGCTTCATTTGGCCATCACTAACAAAAACTAACCAGGAAGTTGAAACAAGAAACTAGGAACTGTCATGAGCATGGTGGAGACAGGGAGCAACGACGGCATACAACACAACAAGGGGCAGTGGAAAACACAGGGCTTAAATACACATGGGAGTAACGAGGGAATGGGAATGGGAGGGAAACACAACTGGGACTAATCTGACATAATGAGACAAGGGGGAAGCAAAAGTCAAAACACTGAACACAGCACACGAGACTATCAAAATAAAACAAAACACAAGACAGGCATGGAGATCCATGCGATCTACTCCTTCAAGAATTTTAAAAAATACAATAATTTGGTCTGCAGTTAGCTGAAACAACTAACTGACCTTCAAAGTAAAAGAAAGGTAGTGGTGTGTAGCCTGTAACAGGGATCAACTGATCAAATTCACCAGTCTTGTAGGAATTGGCCATGCTGATGATTTAGAGGAAGACGCTATTTAAGTTAGTTTGGAAAGCTTGACAGAAGAGAAAAAAATATAAATAAATATCAACAGTCATTAAAGTTGCTGTATTTAATGAAAGGCCCGCTGGAATCCTGTGAATATTTTTATGTAATAATTATACATTTTTATTTGTTCAGAAATGCATGAAGTCATTAAAATTTTCACTTGAACATACTATATTGTCAATAAAAAGTTAAATGATAGGTATAGAATGACACCCATCCCTACAGTAGATGTGGACTAAATGGTTTTAGATGCCATGAAAAAAGTGTAAAAGTGTGTTTTTTCAAATCAGCGCCACAAACATGCTTTTTCACCATTTTCACAATTATTCTGTTTGTTGTTAATTAAAAAAGTAAATAATAATCTAACAGTTATAGCAGTATTGTGCAAAAGTCTTGAACTACCCCAATTTTTTTTTATATAGAAACAAGACACTTCACCCGTTGCCTACTGGTGGTGGTCAGAGGGTCCGGTGGCGCCAGTGTCCGGCAGCCTCGCCTCTGTCAGTGCGCCCCAGGGTGACTGTGGCTACAATGTAGCTTGCCATCACCAGTGTGTGAATGTGTGTGTGAATGGGTGGATGACAGGTTGTGTAAAGCGCTTTGGGGTCCTTAGGGACTAGAAAAGCGCTATACAAATACAGGCCATTTTACCATTATAAACACACATACATAGTTACAATGCTATTATGATACATTGTGAGACACCATTGTGATCTGACATTCCATCCTATACTATGACATTGTCTTTGGTGCTCAGCTGAACTGTCAATGGTACACGATTGAGGAATTTATATAAAAATATTTGCGTATAACTTATAAATGTTGGCACTCACAGTGGCCTAGGCATTGTTTAGTTAAAGTTTCATCTAGATTGGGTCACTTGTCTTGGAGGAAATAGAGAGATAAGATAAGATAAGATAAGATAAGATAAGATAAAACTTTATTAATCCCTCGGGTGGGTTCCTCTGGGAAATTCGGTTTCCAAAAAGCACAGCACCGACAGAAGTTACACAAAGTTACAAATAGGGAACATACAAACATATAAGGCTAAATATGTTTTGAGACTACAGACAGAATTTTTGGGTCGAGAATTGCTTTAAAAGCTTTTTTTAATAGTAAAAGACGACATGGTTTAGTCAAACAGTTTTGTAAGGATTATAACTAAACACTAGATGGAGACAAACACAAACTGAACTTCATGCCAGACACTGGTTTTATTAAAGTAAATAAAATTTAATACCGCGAAACTTCACATTTATTTGTTAACTAAAACACGGTTTGATTAGTGTCTAATATTTTCTTAATATGGAAAAATAAAAATCAACCCATTATGAACGATGTATATATATGTATATATATATGGGTGTGTGTGTGTGTGTGTGTGTGTGTGTGTGTGTGTATTTACAGTGGTCCTTTACTTTGAATCCTGTATTTATTGACTGTTTATTATTGTTGTCCATTTAACATTTAAGAGATTAACATAGTTAATTAATCATAGCATTTACATTAACAGTGTAGTATTTTTTAAATGATATTGAAATGGACTGTCTTTTCTTTTTCTAGAACGGTGCAGGATCTTTAAGGTTCTTTTGTTTTCTTGTCTAATCTGGCCTTCTTGTTCTTCAGTGTAACCATCTAGGTGCTCTACACCTTGTTATAAGCCCTCTGTATTTTCATTTGCTTGGAGACATAATAATAATAATAATGGTTCTCTCACGCCAACCGGTCGCAGCATATGGCCCCGCCCCTCCCTCAGCCTGGTTCTGCTGGAGGTTTCTTCCTGTTAAAAGGGAGTTCTTCCTTCCCACTGTCACCAAAGTGCTTGCTCATAGGGGGTCATATGACTGTTGGGTTTTTCTCTGTATGTACCATTGTAGGGTATAGCTTGCAATATAAAGCGCCTTGGGGTGATTTGGCGCTGTATAAATAAAATTGAATTGAACCACTTTAATTGTCTTCTCTGGTGCATAAGTGTTTCTGACCTGGGTGCATTATTCTTTTTTAAGAATTCCAGTGAAGAGATGTCAAATGTGAATTGAAAACATGGAATCACACCCAGTTAAATTTGAGCCCCCCAAAGTGAGGCACTGTGTATAAAATTTAATGTAATTCCTCAACTGTAAATGCATTTTTTTCTTTTGTTAAACTCCTTCAATTAAAACTGAAAGCCTGCAATTAAATTACAGCTTGACTGTTTGATTTAAAATCTCCTGTGGTACATGGACGTACCTGCACACCAGTTTGACTTCACTTACCCTTTGAGCTATTTAGAGGTGAGAAATGCTGCCATTGCCATGAGTGGTCTGATGGGGGAGGCAAAGAGACACGAATGTGACCTTGGAGGGAGTGGTTGAAGATAGAAAACATGGTTCCTGCTATAAGAAGGAAGAGCAGAAAAAAGGGGGGAAGAAAGAGCGAGAGGAGGGGGTGCTGACAACAAGCCTACAACACTGTCTTTCATCAAACTGTCATGCTGTTGTGTTGGCTGTTTCCCAGCTCCTGCTTTTACTGCCAGTGCATGTACCAAGCAACACCAAACAAGCATAATCAATCCCAACCAACTCGCCCCATACCCTCCTCCTTCCCCCCCTTTTTATCTGGTGGTGATTATTGACTGGATCTGAAGGATTTTCTTTTCCCCAAGACTTCCACTGAATCAATTTCCTCTCCTGGAAGACGTTTTTGGCTCTATCAGGGTCCAGAAACCCCAAACCCTCCCTCCTGTTGCTGGGAAACCACTCCAGTGATTTGTGTGTTGTCAGAGTGCATTACAGACGGTGATGTGAGAGCAAGAGAAAGAGAGAGAGAGAGACGCAGAGATGAGAGAGGAACCTTAGCTGGAGAGCGTGGAAGAAAGAGATGGAGAAGAAAATATACTATACGCACATCTACTCCAGCTCCATTTTTCTTTCACGCACTGTCTCCCTATAAACACACACTGCACTGTGGGGCTCGATTAACATGCTTTGATTCCCCCTCCTCCCTTTCTGTCTTTTCTCTTCCTCAGTTTCAGCTTTTGGGATTAAAGGAATGAGGAATGTGTTTGGCAGCAAAACTGTTGGGGGAGAATATTTGATGTTTAATTGATAGAGGCTGGAGCAAAAGACTTGTTATTTGCAATTACCCTAAATCATGAGATTGTGTGTGTGTGCACGTCTCTGTGTCCGTGTGTGAGAGAGATTTGCTGCCAGGAGTTGTCTGTGAGTGCTCTTAAGTGTGAATGCGCTCACACGAGAGTCAGAAACACCCTTCGCTGCCAAATACCTCTCACGCTGAAAAAAGTGTCACATTAATTAAAATCAACAGGGCCATCGTGAGCTCCGCTTCTGTGCCTGCATAGATTTTAACAGTGCAACGTCACAGTGTAATAAAACCTCAGTCGCAGTATTTAAAAAAAGCCTGCATGTAGATCTACTTTAGGTCATTTAATTGGTTTTAGGACAAGTCTGAAAGCTTCAGACGGAAAGATATTTAGTTTAACAAACATTACACAAATATTAACTTTTATTATCTAATAGAATATAATCATATTGGGCATCTCCTACCCAGTGAAAAGCAGTTTTTAACAGCAGCTCACACCTGTCATGCTCTGTAAGACTAACAGGTGTTAATTAAGTGCAGTCCCTCATTATCTGCACGAGAAAAAAGGAATATGGACGTTAAGGTCTCTTGAACACTGTTATTCAGAGAAATGACTCCCTATTTACTTAATTAGTTCATTACTACCTACCACTTAGTTAAGGTCCTCTTTGTGAATGGGTTTGATAGCAGCTGTTTTGACTTGTAATAATAAGAAAAGCGCAGGTGTTGCTAATGTTGACTATTCAGGTGTCCTAGTAATGACAATGTGCCAGTGAGCTGTCACGCACAATGCCAGGCAGCTACAAAAATTCTGAGGTGTTAAATATCAGAACGTAATAAAAAATCTATTTCACACCAGGTTGTGAGATTATTTAAAAACAACCCCAACACATGACTGATTACGCCATGTCATTATTAATTTAACTGTGTGTGAAGTGGTTAAAAAAAAAAAGCAGTATGAGAAAAAGTAAGTGCACCTCATGACTCAGTAGCATGCAGATGCACCATTAACAGCAATAACCTGAGGTAACTGTTCTCTGTAGGTCTTTCTCAGTCTCTCACCTTGATGTCAAAGAATTCTGGCCCACTCTTATTTGTGGACAGATGTTGTGTCACAGCTCTTGCACCACAGAGGTCTGGAGTTTGACTGGGACATTGCAACACCTTCATTCTTCACTTTTTCAGTCATTCTGTTGTAATTAGCTGCTGTGATTGGGATCATGGCTCGGGCTTTAACTGACCTCATGTTTGACTCTAGAATACTATTGTAATTGGACGTGCTCATGGTTGAGTCAATGGCTGCAGGCTACCCAGGTCATGTGGCTGAAGACAACCTCAACTCAAGATACGTCCAACACTGTGCTGACTGTTGATATGCTGTTTGTTTGGTTTTTTTTTCCCCCAAACGTGGAGTTGGGAATTATAGCCACACATCTCCACTTTGGTGATTTGTTCAAAGGACATTCCAGGAGTTCCAGGAGTTGGTTTGTTAAGATCCAACTTTTAAAACCTAAGCCCTGCTGTCATGGAACGGACATATTATAGTTGTTTAAGAAGTGTTACTACCACCTAGTGGTAACTAAGCAGAATGTCTTTTTTGTAGAGGAAGTGATATACAGGAAGTTGTGTGCTCTTTAGCTGCTGCAGTGACAGCATTTGTAATCTGATGGCAATCTCTGCAATCCTGGTGTTAAAGTCCACAATATCGGCTTCATCCGTAAGTTCCTATACATTTAATGTGTATTAGTAAGTTTTGACGCTGTTTTGAGTTAAATCATATGGAGGCAGGTAGATGCTTGTATTTTGTCAGCAGATGCTTTATCTGTGGTCGTGTGTTTTTCGCTAGAACAATGTTATTCTCCCAGTGTAATGGAACATGTCTTCATTGTGTATTTTGTATTCCTTTTCTTTGTACAGTTTTACAAAAAAAAGAGAGAGAGAGAATTTATTTTCATCATTAAATCCTGCCAAACACAACAAGCGGCCTGTTTCTTGGAGGATGAAGTGCTGGGAATAAAGATTGTTAAGCTAGCTGTATAGCTGAAATTACGTTGCCTGCAACAAACTTTAGTGAGGACAGCATAGTAAAAGGATGACCACTCAACGTGGAAGTTAAGAAGAGTGAAGGATTGTCAGTCTGCATCACACTGCAATGGAAGCCACAAGCGCCTCAGCACAAGCTTTAAAGGAAGATAGAGCTGAAGGCTCACGAGATGAAGTTGAATCGGGGTCTATTTATTCACGCCACAGCTCAAAGAGGTCACGCTCTTCACGCTCATCAACAAGGTCCAGAGTAAGCTATGAAGCAGCCAGGGCGCGAGCCAAAGCAGAAGCGGCGAAAACCAGACTAGCGTTCACGGAAAAGGAAGGCGAACTGAGAGTCGAAAAGGCCAGACTAGAAGCCAAGATAGATTATATTAGTCTACAGAAAGAAGCTGAGGCTGCCCAAGCTGAAGCTGAGGTGTTGGAGGCAGCTGCAGGAGACGTGAATGAATCCAACAACAAAGAATTTGACTTTCTGCCCTTGCCAGAGAGTGCATTGAAAAGGACTGATCACTATGTTACACAGCACACAAAAGATCAATTCCCACAAGAACCCAAAGTAGAGAATGATTCGACTTTACCGCCAACATCCACTCCATTTCCAAGCTACAATCAGAATGCACAGCCCCAGCTCATCGACAATGGAGCCAGCTTCCCTCCAAATAATGCTCAGCCACTCCATATGAACTTCCCACAGCAAGAAGATGAGCGCTATCAGCACAGGGTACTGCCCGACAATCGACCACATCTAAACAGCTCCCACAATAATGACTCATCTACAGATCTTGCCAAGTTCCTTGCTAAATCCCAGCTGGTTTCCTCAGGCCTAACAAAGTTTGATGACTTACCCGAACACTATGAAGCCTGGAGAGAAACGTTCATCAACACAATCGAAAGTCTGAGTCTATCAGCAAGTGAAGAAATGGATCTGCTTATCAAATGGCTGGGTAAAGAATCTGGTGGGCATGCAATCAGAATACGGTCTGTGAATATCAGACAGCCTAATGTGGGACTTAGAATGATCTGGGAAAGACTAAATAAAAAATATGGTGCTCCAGAGGTGATAGAAAGAGCTCTCTTTTGTAAACTTGAGAGTTTTCCCAAGATCCACAACAGAGAGAGTCAAAAACTACAAGAACTGGCTGACTTGCTTACTGAACTCGACGTTGCTAAACGAGAGGGTTACCTGCCAGGTCTAGCCTATCTTGATACATCAAGAGGTGTGCAGCCAATTGTGGAAAAGCTCCCTTTTTATCTCCAAGACAAGTGGCTGTCACACGGGTGCAAATACAAAAGAGATCATCATGCTGCCTTTCCTCCTTTCTCCTACTTCAAAGAATTCATCTGCAGAGAGGCTGAAGAGAGAAATGATCCCAGTTTTAACTATCCAGATCTTTTCACTAATTCTTACAGAAAAGAGAAGTCAAATCAAGCGAGACCTGTCTCCGTGCACAAGACGAACATATGCATGGCTTCAGAGCCCAAATTAGGAAATCCAGAGAAGCTATGCCCCATGCACCACAAGCCTCATTCTCTTCAAAAATGCAGAGGTTTTCGAAAACTGCTCTTGGAAGAGAGGAAAAGGTTCTTAAAAGAAAACAATATATGTTTTCGCTGCTGCGCCTCTACGACTCATCAAGCCAAATCTTGTGAGGCCACCGTAAAATGCGAGGAATGTGACAGTGATAAACACATTTCCGCTCTGCACCCCGGACCAGCTTCGCGCTCAGATGCAGTTCCTACTTCCTCGACAGAGAATGGCGGGGAGAGGTCGGACACAGAGGCACAGAGTGTCACATCCAGATGTACCCAGGTATGTGGGGATGGGTTTCAAGGGAAATCCTGCTCAAAGATCTGTCTGGTGAATGTGTATCCAAATGGCCACCAAGAGCAATGGCAGAAGATGTATGTCATTTTAGATGACCAAAGTAATGTTTCACTGGCCAGATCTGAGTTTTTTGACATGTTTGGTCTCAAGGGAGCAACCATGCCATACACACTGAAAACCTGTGCAGGCGTCATAGAAGCATCTGGGAGAAGAGCCCACAGTTTTATGATAGAATCGTTGGACGGGAAAGTTACCATGCCTTTGCCTGCACTTATAGAGTGCAATGATATCCCAAATAACAGGTCAGAGATACCCACACCCGAAGC
Organism: Aulonocara stuartgranti; assembly: GCF_965226115.1. Classification (NCBI taxonomy): domain Eukaryota; kingdom Metazoa; phylum Chordata; class Actinopteri; order Cichliformes; family Cichlidae; genus Aulonocara; species Aulonocara stuartgranti. The sequence goes on along the minus strand of NC_138944.1, from coordinate 4,927,410 downwards.
TGCATGTCACCACCATCATCTTAAAAGAGTGGCAGATAAGATTCCACCACTTGACCCAGAAGCAGACATTCTTCTTCTATTGGGAAGAGACATTATAAGAGCGCATAAGGTTCGAGACCAGTATAATGGTCCACTAAACGCCCCATATGCACAACGCTTAGACCTAGGGTGGGTCATAGTTGGAGAGGTGTGCATAGGAGGTGCACACAACACGACTACAGTGAGTGCTATGAAAACCTGCATCCTGGAAAATGGCAGACCAAGTCACTTTGCCACGTGTGAGAATAAGATAAAGGTGAAAGAAAATCCTAATGGCAAAGATGAGAAAAAGAGAACCACACCCAATAGAGACATTCAAAATGCATTGACAGTGACTAATCTTGGGGAAACAGTCTTCAATGCCACAGAAGATGACAACCAGCTAGCACACTCCATTGAGGATTCAGTCTTCCTACAGATCATGGAAGAGGAATTCTTCCAGGATGAGACAAAAAGCTGGGTTGCCCCTCTTCCTTTTCGGCACCCACGTAAACGTCTGCCAAATAACAGATGTTACGCTCATCACCGTCTGATGTCACTGCGGAAGACTTTAGATAAGAAGCCCGAAATGAAAATGCATTTCACAGACTTCATGCAAAATATGTTAGACAAGGGACATGCTGAACTTGCACCACCACTCCAGGAGGGGGCAGAATGCTGGTATTTGCCCACGTTTGGTGTTTACCATCCCAAAAAACCAAGCAAGATTAGAGTGGTATTTGATTCCAGTGCTCAGTATGATGGAATCTCGCTAAACGAGGTGCTGCTGTCTGGACCAGATCTTAACAACACTCTCATCGGTGTCCTCCTCAGATTCAGGAAAGAGCCTGTAGCCATAACTGCAGATATTCAGCAGATGTTTTACTGTTTCGTTGTTCGTGAGGACTGCAGGGATTTCCTTAGGTTCCTGTGGTATCAGGATAACGATCTGAGTAAGGATGTGGTGGATTATCGCATGCGTGTTCATGTTTTCGGAAACAGTCCATCACCTGCAGTGGCAATCTTTGGCCTCAGGAAAGCAGCAGAGCACCAAGAAGTTGAATATGGCAGTGATGCGAGGCACTTCGTAGAAAGAGACTTTTATGTAGATGACGGCCTCCGGTCTTTTGCTACAACAGCAGAGGCCATTGATGTTCTGCGTCGAACACAGCAGATGTTGGCAGCATCTAACATCACTCTGCACAAAATAGCTTCAAATCGAGCAGAAGTATTGAAAGCATTTCCTGCAGATCAAAGAGCAGACAATGTAAAAGACCTTAACCTCTTTGTGGATGACTTACCAGTCCAACGCAGTCTTGGAGTCAGCTGGAACATAATGACTGACACTTTTGGATTCAGTATTCCTGAGAATGAAAAGCCATTTACACGCCGTGGTGTCCTGTCAACAGTAAACAGTCTGTTTGATCCTTTGGGGTTCATAGCTCCTGTTGCAGTGACAGGGAGACTGATTCTAAGAGAGCTAACAACCGAGAATGCAGACTGGGACGTAGAACTCCCTGAGGCTAAAAAAGAAAGTTGGAGAAGATGGAATGAATCATTGTCAGCACTAAAAAACCTGGATGTTCCACGAACATATGCCTCTTTCTCTGTTTCAAAAGCACAGCACGCTGAATTATTGGTCTTCTGTGATGCCTCTGTCAAAGCAATATCTGCAGTTGCTTATCTTAAGACAACGAATGAACAAGGTCTCCAAGAGGTGGGCTTTGTTTTCGGGAAATCCAAGCTCGCTCCCAACCCAAGCCTCACAATCCCAAGACTGGAGTTGTGTGCTGCTGTCATGGCCGTTGAGATAGCCGATCTAGTAATGAGGGAGCTTGATCTAGATCTCAAGACAGTGAAATTCTACACTGACAGCAGAGTTGTATTGGGATACATACACAACGAGACTAGGAGGTTCTATGTGTATGTGAACAATAGAGTGCAGCACATCCGGCAGTCAACACGACCTGATCAGTGGAACTACATTCCTTCAGAACTAAATCCGGCTGATCATGGGTCACGTTCTGTTCCAGCCGCCGAGCTTGCCGACACCACGTGGCTAACAGGACCAGCATTCCTAATGAAACAAACAAAGGTAGCTGCCAGTGGCGATAAAGGATCAACATTTGACCTTGTGAACCCAGATGCTGATGCTGAGGTACGTCCTGAGGTAATCTCGCTCGCCACACAAGTTAGTAGAGACAAACTTGGCTCAAAACGCTTCCAGCGTTTTTCTACCTGGACCACACTCAGTAAGACTGTGGCACGTCTGTGTCATATTGCTCAGTGTTTCTCTCACTCCTCAAAGAATCAAAGGTGTGTTGGATGGCACATGTGCAAAAGTGGCCTGTCAGTCATTGACATTGTCAGAGCAGAACAGATCATCATAAAATGTGTGCAAGAAGAAATGTATTCAGAAGAACTGAAATGCATCAAAATGAAACATGACCTTCCGAAAACCAGCACTCTGTACAAACTCCGACCCATTCTCGACAGCGAAGGTATGTTAAGAATAGGTGGAGGCATTGGTCGAGGACAACTTGAAAGTGGTGAAGTCCATCCGCTAATAATACCAAGCCGCAGCCATGTAGCAAGCTTGCTTGTTTGTCATCATCATCAGGCTGTAAAGCACCAGGGCAGGCATTTCACTGAAGGTGCAATTCGCAACAGTGGTCTGTGGATTGTTGGAGGGAAACGTCTCATCAGTAGTATTATTCACAAGTGTGTTACATGCAGGAAACTAAGAGGAAGAACCGAGCAGCAACAAATGTCAGACCTACCCACAGAGCGCCTTCAGGCTGACCCTCCATTTTCCTATGTTGGCCTTGATGTTTTTGGACCATGGGAAGTGGTGATACGCCGTACCAGAGGTGGTCAAGCTCAAGACAAAAGGTGGGCTGTCCTTTTCACATGTATGGCCACTCGAGCCATACATATTGAGGTTATTGAAACAATGACGTCCTCAAGCTTTATAAATGCGCTCCGAAGGTTTTTCTCCATCAGGGGTCATGCCAAACAGCTTCGCTCGGACTGTGGGACCAATTTCACTGGAGCGTTCAAAGAGCTGAAGATGGATCCTGGCAATAAGAGCGTAGAGGATTACCTTCTTCAACAAAAATGCACTTGGGTTTTCAACCCACCTCACTCCTCTCATATGGGCGGCGCTTGGGAGCGCATGATTGGAGTGGCAAGACGGATTTTAGATTCTATGCTTCTTCAGGTTGGACATGTAAAACTCACTCATGAGGTCTTAACCACTTTTATGGCTGAAGTGAGTGCCATTGTCAATGCAAGGCCGTTAATACCAGTTTCTACTGATCCTGAGGCGCCTTTCATTCTAACACCTTCCATATTGCTGACCCAGAAGGGGGGTGTTCCCTCTCCTACTGTAAGTGAGTTTTCAAGAGGGGATCTGCTCAAAAATCAGTGGAAAAGAGTTCAGGCCTTGGCAGATACCTTCTGGGCTAGGTGGCGCCGTGAATATTTGAGCACATTACAGAGTCGGCACAAATGGCAATCTCAGAAACCTAATCTCAAAGAAGGAGATATTGTTCTGCTCAAGGACGATCAAGCCAAGAGGAATCAGTGGCCTATGGGAATTATTGTCAAGGTTGTTCCCAGCAGAGATGGACTTGTTAGGAAAGTTGAAGTTAAGGTGATACGGAACCAGACAGCGAAGGTCTTCTCTAGACCAGTTTCTCAAGTAATCTTGTTGTTTTCACCACAGGACAATGACTCATCAGCAAGCTAGAGGATTGAGACTGTGGCATAAAGTGGCATATCTTTAATATGCCAGGCGGGGAGTGTCATGGAACGGACATATTATAGTTGTTTAAGAAGTGTTACTACCACCTAGTGGTAACTAAGCAGAATGTCTTTTTTGTAGAGGAAGTGATATACAGGAAGTTGTGTGCTCTTTAGCTGCTGCAGTGACAGCATTTGTAATCTGATGGCAATCTCTGCAATCCTGGTGTTAAAGTCCACAATATCGGCTTCATCCGTAAGTTCCTATACATTTAATGTGTATTAGTAAGTTTTGACGCTGTTTTGAGTTAAATCATATGGAGGCAGGTAGATGCTTGTATTTTGTCAGCAGATGCTTTATCTGTGGTCGTGTGTTTTTCGCTAGAACAATGTTATTCTCCCAGTGTAATGGAACATGTCTTCATTGTGTATTTTGTATTCCTTTTCTTTGTACAGTTTTACAAAAAAAAGAGAGAGAGAGAATTTATTTTCATCATTAAATCCTGCCAAACACAACAAGCGGCCTGTTTCTTGGAGGATGAAGTGCTGGGAATAAAGATTGTTAAGCTAGCTGTATAGCTGAAATTACGTTGCCTGCAACAAACTTTAGTGAGGACAGCATACCTGCTGTCATTGGTATATTTTAGAGAGAAGTGGATGTATCTTTTTCCTAATTATTATTGTCATGAACATGAAAATATAAGATTTTAATTGAGGCCTGTAGAGTCTGAGGTGTAGCTTCTGGGCTTTTGTAGTTTCTGACTCTGGGGGAAATTTGTTTGGACACTCATATCCCTCCTTTTCTATGCAGGTAGTTGACATTATTTGAAAATGAACTCCAGAGTACTGTCCTTCTTCCTCTACCCTCTTCCTCAGCATCATGTCAAAACACACCTTAATGCTCCAAACCAGCAAACTGCCAAAACATCTTTTTTCATCGCAGTGGTCACACTGATGATGATCAGTTAATTAAAATTATTTGATTAGCAGCCCCTGGATGCTACTTATGCAGTAAAGGTCCCTAATGTTTTTCACACTGCGCCTCTGCATTCGGCTTAGTTTTTGTTAATAGTGTAATATGCAGTTCATTTAATTTTTTTTATCATTAGCACTGTGAAAACAATTTAGTTCAAGTGCGGTTAGTGCTACTATGAAGCAATATGCGGTTTATTACACTAATTATATGATTTGGACCAATCATAGCAGTGTTTTGAGGAGCAGGGGAACAGGAAATGGTTTCATAAGTGAAAGCATACTTTTCTAAAAAAAAAAGAGAAAAAAGAAAAAAGAAAGAGGTAAAATATATTTTCAGTTATTATTTAATTTGATAAAATTAAATTTAATAATAAATAATTTCAGGGTGAATAACCACAGCTTGATTTATGAAGTAAAGATAGCTTACAGTATGTACATTTTAATCACAAAGAAAACTCAGATGACATATTTTAGCTGCTAATACACTGACTAATAGGACTGACGCTAATTTCCTGCATGTTTATAACATGAGTGACACATTTAAATTTTTGTCTTTTTTTTAAGTCCAGACTTTGAAATATGTCAATGAAATGCACAAAGCTTTAAAGCTTTTGTTGCAAAGAAACATCCCACAGCACGTCTGTTTTTTTGTGCCCTCTTACGTTTGTTTGTTGTCGGTGTTGCAGAGGATATTTAAAGCTAAAACAGAAATATCTGTCTATCTGTGTCTCTTTCCACACAGAGTACTGACCCTCACATGACCCCGTGTGAAACATGCCACAGAGGACAGGCGGTAAACCCATGGTTGAGCCTTACACACACACACACACACACACACACACACACACACACACACACACACATATCTCACCTTGAGGGCAGCCTTGTCTCTCTGCGTACCAGCGTGGATTAAATCCTCTCAGGAACTCGGCTCAGTCAACACTTTGTTAGGACTCACAAACAGTATCAACAGTAAAAATCCTGGATCTTTTATCTGAGCTTAAACCCCAAAGAAATGCACATAACCTCATGACACACTCCAGAATATTGCAGGGTTTATTGTAACATATTTGCCCTTTATCATGAAAAACAAATACAAAAAAGCAAAAGAAGTATTGATGCGAACAGAACGTGACAGAGCTAAACATTTCTGCTTCATTTATCATCACTGCAAAAATGTGGCCCTCATGTAAAGATAAACCTATCTGAGGGTATATATATTTATCAGGTGATATGCACTCATAATCTAAATACCCAACACACATCAAATACTTACAGGTTATAATGAGACAGGAGAGAAAAAAAGAAATTTTATCTTTTAGCTCTAAACTAACCTTCATGTAGACTTGTTCTGTCAGGGAACATACAGGGCTTTTTAATCAAGTGTCCCAGCTGTAGTGCAAAAAGTTCTTTGAGTTGTCAGTAACACTAGAAAAGTGCTGTTTAAATGACACTCTGTTTACAGTTTACTAACAGGCCATGACTGTGAGCGAGTATGTACAGTACCAGCATCCTCCTAAATGGGAAAACCTGGTAAAACGTCCGCTTGCTGGTACAAGCAAAGGCCTACTGGTGCTTCAAGCTGCTGTGTGAGTGAGTTGACATTATCATACCTGACAGTATAACCTTCATTACCACCTTTGTAGTTATTATTAAATCCAAACTGTGCATTTCTTTTTCGGTGGATGAAGTTCGATAGAAAGAAAATATTTCATACATGAAATTGCTCACAATAAGGTTAATGGCATGTTGGCTGCTTTTCCAGCCATGTGTGTAGATTTAAAAACATTTTTTGGTTCTTTTTTACTCAAGTGAAGGTCAATATCTACATGTTATATCCTCCAAGATGAGGATCTCAGTCTCAAAAAGTCTTGAGGGATTAATAGCAGAGCAAAAACCACAATCCTGATTGTTGTGTTCATAATTGTAATTTTCGTTAAAGTATTTCTTAGTGTTTCTTTATTAAGACGAAAATGTTTTGTTTCAGTGTCTTTTTACCTGAATTTTCTCTTCAGGTCATCTTAGATTGGGGTGAATTAACTTGTGATTGACTTTGGGCAAAAACAAGAAAAAACAATAATAATAACAAAAAAAACCTAGGGGTGCAACGATACACAAAATTCACGGTTCGGTTCGATACTTTGGTGTCACGGTTCGATATTTTTTCGACACAAAAAAATGTTCATGCTTTTTTAATTTGTCATTTATTAAAATTAGAAATATATATTTTAACTCAAACGTAAAGTTTTTTAATTTAATGTTGCTGAAACAACAAAGTAATAAAAAAATTAATCTGATTGAGGAATCACTCATCTTTGGAAAAGAGAGTTTATTACAGAGAAATGGCTCTTTCCAAAATAAAAGCTATACTATACGCTTCTTCTGGGCTATATTCTCAGCAGCATATTAAATATATCAGGTCCCCGTAAGGAGAATCCTGTGCTAACGGCTGTCTAAATGACTCGGGTAAAGTTTGTAGCATGCGTGCTTGTTGTTTTTGTCTGCTTCCACTTGTCTTTGCACTAGGATGATGTCGGCGTAAATGTGCAGTCATACTCGTCGTGTTCCCACTAGTGCTGTCAGCGTTAAGCTGAAATGACGTTAACGCCACAACACGGCAAATCTCCATTAACGAGCTACCGCGGATCGCCCGTGCATGGGGCTGGACGGCCAACACGTTAATGAGCTAACTGCGCTAACACACTAGCTCCCACCCATGTAATTGAGCATTGCATGGCACATCCAACATACTGTTTTACTTTAGTCCATGACGCGCTTACCTTCAGGGTCATACATCACATGAAAACCAAAATAGTTCCAAAGGCCAGATCTGAATGAGGGTGGGGGAGGTTCAATTTGCCATGTTGCAACAAGAGCTTAGCTTCTGTCTCGCTAGCTTGCCCTGCGCTCTTCCTTCTGACTATGCTGTCTGTGTTGAGCGCTCAGTGGATCTGCGCTCGACAGTGCAGCCTAGGCGGAGTAGTCGAACGCAGATTCACTGAGCGCTCAACACAGACAGCATCGTCAGAAGAAAAGTTGATGAAATAAATTCAAAATGTTGTATTGTTCGACATATGCGTACTGAACCGAAAGCACTGTATCGAACGGTTCAATATCGATACGAGTATCGTTGCACCCCTAAAAAAATCCAACACACAATAAGAGCTTCATAGTGAAACTATCGTTTGTTTGTTTTTTAACATTTTTATCCCTGTTAACTTGTCTTCACAATCACTGAAAGCTGAAAATCTAATTTTCCTTTTGATCTCAGATTCATTATGCTTCTCTTAAAGACCAATGTAATCTAGCAAAGCAAAGTTTGTCATGTGCAGAGACAGTATCAAAAAAAGTCAAGCCAATGCACAAGCACCTTAACCCTGCATTCTTTTATTGGCCAACAGAGGGCGACTCTTCTCGTTGCAAAATAATTTTATTGTGCAGAAGTCTATGGATAAACAAGTCTACACTCCTTTGCTGTGTGACCTCAATAAATATTTTTCTGATCCTGAGATAACAGCTGATGTGATAGAAAAAGAAGCATACCACAGGGTGGATATACCCGTAGTGTGACACGTAGCCTTGCTTCACAGGATTGTTTTCTCCTAACCTTTGATCTGCTTTGACAAACCCATGTATTTTCCCTCTTCACTATGGCTCATTTACCACAAACTTGTCTGCACACATTCTTGCTCAGTGCCAAATATTTTGTATTTTGCATCACAGTGCCATTACTTCTAAAACATAGCAGCATGTGGATCACCCTGAATTCCTGTCATGTGCGTGCGTGAATTCCATATATATATATATATATATATATATATATATATATATATGCTCTAATGAGCCTGAAGTCAGAGATTTCCTTATTACAAAGGAATAGACTAGGAGTGCCACGTTTTCACGTGTTGAAAGTTTGCCTTGAGTGCTTTACAGATTTCCTGCTGTAAGAATGTGTTTTGTACATGCAGATTGAAAGAGTTTAAAATATTTATACTTCATGTAGCTGAGACAGTTTGGTGTGGATAGCCAATATTCATTAATAGAGAGTTTTTGTTTAATTGCCTGGCATTTTTCACTGCCTGCAGTTAATAAGAAAAAGCTCAATAGGATTGCAAACCTAGGCATTAAGATTGCTGTTCAGCAGCAACATATTATGCATTTAACATTGCAAGTCTCCAGTGTTGGAAAAGAGACATCCTCAGTGATGTATCACAGCCTCTTCATAGTATAGCCCTACTATCTTTAGCACGTACAACAGCAACACATATCCAGGCGTGTCTGGGAGTGAGAGCTGGTACCAGCCTTAGATTAGAATTTAGGAAGCCGTTTTAACAACCTTCAAAGAAAGCACAACATTTTGCAAAACATGCAGGAAAACTATTCCTGTTAAAGACGGAAGCAACAAATGTGTTTCAGCACTCGAAGCAAAAACACAACCAGACTATGAAGGCATACGAGGAGGAGATGCTATTAGGCAAACTAAAACAAATGACTCTACTGTGCAACACTGGAGTTCTGGCTATTTGGCTCTATATAACAGGAAGTGCAAACAGTGGGTAGAAAAGACTGACTGTGGTTACACAATGGAAACGGAGAGCTTTGTGTAGCTGGTTAAAAGCTCGACCCAAGATATAAAATCCCAGGTACAAAATAACTTTCAGTTTTATTCTGAGACGATATTGTGCAGCTCCCGAAGAGTTAGAATAATAAGTTACTTTAGTTACTGTTAAAGTAAAAAGTGAATCAAGTTACATTATACCTTTACTTAAAGAGTTAAAGGGAAAACGTTTATATGGCAGTTATGTGCTTACAGCTCGTTGTCATGTATATAAAACTGTATACTATTGCATTATAATACTACTGCTGGCACTTTGTTTCAATAGATTCACACTTTGAATTAATGTGTCGTCCGTGACAGCAGATTTTCAAGCTACAATCATCAATAAAAAAAGAGTATGATTTTCCTGTACTAAATATCGTTATCATCACAAGATGATCCCATTATGCGTTTTAAAGTTTGAAAATATACAGCTGTCATGTTAGAAATAAACAGTAGTGCCTAGAGCGAAATTAAATTAATATGTAAATATATTTACTTGATTTTTTATATTTACTGTTTTATGCAAAATGTAAGATTAACGATTTTCTGCAGCATTGCTCTCGTGTCTTACTTGTAGCATAGCTTATGCATTCTGCTGTTTTTTATTCTTTAGAGATCTCTGTTGCCTGTTCCTTTGACAATGCTCAATTGATCTATTTTGATCTGCTTTGTGAGGAAGACGAGTGGGATGACATGTTAAACACTCACTTTTATGTGAGTATGTACAGAGCCTGAGGCAGAAAGTGCATTAACAACGAAAGCTGAAAACAACTGTTGTGATACCTGTTATCTCTAACTAGGGTTTTAGGTTTTGTTAGGTCAGATAAAGCAAACAAAGCCTGGTTACGTTGGACATGTTCAACCCTTCAGTATTTAACTTTGACTTTGATATGTATTTAACAAAAGCAACAATCCTACGACTCTTCCTGCATTTTAACTTTTGCACACACGTGAATCCTTTTAGCCCTCTCCCTTCCTCCACGCTCTGTCACCTGTTTCTTTCTCTTCCTCTGTTCTCTGTCTGACACTGAGGGTTGAGGAAGGGTTGAGGAATGCTCGAGGGCCGTGAATGGAGACATTGTGCCCAGAGGTCAGGAAAAGTCAGAGAGGCACAGTGTCACAGTCAGAGTCGCTGCTCTGATCGCCCAGCTACTTGACAGTCACGTCTTACTGAGCCAGAAGAACCGCAGTCAGGAACACAGTGAATCACAGACGGAGGAATATGAGCTGAAAATCTGCACAATAAAACACAAAAACACAGTTTCAAGGTAGCTCTCTTTTAAATATTTGAAGAAGAAAAAATATGTGAAGAAAGAAGAAAAAAGATAAAACATTGTGTGTTTTCATACTGGAACAGAGACAGGAACACTTACAAACGGGAGGGCAGATAAAAATAAGAACTTTATGTGTTGCTTGAATTTCTTTTAAAAAAAACCCAGCCTTTAAAAGGACCGTGTCCTTGGCGAATGAACCCTCAGATCTATTCTAAGTGAGCACTTAAAGCACTTTTTGGAAGACACATTCACACAGCTCTTGAACTATCACTCACACACACACACACACACACACACACACACATCAGGGGGAATTTGGGGACTCTGGACATGAGGATTGAACCGTCAACCTTCCCATTAGTAGTCTTCCGGACTGGCAGCCTCTGTTCCTCGTGGAGCTGCTAAAATGAGACCAACTGATAATCAGATATTTAGTGTTTCTTTATTAAGACGAAAATGTTTTGTTTGAGCGTCTTTTTACTTCTTGAGTAACACATTACAGGAAGCAAAGGGAGTTAAACTGTGGATTCACCTTGTTTGTTTGTGAATTACAGGCTTGTCAACATTGCAATTTAACATCTAAAGAAATGGTTTGGGTGAATCATGGCATCCTGCAGGTAGAGAAACATATGATTAGGTATTAGCTAGGTGTGGGAGGGGTGGGGTGTTTGCTAGTGTACTTGCTCTCCCAGTTCCAAGCCCAGATAAATGGGGAGGGTTGTATCACGAAGGACATCTGATGTACAATCTTTACGAAATCAAACCTGCACCAGTAAAATTTGCATACCACACTTGTCTAGGCCGGGGTTAACAATGACTGCCACCTGAATTGACAGTCAAGACAAAGGCTGGGACAGGGTGAAGCCCCGTTCAGAGGCAGCACGGCGGCAAGCCCTAAAAAAACAGAAGCATTCAAATTTCTTAGAGCTGCTACTGTGAATAAAATATGAGCATATGTGGGTAATTTGGAGACCGGTGTAGTAGACAAGCTGCTCTTGGCCCTGCTTTCACTGCTCTGACATATCTGTGCTTTATTATACACGTGTAGATTTGTGTAGCACAAAGTAAACAAGTTACTCTGTAATTTATCATCTCATGACTTTGGCCAACATGTCTCGTTACAGCTAATGGTAAATATTTTGATGATGAGTATATAAGTAAACATATTTTACAGTTCTTCAGTTGGGAAGGGGTGTGGAAAGGTTGACGTGTCCATGCAGATTGCAACGGCCTATCGGAGGCTGTCAGCATAAAAGAAAACTAGACCGGCAGCACGAAATCATAAAAAGCTGTTTTGATTTGGTCCGGTTTGTCTTGTTGGTGTTTTTAACTGTGGAGAAAGGAGTCGCCGCTCCGTTTGTACGAAGTTCAAGCAGATAATCAACACTACTGGCAAAGGTTGTTTCTTCACAGTTGATTTGTTTGATGACATTTATTGTGGTGCACCAACATTTTTTAAACTTCAGGAGGCAGATCTGCACTCTGGGTGTTTTTTAATTACTTTAGAAGCAGTAAGTTTAAATGAATTTCCATAGTTCCTCATTTTAAAACCCACTGTGAAATAAAAGTAATATCCTGATTTTATATGTTATTTTTTTTTAAAATGACAAGAGGCATGAAAACATACATGACATGGTAACAAAACACAGAACATATGGGTGTAAATGAAGTAATAACTGTGCCAGTGATACGTGAGGAAGTGTGTGTGTGTGTGTGTGTGTGTGTGTGTGTGTGTGTGTGTGTGTGTGTGTGTGTGTGTTGAACTCTCCTCATTTTGCTTAGCAACATGGAGGAGAAAGAAAAAAAATTAACATAAATGAAAATACATTTTTGATACTTTAGAAAACAATTATAAAAACCATTATGTTCTGTGTAGCAGTGTAATTTTATTATAGAAACAAGATAGTCTAAGAACATAGAAACACTGCTGGTACAGTAGAAACGTTTACTCTCTCTCTCTCTCTCTCTCTCTGTGTGTGTGTGTGTGTGTGTGTGTGTGTGTGTGTGTGTGTGTGTGTGTGTGTGTGTGTGTGTGTGTGTTTCCCACTTCATCGTAATTATTTTCTGTTTGTGGAAATGTCTCGATGTGTGCAAATGGGTTGTGGTCCTTAAAAAAGTATATGAACAGTGCTAAGGACTTTGATGCAGGCAGCGCTGCTTCAGTTTTGTTGAGAAAGTGTTCTTATAAATAGACGTAATGCTTGATAATCACATCTTGTACTTTCCTCACCATCTCCACTGAAGTGTTAATGCTCAGGTCTGATGCTCTGTTTCTAGTCTATAAACTTGGCCTCAGCTGGAACAACCACCATCTATTAGCTGACCTGCTGCCACACAGCCACGAGACGATCAATACCTCCCGATAATGATGTCATTTACTCACAGTAAAGTATAGATGATGACAAGACTTGTTATTGCCTCATTTCATGGCTTTGTCTCAACTCTTTGCTACATGCAGTCAACATGAATTGACGCTTTTCCTTTAAAAAGAAAAACATCATGTACAGATATCGACTTGGTCAGTCAATCAATATCGATGTATTCTTCTGTGGATAACAAACAGTAATTACACCCGGGCACCAGACAGCATTACCTGCTTTAGCTGTCAGCTTTTTCTAATCTAGGCTGTAGATGATGTCAGTGAGTGGAAATATGTTAATAAGTTTGCCTCAGGCTCACAGCTCCAGCTGTAAGCAAAGAAACTCCACATACTGATGTTCAGACCTTTTGTTTGCAAGGATCGAGCTACCTTAGATCTACTTCATGCTCATGTTGTTGTCGTTGTGAACGGAGGCATGTGTTGAAAGTGACATCAACACTGTTGATGGTTTGGCCCCCTGTGCAAATCTCGATTTTGGTAATCTGGTGTGTGTCATGCGGCTGGATTTAAGTAGCAAGTGCAAAATTGTATCAGTGTTTATCCATTTCAGTCATCTTTCAGAGATTCCCAGATTACAGAGGAGGAGAGAGCTTCAAAAGATGAATATCCATCGATCCTTGCATTCACACATCCAACTTTTATCTGCAGCCTAAGGTGAAAAGTGAAGACCTCCCTCTCCTCAGCCATCTCCTCCAGCTCATCTGGGGGAAACACCGAGGTATTCCCAGAGCAGCCGAGCTCCTCCCACAGGATCACCCATTCTCCCAGTCCACAGTTTGAAAATAACTCTGTGATTTCCTTTCACTTCTGCTCCTCCTGAACTGGGGCTGATGCAGAGTGGCGACACCTAAATGCTTTTCAGGCTGTGCTGACGTCACAGTTGAGGCTTGAAAAAATCAATATGGTGGCCATTTAAACTAGGCTTATTAGAGGGGAAGAAGGGAGCTTGTTTCCGTCAGTGGATCTTCATTAAAGCCCAGTATACCCTAAATAAAGTGGATTTTGAATTAGGAAACTAGCATGCTGTAAATGAGCAGAATTAAACATGTATGTAAATCATTTTAACGGGATTTTGAACATTTTGAGTTATGTGAGATATGTGAATACATTCTTATCAAATATATCAAGTGTTTATGGGGGTTTAGGGAATATTTACATCCATATTTCTGTGATAGATATCCGACTTGTTTGCATATTTAAAATGCAGATTATCAGACAATACCACTGTTAATCTGAAGGCTCTCTTTGCAGAAGGGTGCATTTCTTCTTTCAGTGCTTGTTTGTAAGCATATACAGACATTGTAATGAGGAAATGTCTGTGTGTGTTTGTGTGTGTATGTGTGCACGCTTCTGTGTTGCAAATTCATGCCGAGGTGAGGTCTGAGCCTCAGGTTGATCCATGGTTGATCTGACAAGAAGCACAGGGAGTCAGAGTCCGCCTCCAGCCAGCTAGCCCCCCACCCCCGTGCACTGCCTTCCACACATACATAAACACATTCACCCCTGCTACTACTTCCACAGCCTCCTCCATCCCTCCTCCTCTCTCTCCTCCCTCCAGGATGTGGGTAAAGACAGCTAGGCTGAAGTGGATGTCGGGGGGAATTAGACACTGGGAGACAATTTGATTTGTTCTTCTTCAAGGCTTCCTTCTCTTCCACAGATGCAGGCAGCAGAGACGGAGACAGAGAGAGAGAGAGAGAGAGCTTGTTTGATCCTCACGAAAAGCAGACAAGCAACTCTGAGAAGAGTACAAGATGCAGACAGAAACAGACAGAGAAACAAAGCAAGGTCGGGTGTGATAAAGACAGAAAAGGAAGGTGCAAGTTGGAGGCATTCGAGGTAATTAAGACTGACACAAAATAGGAATAACAATGAAAAGACAAAACCAGAAGGGAAAAAAATGTTGAGGATGTCAGTGGGAGTGAATAGCAGAGGCCATAGAGGCACCTAATTATTAATCCACCCACTCACTGCTGTCCAAATGGGCAGATTGATGCCTCTCAGCTGCTTTAATAGCTCTTATAATGGACCGCAGTTTAGGTGGACAGCGGGAAAAGGAGCCATCATGTCCAAAGTAACTCAATTCCTCGGTTCTGGTCTCTTGTTTCAGCCCTTTTCAGCGCATCAGGGCGGTGAGCAGACACCGTGCTCTTACCTCGCTGCGATCATGTGCACAGATAGATTTACTAAGCCACAGAGGACTCTGGCAAGGTGAATTATGGTGTGTGTCCGACCTGGTGGTAACGTAATGTCAGCCGGAGCTGTGTGTGTCTGTGGGTTCTGTACATTATGCACATCGTGAACGTAACACACACACTGGAAATGGGTGGTGAGTGTGCTTTAGTGATTTTGTGGCTTTTAAATGCTCAATCTTTGCACTTTGCTTATTTTGTTTGAAACATAAGAGAAATCTCTTTGTAAGTCTACTATCAGCCGAACCACATCATTCAAAACCACAACTTAATTTTGGAATCACACAAACATCAAACACAAACATTTTCTGAAAATATTGTTTCAGGATGAATTTGGGAAACAGATACTGACGAGATTCAGAATAATTATATTAATTTTATACATGGAATAGTCGTATATTTATACATGTGGTGAAAAGGGTATTTTTAAAAATATGAGATTAAGTAGCTTCAATGGCTCATACAGCTTCATATATCTACATTCAAGCATGGAATACTCTAATCCTGAACTCTAAATGTTTACTACA
Source organism: Aulonocara stuartgranti (assembly GCF_965226115.1). Taxonomy (NCBI): domain Eukaryota; kingdom Metazoa; phylum Chordata; class Actinopteri; order Cichliformes; family Cichlidae; genus Aulonocara; species Aulonocara stuartgranti. The sequence continues at coordinate 4,911,700 of NC_138944.1, read as the reverse complement.
CATTAGGACCTATGAAAGCTGCCGTTATTTTGCTTGTGCAAATGTGATTCATCAGGCCACTTTCTTTCATTACTCCGTGGTCCAGTTCTGATGCTCAGCGATGCCCAGGGGTCATCGTGGGCACGCTGACCGATCTGTGGCCATGCAGCCCCATATGCATGTCCATATGTATTCTGACACTTTTCTACCAGAGCCAGCTTTAGCAATATGAGATACAGCAGGGGTAGGCAACTCCAGGCCTCGAGTTCTCCTGCAGGTTTCAAATATGACCCTGGGTCAACACACTTGAATCAAACGATTAGTTCATGAGCTAGATAGATCGGATGGGTACGATCCACACAGGCCCGTCTTCACTCGGTTCACCACTATTCGGTCCTTGCACCACTTTTGATAGATACAGACCACTGCAGACAGTGAAGGACTCACAAGAGCAGCAATTCCAGAGATGCTCTGATCCAGCAATCCAGCCATCACAATTTGGCCCTTTTCAGACTCACTCAAATCCTTGCACTCACCCATTTTTCCTGCTTCTAATATCAACTTTGAGGACACAATTTTCACTTGCTCCTTCATATATCCCACCCACTTACAGGTGCCACGATGAAGAGATAATCAGTGTTATTCACGTCACCTGTCAGTGGTCATAATGGTATCCCTGATCAGTGTATATTTACTGTGCTACGCCTGTCTCTGGGCAAAAAGATTACTAAGGATACACCTGTCCATTCGCAATTACAGCCTCACTGGCAAGCTTCCTTTCTCCAGAAGCTTTTTAAGAATTGCAAGTCCATACATAGTGTAATGAGTTTCATTTTTGGATCACAGGTTGGAAACATGCTGTATGGAAGCAACCTGCGTGCTACTGGACTTGGTGCACTCTGGCAGAATAGACATGTAAAAAGTTATAAGTGTATTAAAAAGGTGAAGCTGCTGGTTATCAGTGACCACTGTAGACTTACAAGATGATCTTCCATCAGCAAAACCCTATCCTGAACTCAAGCGCAGCAGTGCTGGCTGTGTTCACTGTAGTGCTGTGGTTACACAGTGGCGTTGCCAGGCATTTACTGTCGCTGCTGTTTGTAAAATATCCCTCGCAGCTGTAGGTGGTGCCTCATTGTCAGCTGTACAGTCACCGAGCCTGCCGGGCTCTTAGCAGGTAAGGCAACTCTACAGCTGTTCCAGTTGTGGACTGCCAGACCTTGAGCATACATGGAGTAACTTGTCAAATCTTCTCTGTGGGTACACCCTGGCCCAGCAGCTATCCCCACTGGATTCATCCCACAACACTCCCAGATGTAGGTTGCCAGGTCCTCAGACCCCGCATGTAAGTTGCCAGATCGTGGTAACCCCATGGAGTGTGGAGGGGATCTGAGGTGCTGGCTGTGGCTTGGTGCCACGCTGGGTCTGGTTATTATCTCCAGATGACATCAGCGTGAGCAGCAGATGCCTTTTTGGCCACAGGGGCCAACAGGCAGAGAGAAAGTGTACGTGTGTGTGTGCTTGTGTCTGTATGCTGTTCACAGGAAGATCAAGCTATTTATTACCTCCCCACTTATCAGGCCATCTCCCTCACTCAGCTCGGAAGGAGTGTCTCTTTCATTGCAAAATGGCTATTCCTTCTCAGAACGATAATGTAATCATACAGAGACGTACACGCACACACACACGGAGATGAACCATTTAATAACAGTAATCGTTATGTAGTTGCTGTGGCAGCACAGCTAACAAACACATGTGAAAAATGACATGATAATTAGCCTCATGAATAATTATGATGATACTAATTGAAAGCAACAATCACAGCAAAGGCAATGAAAGAAAACTGCTTGATGCCACACTGGAATACATTTTACACGACTATCGTCTTAGTAACAGCGAGAATACATGAATATTAGTGTGATTTACTCACAAGCACATTACCGCGAGATACTTGCAGCTAATGATGCTCATCAGGTTTGTCATTCAGGTCACCTGGATATGCATGTGTGTGTGTTTGTGTGTGCGGTTTTATTTATGCTTCTGTTTTCTTTGAGAGACAGGCTGAAGAGGCAGGAGATTAAACTCATGGAAGCAAATCAAAGCAGAGGCAGACGATTTAGATTAAAGCGCCCGCACCCCAGGTTAGGCAGGAGCACAACACTGTGCAGACGTTGCGTGCACCTACACAGCCACATGCATGTGTGGATCGCTCTGTCTCTTAGCTTGTTTGAGGCAGCAGCCGGTGTGGCCGTTCCCCGTCTATCACCTCGGTTATTTTGCAGTCCTCCCTCTCCTGCAGCTTATTATATACAGTCTATCCCGGCACAGCGCCGACCAATTTAATCGAGGAGGAAAGACGGGCGTCAGGAAATGATATTTCTAATCAGAGCGCAACAAAGGGCCTCTTTTATTAAAGTGGGTGTGCCTTCTCTTTCTGTCACCACGTCTGTGTTCAGACGAGTCTACAAGGCTGATAATGGCCTCTGCCGGCCCGGTGTCATCATATTAAAGCACTGAGCTATCACCCCCCTTTCTCACATATCCACGACCTCTCCCCCACATATAGAAACTCACTCCTCCTCCTCTTCCTCCCATTCTGACCCATTCCCTCTGCTTCTTCTTCATGCTCTGCTTTTTTTTTTTTTGGACACTTTTGTTGTTCCTTCTTTTATTGCCAGATACCAACGTGTATTGTACCTTTTGGAAGAATATTGAATTCCATCGAGTCCTCAGGGCCGAGCAGCCGCACCTCATAAAAAGCAGCCGTGGATTTGTAGAGCGGTAATGTTCTGTGATCTTGTGCACCGCGGCAGGTGCATGATGAAGCAGAGCAAACACTGTGAATGCCTGCAGCATGTAGTGTTAGTACAGGGAATTGAATTAAATTTTTAAATGGTATTTAATTTAAATATTTTACTTTGAATGTAAAATGACTTAGAAAGGAGTGACTAGTATTTTTCACACAGAATACAAAATAATTTCAGATAATTGATTTTAAAGAGGGAAATGTGAGAGCAGGGTAAAAATCGCCCTGTGATTACTTACATTAGAAATGTTCATTTTTGTAACAGGAGGTTTGTGAGCTTTCATGTTAAAAATGCAACTGCTTTGTGTTATTTTCTAGAACATCTTTTGTCAAATCTAAGTTCCAAATTCCTGCTTATTTCAGATGACATATTGCAGTAAAAGCTTTTTTAACAGCAAGGAAAAGTAAATTCTTGGCATGTTTTGGGACTAAATTGATCTATAAAACAGGCTCTCAATAGTGTGTAAACAAACACCCAAATATGGGGGTATGTAAGGTCAAATGAAGCATAAAAAATCTCTGAGTATGAGAAAAACACAATTTAAAAGCTATAAATCTCTGCATTTTTATTGGAAAACACAATTTACTGGTAACATTTTTACCATATAAATATGACAAAGAATCTTCCCTAGTTGATTACTTACATTAAAACGGTTGTTTCTGGTATTACAACATTTTTAAATCCAAATATGCATTTTTATTGATCTTCATATCTTTTTTTGGAATAAAACATTATTTTAACTCAGCCTTTGAATGATAGATGAACAAACTGCTTTGTAAAAGAAAAAAAAACACCTTTTAAAATATAGATAGAAATAAAAATGCCTCGTGTATGTAAGTGCTGCTGAAGAAGAGATTTCTGGCTCAGAGTAGAAGAAGAAAATGGCCTTTCAGCAATTGTGTCCATAAACTTTTGTTATAAAATACAATTTATCTGTAAAGATTAACAGCTTTGTTTCCCTTTTGTTTTAAAAATGTTGTATTTATTAAATGTGTGTTTTGTATTTCTTTTCCCACTAGTCTGAATGAAGACACCCAGAATTGACCACTGCATAAAAAAAACATATTTTGCCTTCGGCATCTTGCTGTAAGTGAAGTTTTTGTTAATATTTCAGCAGTGTCGGGCCACGAAACACAAACCAGTCAGTCCAGCGAGTGCACCACAGCATTTTTGTGACAGTTTAAATTCTGAGTCAAGTCTTTGACAGTGCTGTCTTTGTTTGAATGGATTCAACAAAAACAGGGCATCTTAAGTGGCTCTATTTCTCATCTCCTTTATCCTCCATCCTGTGACCTGGAAATTTATCTCAGTGTCTCATCACAAAAAGTCTCAAAATGACACTTGGAGAGGAAGAGAGATGCTACTGGGCAGGTGTGTCGCTTACAGAGGTCTGTTCACCTGTTCACCTGTGCCCATCCAACTCATGCTAGGAACCCATTCGTTGGTGAGATACAAGAAAAGTAAGAGTGTGCGATATATGTGGATTCTTTTCATATTGTGCCACCTTGATCAACGTCTTATCAATATCATGAAAACAAGACTCCAAAGCAAAGGTGTGGAAGTTTTGTTAAGCGCCTGCTGCTTCGACTCCTCTCTCCTGCTGCGATTTCCTCGCTTCCTCCACTCGCACCTCAGATTGGATAGACTAAAACGCAAGGAGAGAAAGCGAGGGAAGGAAGTGAGAGTGTGAAAGCTGAGAAATGAAAAGAGCAAGTGTAATTAAATCTTTGGATGGTAATGATGTCACTCAGGGTAATCTCCTCAGCCGCTGATGGACTGATAACCTCTCACTGATGCTGTAATCACATAGTAACACGTCTCTATCGGGAAACATTCGAGTATAAACATTTCACAGCATTGCAAGAAAAAAAAAAGAAACACTTTATGCCTCAAAATCAAATAATGCAGCTCAGTGTATCAGCGCTTTAAAGTGTTCTTCACTGTGGATGCTTAATCTGCACCTCATGTAGTGGTGTTTATCCAAAATGCCATAGATGGGAAAATCAATAATGTTTAATGGCTTTAAACAGCGCCTGATAAAAATGCTAAACACTGTTTAGGTGCTTTTTAAAACTGCAAGCTTGACCATTCGCAGTGATTTTCAAGGGCCTTTAGAAAGCAGGTTATAGAGGTTATACGTAGAGTAATCTTCATCAGTAGCAGTAACAGCTGTTATTGTACGTAGTTGCACACACAGGTGCGATGCAGGGGTGACGTTCAGTATTTGAAATCATGCATTTGTCCCCCCAAATAAAACCTAACCACTCATTTTTAAAATGATGTAACATAACTCAGGGCTGTTTCTTTTTTTTTGTTCCTCATCACTACATACTTGCACTATTTAACACAATATTTCAACTTTTGTCTGCTGCTTCCTGCTTCAGAGTCCTTTGTTTGGTCTGTACTATCTACAGTAATTAATGTTTACTGTATAACAGGACAGACCGAATACCTCAAAGGTGCTGAAATACAAGTATGAGCTGATAGATGCAAAAGGAGGAAGTGATCCGATATTTAGGGCATTTTTTAAAGCCTTTCATGCATGAATTATGACAACCTCAATCAGCATTTTTATTCATCTTTAGTCATTCATCTTTTTTAAACATGTTCTTTTCAAAGAGTTTTTGACATGTCCACTGAGGTGGGCAACATACGTTTTGACTTATGAATTTGACAAACGAATAAATAATATACACTGTGTGTTGTGTTTATGTGCAAGTATACCATCAACTCTGACACAAATACAAGAAAACAGCCTTTGAATAGCGTCCACTGTGGTGACCACTATGTGTGAAAAGGTTAAAGTCAACCTTTTTCTAATTGCTGTTGCAAGTTTGTTAATAAATAATAATAAATAAATAATATTTCAAGTGATTTGTGATGGACAATGTCACAAGTATTACAAGAAAATCACAACAGTCTTACTTCAGATTATGACATGTTTCCATATAGCTGATCATTTGATTTTTACTCATTGAATAAAATCAAACATGTTTAATCAATCAAACCTGTTGGGAGGTTATTAACTAAAGAAAGTTACTGTTTACTGGCTTCCAGTGTCCAACAAATGTTGTGTATAAAATCTTAAAATAAGAATTTTGAAATTTAGTATTTAGATAGTGATTCCACTTAATAGCAATAACTGCATCTAATCTGAGTGAGCGGTGGTGCTTCTGAGTGTAGTAACCAGTAGGTTCAGGCACATTTAGTAGATGATTTTCTTCAGTGATATAACAGCTGAAGTTATTCATCTTATTTCTCCATGTGACTGTTTCTCTCTGCCTCTCATGCTTTTGACTGTTTTACATGTTCTTATGTATGTTATGTCTATAGTATTTTGTTTTTAATTTATAATATTTATCCCTGTGATTCCCTTTAAATATTTATTTAATAGATGCATAATACAGACTTAACTTTGATACCATGAGATTTTTCTCAGCTTTCTTTGCTTAGCCAGTGTTGTGTCCACATTCTGTGGTGTCTCTTCTTTTTCTTTTAGCTTGTTTGTTGGATTGGCCTTTCATAAAAAACATTGCACACACAAAAGGAGGCTGTGGCCCTAAGCTCCTCGCGTTTCTGACTCATTGCTCAACAGTTCTTGTAAATTTGCACCAGCACAAGGATGAAGGATAATGTTTTCAAAAGGAATCTAGTTGTAGTCCTACAAGTAGTCACTCTGCAAGATTCCTCATGTCTGCAAAACCCGATAGTTCTGACACACTGTCTCAGTGGGTTGTCGGACGCGTAGATAATGTTTCAGGCTCTTCAGGAACAGAGCAGAGATGACTAAAAATCATACCAAAAGCTCATATGTGGGATGTGTTCTGAGAAATCTTGCTGAAACACATGAGCTATTAAAAATCACACGTGCACAGACTTCTTAAATGATTCAGTATCAGAGAGACGTTACACTCTAACTGTTGCTTCTGAAACCAGGCGCACAGAAAAGAAGATAGAAGAGCACCTGGTGCCGAAATATGTGTGATGACTTTTTAAATGAGGAAATTTGGGAATGATTATTGAAAGATGAACAATTGATAAGAAATTGACAGTTCATCAGTATAAGGTGAATTGTGATTTTCTTAACTTAAATAAACACACTTCTGCATTGAAACTGATAATGTAGGAATTTAAATGTCGAGTGCACGTAAAGGTTTCTTGAAATCTGCTCTGGTGATTTTGCACATATTCAGCAACACAAAGAAAGTCAGACAGTTTTATCCTGTTTTTTCCTGCGGTGGAAATGCAAATGCTGTCTGAACACTCAGAGACTAAACAGTTGCTCTTGGTTGCATCAGTTGTGTTTTTCTAACTCTGTGCTATATCATCACAGTGGAGCTGAATCAAACCAAAATCCTAATTACAGGCCATTGGTGGCTGCGAGGGAGTTGTCCCTCAGATACTCGGTGGTTAGTGTTGAAACAGAGAGGAAACAGGAAGTATTACACAGGTAGCAGGGCCTAACTGGTCAAGCCATAGCAGTTCTTTAACTTTTCTTTTGCAACAGCCACAAAACACGTTTCTGACATTGTAAGATGCTCAGTTTCTTTCTCTCACCCTGCAGCAAGTGCATATTCACTGGGTGCCCCAGTATGGTCCTGAAACCCGGCAAAGTTAACTGGTGACCATGAGGCTCAGGAAAACCACCTGCATGCATGTTGTCACCCAAAATCAGACACCACCTCCAGGCTTGAGCTCAAGGCAAACACGAGTCCCGCCAACACACACACAGAGTCCATATGCATATACAAATACATACACACAGTAAGTCCTCTGACAAGAACATAAATTAGAGCGTCTACACAATGCACAGAGCAAGAGCCTTGTGACACAAAGCAAACATGTCATCCTAACCTCTGACGCACACATACACACAGCAGCGTATTTACCAAACAGTTTATCGTGGCTGCTGAGTACTTGGCCTGTCTCTTGGCCGTGTGTCACTCTGTCATCTTAATCCCTCTGGTATTTACAGCATGTGACAGTCGCATACAGCAGCCGGTCACGGATCCAGGATCCACTGGGTGTGGCTTTGACTTTTCTTTTTGGTTTCTACACAAACAAACACACTTCTCGCATGAGGTTGCATTTCTTTGTTTCCTTTATGGGTAACAAACCGGCTGTTGCTTCATTTTGCTTTTTTGTGTTTGTTAAACCAGCCAGTTCTGCTGCAGGCTTTGTGTGCACTCAGATAAACCCGGGCTTTTGACGTCGTTTCACTCTTCTGTGTCAGGTGAAAATAAGAAATTTAGGGCCAATGAAAAGCTTTTTACTCTTGATTTGAAATTGAGACTCTGGATCAGATCAGCAAAAACGCAGCACTCTTGGTGATTTAGTCAGAGCCACATTTGTGGCATTGAAATTACCACAAAATGTTTGGATTAAGTTATGTTTAATATTAGAGGCATAGAAGAGGACTATTTATTTCTTAATCAGAAAACAGCCATGTCTATATTTTCTCAGAAATGGCTCTGCACATCTTTGCTCGGCCTTCTTTCGCCATCCTCGTCGCATCATCAGATGTGCCTCAGAACTCTGCACCTGTTCCACACTGAAGTAAATATTATTTGTGGTAATAAATCAAATGGTGTGTTTCCTCTCTATGTTGATGACACCATTATCTATTCCTCGCCTCCTTCAGGAGTGCAAACCCTTTAAATCTTTCAATGTTGTTCAAACACACACCAAATCCATGATATTATTAAAAAGCTAACCCCTCCAGTTAAAAAAATAAAGACTTGGCTTACAGGTTATTCTTACATCTGTATATTTTTATGTGGATCTTTATTTTAAACAATAGCTGACATTTTTACACTTCTACTTCTATAATTTGCAAGACTTTTTTTTGTGTTCATCTGATATTACTCAAGTACCAAAGACTGTCTACAAAACAGTCCACACTCTAAATACAGTTTCAGACTATCAGTGCAACCTGGCAACCTGACTCAAGGTATGTGTGTACAGATAATCTCTGTGCACACACACCGGCTTGATGATGAATTTATTAGCTCTTGTTTAACCTTTTTAGTATTGTTTACTGTGAAGACAAAGTAAAGATCAACACACCAAAATACATATGGGCAAGTTTTTGACTAATTGGAAATCCGCAGTTGTAAAGATTTTCATTGATTTGAGCTTCAGGAAGTACTGCTGTGTTATCTTAACATGAAAATGATGAAAATGCAAACAACATATCTTTCCAGTCGTAATTGTAGCTTCAGCAGTCTTCATCAAAATGATCTCAGTCAGTTATTTCTATCCGGTTGTTCAGTGATGACGCGACGAATCCTACTTCCGGGTCTAAAGTAGTCTGCGTTTAATATGGCTTTTATGTTGTTAACATGTTTAATGCTATGTATTTTCTTCTATTTGATTTCAAAAAGCTCCTAAAACAGTCAGTGATCCCTGTTGACCTCCCTCGGCTTTTATTACCGCTAATCATTTATTTAAGCTCAGTTTTTAAAACCTTAGGATGTAACTACAGCCCAGCCCATGCAGCAGTATATGAATGACTAACTTTGTATTGTAGATGAATTATCTCAGTTGTTCTCCTGGCTGAAGTTTGGTCCTTTTACAGCATCCTGCCATGCGATTACATTTGTTTCTGACCACCGAGAAAACTCACGTTAACTTTTATCGAGTGGGAAAAAAGTTAGCTTGTTTATATTATGCTAACATAGCTATGTCGCTAGCGGTCACGTAGCACATCATTATATACTAGCTAGCCAAACTTCAGTAACCCTACAAACGTCACTGCTGTTTAGTTTTCTGTCTTCATTTATGCTGGAAGTGATAACAGAGCTGTACGTTTTAATTTGTTTCCAAAACCCCGCAGTCAGGACATGCTATATTGTATTTAGATAGAAGCTAGCGAGCTAACTCCCTGCTAACTTCTAACTCCGTTAAATGTCATAAATTCCGTTTTCATGGATGCCTGGATGTTAAACTCAATTGTTACACCTGGTAGAGCAGAACGCTGATCATTTTATTAAAGATGAAAGACTTTAGACAGTTTTTCAACTCTCAGTAATGCCACAGTGATCGTTTGATATATGGACCTGCAGCGGAGTTTAGACCCAGACACGGCTAGTGACGTCAGACTGAACAACCGGATAGCTGGCAGAGGCGGAGCCAGACATTTGAAACACCCGGGGCTTAGCCCTAAAGGGTAGTATGCATGTGGGATTTTTTTTTTTTTTTTTGGGGGGGGGGGGGGGGGGGGGTAGAAATGACTGAAAGATTAATAGGCTCTGTTTTGAGTTTTGTTCAAGAAAGAATGACTTCATATAGGGAAAAATATATATCACATATGCAGGACACCTTAAACTAGTTTTTTAATTAAGCAGCAAGGCAGAACAAGACACGTGGACTAAACCCCAATTCAACCAGGCAGAACTGATCCTGAATTAAAACAGGACTACAACAGTTCAAAATCAGGACTACTGAGGACTTAACCAAGACAGAACCAGAATCAGAACTAGATGATAGTAGCACTAAAAATCATCATAGACCTGCACTACACTTATTTTTTTAATTCTACCAAAGTACAATATTTAGATTGAGAAAACTTTATATAATTATTTAGCCTTGTTGTGCAAACAAGCCTGCATAACTTAATAAATGTAGAATTTGAAAAATAGTAAACCTAAAAAGAAACACTAGGTACGAGATACATGAGTACCTATGATACGGTGATACTTTTGGTAAACAACCATTTGACTAACATGTCTGTCTCACCTGCTCTTGTTCATCTCTGTTCTGTTGTCATTCTCCTCTCTCTCCCTCTCTGTTCCTTTCTCTCTCTCTTTGTGCTGACAATCATCAGATATACAGCTGAAACCAGATATTTACATACTCTTCAGATCAAAACACTTTTTTAATTGTAACATCAAATCAGACTAAATGTTTATTTTTTTTTATATTATTTATCAATAACATATTTGTTAACTTTAAGAGTAAAGAGAGAAACTATCTGTATTTCTTAATTGTAAATGGCACCAAATTGTATTCAAAATTGAGCCACACTTATGGAGCTCCACAATTCTTTTCCTGGTGTTTTGGTTGACATCTCTTGATTTTCCCATGTCACAGAAACAGGCTGTGTTTTGCCTTATATGCATCCACAGCTGTGCCACCAATTTACTCACATGGACTCTACTAACCTATCAGAAGCTTCTTCAGCTTCTTCAGCTCAGAATGGAATCGTCTGTGCTGACGGACGTGGGTTACTGACCTGGTAGCCTGGCTGGCCCTGGGTGGGTCCAGGATGGGCGTGGGGTTCTGGGGGTGCTCCGTCTCTGGGCTGGGGCCCGGGCCGGGCCTTGGGGGCTTGGGTCCTGGTTGGTGTGTTGCCGGGGTTGTGGGCGGGTGGGTGCATGGGGGCCCAGCCCTGGAGCAGGGTGCCGCCGGTGCGTCGAGCCGCCTGGGGGGCTCTTCAACTGGTGGGGGAGATGGTCACATCTTGCAGGAGCTTTCCTCTCTTCAGGAACTCTCTCTGCAGGAGGGGGAGATACAGGAGAGGTGGAGGAAGATCTCAGCCTGGGCGTTTACTGTCTTATGTAGTCTGGAAGATGAGTGGATGGTGGGGTGGGTGCAGTTTTCTCTGTGGTGGGGTTGGGTGGACTGTCCCGGGCTCTGTGGGGCCGGGGGGCGCTGCTGCACTGGGCCCCGGTCTGGATGGGCCTGGGCCCCCTTTCCCTGGCGGGTCGCGGAGTATGGGAGTGCCTACTGGGGTCAGCGGGGGAGCTGGCCCCAGGGAGGGGTTACCTGCCCCTCCCTTCCTTCCCTCCCCATCTCCAGCTGCCTCCCTCTTCCCGCTCCACCACAACCACCCACACATGCAGGGCCTTGGAGTAGGGGTATGGCACCAGGGTGCAGAGGAGGCTACCCCCCCCCCCCCCCCCCGTCCCCTTCTAGCTGCCTCTGCCTCAATTTTATCCCACAACTTAGACATTCACATTATTCACACTCTCATTACACATACATATAGGATCTTGGGGGGGGGGGGGGGGGGGGGCACAATCACGGAGTCCAAATTACCATCAGGGTGTACACCTCACCCCTGGCGTCGTTGCCCACCTCTCAATTTTAAATACACTTAGACATTGAGGGCTAGCAGGAGGGACTATGCGCTTACCTGCTGCTCCTTGGCAGGTAGCTCCATGCCCTCCTGGGTTTTAATTGCACCTTAGAACACACATGCATCAACACTACAATGAGCGGGTGGAGTGAGGTTTGGAGTCTTCTCCCACCCCCGTTCTCTGCGGCCTGCTGGAGCGGGAGGGCTAGGAGGAGTTGGCCGTCCGACTGCGGTCTGGGGTGTGGGGCCTCCCTGCTGCTACGGAGTCGGGGTGGTCTGCCTCTCCCCACCGCAGGGAAAAGGGTAACACCACCTGGGTCTGGGTGCAGTTCCCCCCTCCAGGGGCAAGGGTACCTAGACCCGGTTTGTAGAGTACGCTTGGGGAGTGTGATCGTGTGTACAGCGTCTCTTTATGTCTGTCTCCACGTTGGTTGAGTGTGGAGTGAGTGCATATGAGCGCATGGGGGGGGGGGGGGGGGGGGAATGGATGTTTATCAGGTTGGGTATCAGACGCCACCTCTCTGGGGACACCTCAGGCCCTCCAAGGTTTGGAGGCCTATCTCCGCCCACCACCACTTCCCCTGCCAGTGGCGGACTCCCTCAGGTGTCGGTGCGTTGGTGGTTCTTTGTGTCTGGGGGTGGGCGTCCAGGTACACACCGGCTCACTCCTTGGCGGCCGCTTATCGGGGCCTGGAGCCTGGGGCTCGCTTGGGCCCCTTCGGAGGTGGGGTGCCCCCGGCCTCTCGGCCTGGGGCTCGGTCACTCAGGCACAGCTGGGGGCCGGCAGAGCTCATGGGCGCGTCACTGCAACTCCCCCTGGCTTCTGCTCCGCGGCTGCTGAGTGAGCCCTCATCTGGGACTCTCCTCAGCTCTTACTGGAACAGTGGCGCGGCTGCCCCTCTGTTGGTCTTCCATGGTCTCTTGTGTTCTGGGGGCCTCTGGATGTCTGGAGTTTTGATCTCCTCCATACCCGCTTCACACCCCAGAGGACGGGGCTGTGGCCCCCCCACACACTCCCTAGCAGATCATTACATGGAGAAACCTTTGGAATACAAGCGCGCTGATCCACACAGGTATGCACACGGGTGTTCACTGCTCGTAGACCCAAATTACACCTTTCTTGGCTGCTACTTCGAAGCACATCTGTCCTGCGTGCTGCACAACAACATTGAATATTTAGTATTTACTGCTGTTTACACTTAGCTAGATTAATGCGATGGTGTTGTGTTTAGTATGTTGCTTTGTTTTTTTTCTGCTTGTTTTCTATTCTTCTCTCAACAGGTGATCCAGGAGATTTTTTTTTCTCCCCCCCTTTCTCACTGTCCCTCTCCCCTTCTGTTTTTCCTTTCCTTCCTCTTTCTTTCTCCCTTTCCTATCCCTCACTCATGTCTGTCCCGTCTGTAACATCTGAAAATAAAATATAATAAATAATAAAAACAAAGATCGACCAAATGGACCAATACGGCAATGCCACGATGATCCATTTGGCAAAGTAAATCCATTGGGTATCCTTGTTGGTCTTCAGACAACAATTCTTTTTTTTCTTTTTTTTTTTTTGCCTGTCCCATTTGGTTCTTTAGCCATCAGAATTGTTGTCTGAAGACCAACAAGGATACCCAATGGATTTACTTTGCCAAATGGATCATCGTGGCATTGAGATCATCCATTGGGTATCCTTGTTGATCTTCAGACAACAATTCTGATGGCTAAAGAACCAAATGGGACAGGCAAAAAAAAAAAAGAAAAAAAAAAAGAATGGAATCATCTGGAGTTTCTTATTAATTAACAATAAACTTAGTATACATGTACTCCTAAATTTGATCAAAGTGATAAAAAATAGACAGCTCTGTCTCTCTTTATTCTGACATTTAACTAATTCAAAAGATATTTCAATATTTATCCAAAACAAAACAAGTTTACTCTAAATTGATGTTGTACAGTAAAAAAATGTTCTTGTGTTTTCCATAAAGTGTAAGTAAATATCTGGTTTCAACTGTGAATATACTGCTGTGTATTGAAGTTCCTCTTGTTTTGCATAGAAATATACTGAACAACATACAAAGCATAATATATAAAATAACATCTACCTGAGTTTTTTCTTTGAAAGAAGCTCCTTATGTCCATTCTTGTATATCAGTGCATTACTGAAACTGATTTATTTAGCCGTGGAGGGAAACAACTGAAAATATGAAATAAACACACATGTAAGCTAAGACTCTCTAAAGAAACAGCATTGTTGTTGTTCGGCTTTTCATTTCGCCGTTTGTTGATTCACTTGAAGAGCAAGTAACGTAATATTGGTCAAGTGATCAGTTTGATATCAATAATAATAATAATAATAATAATAATAATGGATACTTTATTGATCCCCATGGGGAAATTACTTGTTTTTCTCTGCATTTGACCCATTCACTCAGTGAAGCAGTGGGCAGCCCACTAAGCAGGCGCCTGGGGAGCAGTGTGTAGGGACGGTACCTTGCTCAGGGGTACCTCAGGGTAGCCGTTAAGTGGATTCGAACCGCCGACCTTCCGATCATGGGGCGACCACTTTACCTACTGAGGTATCCCTGCCCTTTCGTGATTCACCGTCATATTTACATTATTTGTACGGTACGAATGATTTGCTTTGGTACCTGGTCAACCTTAAGCTCTCCTTAGTATGGCTGGCTCCGTTTCTCCAAGAGCGCACTCACAGGCAGCAGCTGTCCCGCTCCCTCGCTCAGTCGCTTAGTGCCTGAGCTCGGATCATACCAATATCAGGGGGGATTCACGCACAGTCGTAAATTCCCACAGTGTGCACTATGTGCTTCGAATATTGTGTGTACTTTTTGTTTTATACAGTTGTCAGCCAGGCATCTAACTATGAAAAAATTACACTCCAAAAGACCCCGGGCTTCTGACAAAACAACCCGGGCTTAAGCCCAGTAAGCCACCCCCACGCTCCACCCCTGATAGCTGGAAAGAGGGGGCCTCTGGAGGATGTCTCATTCACAGGAGGGTGAACGAGACATCGATTCACTGATCCACACTACCAGGATATACAGCAATGACAGGGATGTCATTCGGGCTGGAGAAGTGTAGCCGGATGATAACAAAGAGAGGGAAGGTAGTCAGAACTGAGGGGATCAAGCTACCAGAAGGCAACATTGCAGGCGATCGTGGCTCAAGAGTTGGGAGTTCGCCTTGTAATCGGAAGGTTGCCGGTTCGAGCCCCGGCTTGGACAGTCTCGGTCGTTGTGTCCTTGGGCAAGACACTTCACCCGTTGCCTACTGGTGGTGGTCAGAGGGCCCGGTGGCGCCAGTGTCCGGCAGCCTCGCCTCTGTCAGTGCGCCCCAGGGTGGCTGTGGCTACAATGTAGCTTGCCATCACCAGTGTGTGAATGTGTGTGTGAATGGGTGGATGACTGGATATGTAAAGCGCTTTGGGGTCCTTAGGGACTAGTAAAGCGCTATATAAATACAGGCCATTTACCATTTACATAGAGGACAGTTACAAGTACCTGGGGATCCTGCATGCGAATGGGAACCATGAAGAGGCAGCTAGGAAAGCTGCAACCACCAAGTACCTGCAGAGGGTCAGGCAAGTCCTGAGGAGTCAGCTGAATGGTAAGAACAAGATCCGGGCCATCAACACGTACGCCCTGCCCGTGATCAGGTACCCAGCTGGTATAATAAGTTGGCCAAAGGAGGAGATAGAAGCCACTGACATAAAGACAGACAAGAAAGCTCCTTACCACCTTAGCTGTACGCTAAGCGGAAGGAAGGGGGCCGGGGACTGGTGAGTATCAGCACCACAGTCCAGGATGAGACAACGAACATCCAAGAATACATTGGGAAGATGGCCCCAACTGACCGAGTGCTCAGTGAATACCACAGGCAGCAGAAACCCAAGAAAGAGGAGGGAGACGAGGAACCATCATGGAAGGACAGGCCCCTGCACGGTATGTACCACCGGCAGATAGAGGAGGTGGCTGATATCCAGAAATCCTACCAGTGGCTGGACAAAGCTGGACTGAAAGACAGCACGGAGGCACTAATTGTGGCAGCACAAGAACAAGCTCTGAGATCCATAGAGGCTGGGGTCTATCACACCAGGCAAGACCCCAGGTGCAGGCTGTGTAAAGATGCCCCAGAGACAATCCAGCACATAACAGCAGGGTGCAAGATGCCAGCAGGCAAGGCATACATGGAACGCCATAACCAAGTGGCCGGCATAGTGTACAGAAACATCTGTGCCGAATATGGCCTGGAAGTTCCGAGGTCAAAATGGGACACGCCCCCAAGGGTGGTGGAGAATGACCGAGCTAAGATCCTGTGAAAATGGTGGTGGCTAACCAACCGGACATAGTGGTTGTAGACAAACAGAAGAAGACGGCCGTAGTGATCGATGTAGCGGTTCCGAATGACAGCAACATCAGAAAGAAGGAACACGAGAAGCTGGAGAAATACCAAGGGCTCAGAGAAGAGCTCGAGAGGATGTGGAGGGTGAAGGTAACGGTGGTCCCCGTGGTAATCGGAGCACTAGGTGCGGTGACTCCCAAGCTAGGCAAATGGCTCCAGGAGATCCCGGGAACAACATCGGAGATCTCTGTCCAGAAGAGCGCAGTCCTGGGAGCAACTAAGATACTGCGCAGGACCCTCAAGCTCCCAGGCCTCTGGTAGAGGACCCGAGCTTGAAGGATAAACCGCCCGCAGGGGCGTGCTGGGTGTTTTGTTTTTTTTATATATTGGCTCTATCGTCTGCCTTACCCCATCTCTAGCATCCTTCTCTGTCACACCAGCCCTCACTACATCCCTGAATCTTCTCTGTAGTCCTCCTCCTTTCCTCCTGCCTGGCAGCTTCAACATCCTTTATGCAGTGTTCCCCCTCTGTGCATGTTCAGAGTATCTCAGCCTTGCCTCTAATTTTGTCTCCAAAGCCCTTGACCTGAGCTGCCCCTCTGATATACTAATTTCTAATCCTCTCCATACTGGTCACTCCCAATAAAAATTCAAACATCTTCAACTCTGCTACCTCCAGCTTGGCCTTGACAGTGCCATACACCATAGCAGATCTCACTGCATCTTAAACTTCAGTGTTAAACTGTGCCATCAATATGACGTCAGCTGGAGGAAGACAACACTTTGAATTATTTCCCTCCCCCAAACCACAACCAACTAATGTTGGCACGTATGGTTTAAAGTAATCATCTAAGTTTTTTTTATTGTATTTTGTAACATTTGAAATGGATCCAATGTGCCAGATAAATATCAAACACTGACATTAATAAATGTGTCGATATTAGTCAACCGTATTGATATGTTTGTGCATCTCTAATATTTGGTGTTATTATTGATCAGAATTTATCATCATATGTTAAAACCTTCTTATTTTAAAATAAATCCCATCAGCTTTTGACCTTTTTCCTTTAGTTGCTCTTCATGAATGCAGCTGATCCACACCTGCAGAAGCCGCTTTCTGTTTTACATTTATTTTTAGTTTGTTACACCACTGTTCACTGCAGGCTGCCAGATGTATGTCTGGATTTTTTTTTCTTGCGTCCATTGCTCCTTTTTATTTTTGTGCACACGTGCAAAACCCCAAATCCACATGACCTCCAAATCTCAAAATATTTTACAAATGTTTGTCCCCAGAGTGAAAAAAGAATTTTCCAAAAAGGTTTTTGAATACACTTTCAGTTTTTCCTGTAATAAAATAGAAAAGGAGAAATGTCAGAGCCGGTTACTGTGGGAGGATATGAATAGATTTTTAAAGGAAAGAGAAAATACTCTTGGGCAGTGTGATAGCATCAATGTTAATTTAATGCTGTTTATTATGATTTTAGTATTCTCCTTTTTTAGCTGGCAAAGTTAGTGCTGCAAAGGGGCAAATTAAAAAGAAAAAGGAATAAAGGAAAAGCTAAAGGTTTCAAAGGGATGTGAGCTGCAGTGTTTGGGCTGATAAACCTGAGACTAGCATCACAACCAGTCCTCATCTGGAATTATATATAGGCTATAACCAGCTCGCCGAGGCTCCGACGACAAAGGACAGCTTGTTTATAATGTGGAGACGCAGGTGGCGTTTTGGAAAATGGCATTTTGACGTTTCAACGTTGCTCTTTTATTGGTCACGAACTGGATATTGTGTTCCCTTATTTCTAATGTGTGGCTGTTATATTTGTCTTTTGTTGTAACAATGTTTGCTGCTCTCTTGGGCAAGTTAGTCCTGAAAAGGTGTTTTTATTCTTAGGGAGACCTTTACCAGGTGAACCAGGAGGAGATGGTAATAATATTAGAAAACTGAAATAATATGTGAAGTTTTGTGACACATTAATGAGCAGATATCTCTCTACAGGCTTGTGTCCATTTTCTGCTGTTTATTCTCAGAGTTTCATTACAGCACTAAGCTGGTGACTGCTACAAAAAGTAATGGCTCTGGGTCAATGGCAGCCGCGTTTTTAAGGCAGCTATTTTAATAGGTATTGATGCCAGGTTTTAGCCACGTTCTCCCACCACGCTTAAAAGCCCATGTTCCACTGATTAGCTAATTAAAACCTAGAGCGAGGGCTATTGATCCACTGAAGGGCAGTTGGGAGGCACCTGTCCCTCAGCTTGATGTGGCCCTGGTTTTCTCACACGCACACACACAAACACACACACACACACACACACACACACACACACACACACACACACACACACACACACACACACACACCTACTCATTTAGTGCCTGAAAGCACTAGATCCATATATTGGCTTCAAGTAGAAGCTATCACTTCTATTTTAAGAACATTTGTTTGTGATTACCAGTTGAAGAGGTGATATTTTGTGAGTGTTTGTCTCCACTGGATGTATGTTTGTGTGTGTGTGTGTGTGTGTGTGTGTGTGTGTATGTGTGGTAAAGAAGGCCAGAGCCGCAGCCTTGGTTCGATCGGTCCCCTGGCAACCTCCCAGTAATGGTGGGTATTTATATCCAGAGGTATCAGACACCTGATGGAGGCAAATTACAGGCTTGTGGTTGGACAGGTAGCTATCAAAGTGTCAGCGCTCACTTTTAGAGAATCAAGACTCTTTCCTTTTTCTGCCAACTCGCATTACAGCTAATACCATGATATCATCAGACCTCTGTGAGCTTATTTTTTCTGTAAAGGGTAAATATAGTGCGATGAGTTAAAAGCAGGCTCAAGGAAAATCCAAGAACCGAGCGGTGTCATGTTGGGGAATATTTGGAAAAGAGTCACTGTGCTGAATAAATATGTGGTGATTACTTATTAACCTTTCCACTGTATCTTAAATAGACTATGTGTATTGCACAGTTGTATGCACACAGTCCACATCACTTTAGACCATGGACGCGGGACCTGGGAGGGTGTTTAATGTTTTGACTAACTATTAACAGCAAAAACTGTGTAAATATTAAAATAAATGTACATATAAAATTATATCTGGATTGAATTGTGTCATTTTTCATTGTTGCTTTTTAAAAAGTCTGTGGTTATGTCACATGCTAAAGCTTCATTAAGCTATAAAACTCATAGACAGCATAAAAGATGAATGTACTGTAGGATCCTGGAAAATTCACCCACTAAGAGTTAAAGGGAGTATTGATCTATTAATTTCTCTGCCAGGCTACAAATAAGCTGTAAAGCTGTACATTTTTAACAGGTGAGTCTACAGAGACTGACTCGTCCCAAGAATCCACTTGGAAGAGCCCACTCACAGTTTTCATCTGTTCTATATGTGACCATTTCAAGGTTTATTTTTCAAACCTAAGTTCAGGGTCAACACTACAACGAAACGTGTTTGACCAGACAAAAAAAAAGTCACTCAGCATCTGAAAACGTCACAAGATAAAAACAATAAAGTATTTATACAAATAAGTATAAAAACTAAGACGATAAAAAGAGAGAGATAAAAATAAGATAATAAAAGCAATAAATAAATAAAAAACATTCTTAAATTCATACATCTATATGGGATGGGCGGTATATGTTATGCAGCATTGTTGTAAGTAGCAGTACCAGTGACAGGTAAAATAACACTGTTGCACATTGCAGCAGCGCATGACCCAGTCAATATTTCCAGACTTAAAGGCAACAACAACAAGACCCAGAAACAGTGAACTGTGGTTAGTCAGGTGTTGCAGTTGAGTAATCTAATGACTTGATAGTAAAATCTGGTATTCTGTGTTGCCATGCGCCTCTATCTGCCTGACGGTTACAAGGAGAGTAGCTGGTGTGCTTTATGGCCTGGATGATTCTGTGGGCTGTCGTTATGTATTTCTGTTGGTCGGCTTCTGCTGTGCTTTCCTCAATGCAGCACAGCGTAAGTCAAAGCACAGTGCATATGTGAGGATTCCTGTTCATAGAAAACCACCAGAAAAGAGCCGCTGTCCCCGTGAAATCTGCCAACACAAAACACAGCAAAACACTTTGTTTTTTTCAAACAGTGGTGCGTTGGATACCCGCTACTCGCATGTCACTGCGGACAGGGTAACTGACACGCAGGCATACTTAAAGTCCCTTTACCCACCAGTGTACCATTTCAGTAAAAAAAATTAAGATTAAATTTGTCTGTGACCTGAGGTTAAAGGCATTTCTATTACTATTTAAAAGAAAATGTCTTGGAGTTTTATTTTTTTCATTCAACAAATCCCTCGCACAGGCGACTGTCCCACTCTGCCTGAAGTCCTCCACCATAGTCCCCTTGCCTAAGAAGCCCCACATCACCGGCCTGAATGACTACAGACCGGTGGCACTCACCCCAGTGGTAATGAAATGCTTTGAGAAGCTGGTCCGCAGACACATCACAGCAGCCCTGCCCCGCAGCCTGGATCCACACCAGTTTGCCTACAGAGCAAACCGGTCCACGGAAGACGCTGTAGCCACAGCACTCCATGCTGCATTAACTCACCTGGAAGAGCATGGTAGCTATGTGCGGATGCTCTTCGTGGATTACTGCTCAGCTTTTAACACCATCCTTCCACACAAACTGGTGGCCAAGCTACAAGACCTGGGGCTTCCATACAGCACCTGCATGTGGATCAATAGCTTCCTCTCGGGCCGTAGACAGAGAGTCAGAGTTGGCCATCACACATCCTCAGCCCTGAGTCTCAGCACTGGCTCACCCCAGGGCTGTGTGCTCAGTCCACTGCTCTACTCTCTCTACACACACGACTGCACTCCTCGCCACCACAGCAACATCTTTGTGAAATTTGCAGATGACACCACAGACGAGTCTACGTACAGAGACGAGGTGGAGCAGCTGACGTCATGGTGTAAGGCCAATAACCTCCTCCTCAACACTTCAAAAACCAAAGAACTCATAATAGACTTCAGAAGGAAAAAGGCAGAGATCCAACCACTATTCATAAATGGGGACTGTGTAGAAAGGGTGGCAAGCTTCCGCTTCCTGGGAGTCAAGAACCTTTCCTGGAGTGTGAACACCTCCGAGCTGCTGAAAAAGGCCCAACAGAGACTGTACTTCCTGAGAATTCTCAGGAGGAATAACATCACACAGAGACTGCTGGTGTCCTTCTACAGAGCCACCATTGAGAGTGTTCTAACTTACTGCATATGTATTTGGTACACTAGCTGCACAGGGGCTCAGAGGAAAGCACTCCAAGGGATCATTAACACCGCCCAAAAGATCATTGGCTGCCCTCTCCCCACACTGGAAGTTCTACACAACGCCCACTGTTTTAAAAAGGCCCAAAACATCATAAAAGACACCTCACATCCTGGCCACTCCCTGTTCGAACTGTTGCCCTCAGGCAGACGGTACAGGGCAATCAGAGCAAGGACTAATAGACTCAAACACAGCTGTTATCCAACTGCAATAACACATCTGAATACTACAAAAAAAATGTCCATCACGCCACTCTTGTGTTAATCTATGCACGGTCTGAAGCATGTGTGTGGGAATGTATGTGAATGTTTTACTGTTACATCTTATTAGTATTTTAAGTATTCTATCTATTTTATTTATTGAATTTTATTGTTTTATTTATATTTTGATATTGCTAGGGGTGATGCAATGATCGGGGACCATTCTTCATTTCGTTGTTCTCGTGACAATGACAATAAAGTTTCTGCTTCTGATTTACTTTTAGTTTTATATTTTTAATATTAGTAAAGTAGAATTTACATTTTCTTAATATAATAAAGATGCTTATTTCACATTTTGAATAAAAAGGTGTTTGAGCAAATTAAAAATAAGCAATGTAGGGAATTCAGGTGGAAAGAATTAAAAGTATCTTGGTGGGAAAATCTGTGTGTGTCTGTATAACAGCGCAGGGTTAACTGAGGTTGACAGTGATTGAATATTTCATTGGCACGGTTATGCAACTTAAACGCGCACACACAGACACACACGCATTCACCTGTGTGGAAAGTAGACCACTTTGGTTCCATAATCACTCTCTTTCATAATGAGACTTACCCAACTGCTGATCCCTGTGGATAAGTTTGACACAGCAAATAAACTCTGTGTGTTTGTGTGTGTGCAGTCGAGCGTTTCCCCTTTCATTGCGATGAATATTTATACTGCTGACCAGCAGCCGAGGGAAACTAAGCGCTGTTTTAGTGTGCAGTATTTGTATGGATGTGTCCAAACTCTGTGCGTATGTGTATATAAAGATGGCGTGCATTCGTTGGTGTGGCGCACACAGACTCATATTTCCTCGTCTGTATTCATTAGCCTCCCGCCCGTCTCTCCTGGGATCAAGGATTAGCCCGAGACGGGAAATGAATGCTTTCTGGGGTAGACGGCATTTTCTCGGCCAGCAGCAGGAGGTCCATTGTCTAGTTTGATATCCACGCAGGACACGGGACATCTGATCTGGCAGCCCTGACACACTTGATGTAGCAGTTAGAACTGGAGGGAGAGGAAGGTGAACCTGGGTGACAGGAAGTGATGCGGTTTCAATCTGGGGACTGCTGTCTGATCAGGGGGAACTAAATGTGCATGTGATTGACTTTACTTGTTTAAAAAAAAGTGGCTTTATTGGCTTCCTGTTGACAAGTGGGGACGTGGCAGCTGATTGTGGTGTGAATCATTAAACGTGTTAAGGATTGATTTTTCTTTCTAACAGGATGCAAAGAGTCAGCACATAAGCCGCTAGTGGACAGTTAGAGAGTAAACAATAAGAAGCAGCTCTGCACTGAGGGCGGTTGAAATTTTGATGCAATCAGTGGTAGCTGCATAAATTCAAAGAGGTTTTCATAATGCATTAGCAGCTTCTTGTAATATTCTGCTTCATTACTGAATAATGCCACATAAGGAAATAGATTTCTTTTTTCAACTAATCTTAAAAAAAATAATTCTCGAGGACAAAATTACTCTGTGTAAATGGTGGCATTAAGCTTCGGAGAAAAAAAGCACAGCTTCCACCATGATGCCTCCGTCCCCTCGCTTCCTGGTCCGCAAAATCCATCAAGGGAATTTAAGTAGCTGTTAATTACTTCCCTGTCCCCATTGAAAAGAGGAAGAGAGTGGGAGAGAAATCAACAGAGAGAGAGAGACTTTAAAAGAGCTGAAGCGTTGCTGCGGTGCAAATCCTCTCTGCCTAACAAAACCAAATCAATCTATATCCCTCAGCCATCCACAAACTGCTCCACGCTCACATATACACAGGAAGATGATCCTGTAAATCTGTGGTCTCGAGGGGCTGTTTGAGTGCTGCTCCAGGGCTTTTTTTGGGGGGGGGAGGGGCTTACCATGGGGGTTCAAGGATTGAAGGAAAGGCGTAAATATCCCTAAATTGCAGCTAAAATGTAACATTAGGATTGGTAAGCCCCACTTTCGCCCATAATGTTCCACAGCACTAAACCATTGCGCTAAATGACCTCTATTACAGAGCCTGAACCCATTAAGTCAATACAGGAGAGATTACCTGTGAAGTAGAGGCAACCAGCCTGCCTTCTCTGACACATGAGCCCCCCCACCCCCAGAAAAAAAGCCATGGGCAAAATTTGATTTGAGGTGTGTGTGGCCTGTGCTGTGGGCTAGAATTAGAGGATGTAGTATCGACCTCTGCCTGCTTGTTTGGAAGGAATGTGTGTACGGGGGCGTGAGGGTTGATCACAGTGCAAATGGCACAGATTAAAACCAGAGTTGTGTGATTTGAGTGAGACTCTGTAAGCTGAAGTAAAATAGCTGCAGGGGTCAGGTGGTTAACAACAAAGTCTTGTGCTCAGGTTCAACAACAGTCTGCGTTTCACATGTCTGCATGAAGCCCAAAACCCAAAATGTAAACACACTGTGCAAAAATAAGTGGTTGTTAACGACAAACAGAAAACTAACACAACCTTACTGGCAGTTTTTTTGTCAGATGTTGAATATGGATGATAATAATCGCTGGAAATGAGACACGGTTCACGCAAGGTTTCGTTAAGATTGGAGGTGATGGTCACACATATTTAAGCTACGATCATTATAGTAAGATGACAAGATATTTTCAAATGACATCTAAGCATTGAGGGCTTGAAGCAGGTACGTACCCAGCTGAACTTCAGGCAGGATCTAACACAGCTACCAAGGATCCTGTTCTTCATGAAACACTGCTGTGTGATACAGGATCCACAAATAATGAGCACACACAACACATAAGCAAATCATATTTACAACTCCAAATACATTCTCATCCTGTAAACTTACACTGATTTATAGTGCTTCATCTTCTCCTTTTATTTGTATTATTTTACTATTTTGAATTATTCTAACTAGCCTTGCAGTTTAACCTCCTAGGACCTGGCGTCCACATATGTGGACATCACATTTTGGGTTATTTAGATCAAAATACTCAATTTTACTCTACAAGGGTCTTACTCCACTTACGAGGACATTATACTGCCGAAATTTTAAACGAATATCCTTATATAGGGCTCTCATTTTTCTCAGAAACAAAAATAAGGTTAAATCTGGTAATTCTTTGTTTTTACATTCATCGGGTGCCAATATGCCCAAATATCAAAGAGAAATTAAAAATGCATGCTTTGGGAGAGTTTGGGTCTTAGGAGGTTAAGTAGTGAAGTGAGGATAAACATCTAAAATCTTATGGTAAAATTGGCTGCAAGGTTCATTTACTTATTTTATTTAAGGTTTCAGAGAGTTGTTGTCTCTTCTGCTCTATTGTTGCACATTGTGTGTCAGAAAAGATGCACCAAGGCCTCCACAGCTCCATGTGGGCCTCACCTTCTGCTTCATACCGGATTGGTAGCGTTACACTGCCTGAGTGAAAATAATATACAGCCTGGATTCAACCAACTGTGAGCTAGGAAGCAGTGGATGCCAAACACACTGCTGTGTTTAAGGATTCTTTGCCTTGGTGTAAATGTTTGTTGTGGAGAGTATTAAGCTCTGTAATCTTCTCTTTTTTTACTAATTTTCTTCCTTAAATCCAATCTTCTTTCTGTTCTCATCCTTTCCTCCATATATGTTTATTTTTTTCCACCATGGAGACTGTAACCATGTCAGCGCTTCACGCCACGTTTGCCTTTGTAAAATCAGGTCTGAAAATGGATCTGCGTGTTTATTTATGTGTTTTCTTATCAGATGCTACACGACCATAACATGGTTCTGTCGACAGCGACGATTTTAATGTAATGCAATTTTGGACTCATGCATGCATGTGCGCGTGGACCCAAAGTGAGGAGTGTGTGGTGTTTGTTGCCATAGTAGACATCCCGCAGGGAGCGGAGAGCGGTGGAGATGGAGGGAGGACGTTTTTAAGCACTTCAAAGTGGCCCCATTCCACACAGCTGAGCTCAGAGGTGCGTCTGTGTGTGCGTTTGCGTGTGTGTGTTCCCTCTATAGACCTCGGTGTCAGCATGTGTGTCTGTGTGTTAATGCATAAATGACATGTCTGTTTGGTGTGCTTGGTATGTTTTGCATATGTAAACATGTGCATGCGAGGTAAAGATGAACTGCTGTACCTGACTTTATTTATGCCCTCTTCCAAGCCGGGTTCCTCCTGGGAATGAACTACAAACAGAATTTGAGTGCTTTGGGCCTCTTTTTCAGTCGGGTGTGTGTTTGTGTGGAAGCTGTTTCATGTGTGTATTTTTTAAAATTATGCACACATAGTGGAGAAGCGAGGGAAAGTGGGGAAAGTGAAAAAGCGGCGCATGTCACAGTGAGTGATGTGTTACTGGTTTGAGCCTCGGCTGCGGTGAAAGTGAAATCCACTGTCTATGCTTTGTCTCCTCTTTCCCCGCAGGAGAAAATGGAAATAGCCAACATCGAACCGACGCAGTCAATACCACTCACCAGAAAAGAGCTGAAAGGGACTCTCACAGAGAAAGAGTGATGGAGGGAGGAGTGGGCGATAGCTAGAGTATGTCAGGTTTCATCTGCCCTGTGTGACACAAAGCTCTCTGACAGCTCTGCTGTTCTCAATCTAGTCTCCAAACTATTTTTCTCTCTCTCTCTTTACACTTGTTTTCCTCTCTTTCTGTCATGGATTCACTCTTTCTCTACGCCTTTCCCTCTGTTTCCACTTCTCACTGTATCTTTATCAGTCTCTCACCCCCTCTGGGCTGCCATTTTGCAGCATATGGCTCTCCCACTCAAGTCCTCACACATGCACGGCCATATGCGTTTGCTCGCCTCTCTTTCTTTTCTTCTGTTCTGTTAATTTCTTCCGTCTCCCTGTCCATATTAAATTAACGGCTGTCCAAATTAGATGCATTATAATTAGATAAATGTGAAGAAGAAGAAACAAAATAGAGGAGGATTGAGTCTTTCTAAAAAAGAAAATGTAAAGGGAAATCACATGGAGGCTCACTTCCAACTATGATGAAATATTTAGTCGCCACTGAGCCAGGCTGGGAAATTTTCTTTTCTGTCTTTTGTTGTTTTCGTTGACCTTTTGAGTGGCTGTGCAGGCTGTCTTTCAAGGATTCCTGAGCTGTCCATCACTGGGAAATGCCATGTCTCCACACCTGATTTGATTTGTCAACCTCTTCCAGTCCTCTGCCCACTTTTGTTTCAAACAAGTGAAGCATGTAGCTAGAGGCTGTATAGCCTCGAGCTGTTTGAATTGTTGAAAACAGTGTTAAACCGGGCAGGTGTGAATCCCTCCAACTGTTGATGTGTGTGTGTGTGTGTGCCAGAGCTGAAATATGTTGACAGTAAACTGTAACATGTTGCACAGAGGGGCTGCCTGACAGGGAACTGATGTGGAAA
The DNA here is from genome assembly GCF_965226115.1 of Aulonocara stuartgranti. Lineage (NCBI taxonomy): Eukaryota > Metazoa > Chordata > Actinopteri > Cichliformes > Cichlidae > Aulonocara > Aulonocara stuartgranti. The sequence goes on along the minus strand of NC_138944.1, from coordinate 4,884,667 downwards.
CTTTAAAATCTGTGATGCATATGACAAAGAGAGTTACTGTACCTGCACACGTCCCATTCGGTAATGTTTTAGGCCTCAGTCATTATGGATTTAATTAGGGTTACAAATGATAATTGTGGTTTTCTCAGTGACACGGGATTATTTGTGTTTCAGTTGAGAAACATAGAGGATTAATATCCTGAGACCTTGAGAAGTCGACATCTGGTTGTAGTTTAATGACTTGCAGAAACGAATTCAATTATCTGATAAACAGAGTTTTTAAAGGGCACCTATTATGCTGTTTTCCACATTAATAGTTTTTATTCTTGGGCCTCACTAGAATAGTGTGATGACTTCAGAATAATCTTTATTTATCTCATACTTATATCTTAGCCATTCTTGCTCCCATCCCTTTAAGCCATCTTTCTTGTGATTGGCTGCTTCTTATTAACAGAAGGTTTGAACAGCTGGTCTGTGAGGCTTTTGTGCCTAAGACGACAATATTAATATTATCCTTTGTCTGTGACATCACACTGAGCCAAGAGGGGAAAAAACTACGTGTTCAGATCAATCTGAGGTCTGAGCTTTTGGCTCACAGGGATTACGCATCCATTTATATCATTATTTAAAACTTTGAGCATTCACCACTGTTAAAGCACTATAACTATCACGTGGTGCTTTTCAGAGTCTTCATTCTATGTTTAGTGGTGAGTTGAGCAAAATTTGGTCATCGTTAAGTTACGTATGGGCGGCTTATGTTGAATTTTTAGACATACGTCTAGCGCAAATGGAAAATGGGATTTAGAATAAATGTTTTTCAAAAAGAAAATTGATGCTAATAGTTGTTGTATCTTCTTGCAAATTTTCTTTTAAAATTGCCAAGGGGTGCATACAAAAACATATGCACATATACCTGACGATCATTATTATATTATATTCACTAGCTGGGCCCACGTCCTCGTTTTAGGTTTGACAGCGTTTTAGTAGGTAAAGGTGAATGCTTGGACATGAATTGAGCTTGGGCAAGGCCTCGAAGGGGACTGGCGACGGCTCCCAGGCCTGGCAGATCCCCATGTACGAAATAGGAGTGAAGAAGTTAAAGAATTGAGAACAAGGAGGAAGAGAGGGTAGGGCACATAAACGAGAATGAACAGTTTGCAGAACTGGGGCTGGGGGGAACCTATATAGATGACAACCGGAAGGAGCGTGTTTGGAGGCGTGGTCCCGCTCCTGAAATTCCAATACTTAATCTCCAATAGATGATGGTAGTGTATGCGTGCATGCCTGTTCCTGAAGTCTTTCCAGGTGCTTTAGGCTACAGCCACACGTACACGGGTATTTTTGAAGATGCAGAGTTTTCTATGCGTTTGGGCCTTTCGACCACATGGTAACGCCGTTTTGGGTCACTGAAAACTGAGATTTTTAAAAACTTCTGCCAGGATGGAGCTTTTCAAAAACTCTGTTTTTGCGTTTAGGTGTGGATGAGTAAAACTGAGGTTTACTCGCGCAGGTGTGCGCCACGTTGTTGTTTAAATGAGGTGAATTTCTACAATGACGGATATAGACAAAATACTGTTGCTGTTAATCTTACTATCTGCAGTTTTTCCACGCTTACATACACGCACGCAGTTCCTGTCCCTCCATTTAGAAAGACAGAGGCGTCAGAGTAAACTGCAGACGTGGCTTCTACATTCAACGCAGATGCTGTCACAACCAAACGGAAATTTTCTGTTTTCAAAGATGCCCGTGTACGTGTGGATGTAGAATCAATCAATTTAGCTGAAATTTACAATAAACACTCCTCAGGACACCAGGATTATCAACCTCTCTATATATCTTGGGTATTATTTTGATAACAATCAAATTATTAAAAATCATGTTTTTATGTATAATTGTTGATATCAAAATGAACAACGGCATTACGTCTACGTTATGTGTATGTTGTTGATGAATGATTTTTTTTGTGGAGTGGCATTTTGGGGACGTTTGTGTTGTCATGCATATTTGTAAATAACAGTAGTGTCTGATTGCAGGCATCTGTTTTTGTTATTGTCATTTTGCCATGAGAAGTCAATATCGTCAACCTTATCCCAGCCTATGTTTGTAAGAAAAGATAAAAACATTTTTGCAAAAGAATTTACATAATTTCTGATTTGTTAATGTAAGAATTATGGATGTTAGTGGTTGCTTGAGAAATAGTAACAGAAAAAAAGAGAGAAAAACAGAAACCAGAAAACTGGTCTAAAGACAGAAACTCCAAAGTAAACTTTTAAAACTATGCACATTTTAAATAGTTAAACACTGACCAAACAAATACTGTATGTGTATTTAAGGATATCTAGAAAACACTCAATCACCTCCCTTGTTTATCAAACAGTATTTAAATGTTGTTGAAATGCACTTTGCACCATGTATGGTGTATAGTTGAATTAGCTGGCAGTGCTTAGCTAACCTCAGCAGTACTAGCAAAAGTAGCCATGGTTTCTTACGTGCTGGCATCCACGCCCTTACCCTGGTACAGAAATCTGTTGCACATCACTTCAGCTGGTTAGATATATTCCAGTTTATCTTGACAAAACTGACACATATGCACTTTGCATTATGTATGATGTTAGTTGAATGCAGTGTTTAGCTAACCTTAACATTCTAGCAAAAGTAGCCTTGGTTTCCCACATGCTAGCATCCGCGTCCCTGGTGTAGAAATTGGTTGCACATAACTATAGCTGGCTGGATATATTCCAGTTCATCCAGACAAAAGCCATGGTTAGCATGGCTCTGTCAGGACTGCAACCCTTCGTAAATGGTTCCTATATAGCACTTTTTTCTCTACCTGAGCCCTCAAAGCACTCTATACAGCTTGCTTCTTTCATGCATGCAAAGCTTTCTATCTAACATTCACACTGCAGTGAATACATTGGAGAGCAAATTGGGGTTAGTATCTTGCATATACCATTTTTGTATCTTGCATGAATCAAAGCAACAAAACTTCCAATTAGTACATGACCTACCCTACCTCCTGAGCTACAACCACCTCTAATCAGAAGTGGCCTTCATAATATCATTTAAATGATAACTGCCACTGTGCATTAAAATATAATACATGTAACTGAGTATTTCTGGAACTGGCGAGCAAAGGAAGCCTAGTCATGCACACCCGTAGTTAAAATTATTATATTTTAATGTCCGCTGTCTGACAAGACCTGCAACTTTGCTGAAAGTATGTTCTAACACCAGCAGCCTTCCTTTCTACCAGGTTTGTGTCCACACACCTGTGCAAAATGACATTAGGCATTGTTGGAGTTGAGGTTAGCAAGGCAGTCATCTACTAATTTCTGTTACTGACTATTCATCTAGTGGACTAATTGTGCATGACAATAGATCAGTCTAAAAACTGAAACAACACGATGTTCATGAAAACAATCATTCTAGACTAAGTTTCAAACCCTTCAGATTGTAGGCAGGAAACCAACTGAGAACAGATTACAAGCAATATTTGGACAGTTGCTCATTTGTTTTTCACAGATGGCTCGAGATTGATTGAGAGTTGCTATTTTGATGGAGGAAGAGTTGTCTGTAATTATGAGGAGTAAAATGGTGATCATGCAAGCAGATAATACGATGAAAAAGTAATCTGTCAAGGACATCAAGATGATTGGATTGGGTTAAAAAAAATTACATGTTAGACTGAAAAGCACATGTCTTAAAGATAAGCATTAAGTTATTTGGATGATGAAGAAAATCCCTTTATGACTGCACAGGGTGCCAAGAATGCTCTCCGGGGTGTAGGCGTTCACGTTTCCTTGTCAAAAATCAAGAAAGTTTATATTGTCAGCCTCAGAAGATCCAGAATAAGATGCAAAAACAGAAAGGCCAGTAGTTCACAAAAACAGATGAAAAGGAAACCTAGAAAGTTATGGAGTAAAGACATCCACTCGCTATCAAAATAGTGGGGGAAAAAAGTCATTTTTTGATGGTTTCACTGGTCGACAGGAGACTGTGGAGGTAATAGGATCGTGCTCAGATTCAGCGCACTAATCCTAAGAAAAGCCAAAGCAACAAGATAGCTTTGTGGAACTTGTCTGGAGTTCAAGTTGGGAATTTGTTTTGTTGACTTATGAAACAGACTCTCTCTTACATTGCGCGTCTTTTGTCCTGTATCACTTCCGTCACCTCCAACCAGCTGCAGCAAAATGTTGCCCCTCCTTGTTCCCTGGGGGTTCCTTCCTGTAAAAAAGGAGTTTTTCCTTTCCACTGTTGCCAAGTGCTTTTTCATCAGGGGTCATCTAATTGTTTGGATTACTTTCTAATATTGTAGGATCTTTATCTTAAAATAGAAACTGTCTTGAGGTGACTGATATTGGGAATTTATTTTATATAAATCAAATTGAATTGGGTTTTTAAGGTGCCACATGAAACAACATTGACATTGTGTTATATGTTATTGTACTGCAGAGTAAACAACATACTGATACTGTTAATAAGTAACATTTCTAACTGTTCTAGGACGCTCTTTGTGGGGGGGGGGGGGGGGGGTAGTTAATGATTAGGACCTAATTCCATATTAAAAATGTAATCTAAGAAAATATAATTTGCATGTATTTGTTGGTTGGTTTCACTCTGTTGCCTCAGAGAAAGAGGATCCTGTGTTCAAACCTGGGGAGAGTCCCTCTGTGCGGAGTTTGCATTTGTTTTGTGGTTGTGTGTCAATCCACAGCACTCTTGCCAAAGAGGTGGTTAATCTTAGGATTTTCACTTCCTGGTTTATTAAAGGTTAAAAAAACTAATGTTTGTCACTTAAAGTTTCACAAATTTTTTTGGACTTCTTGACCTTGTTAATTTAGGGACTTTTCACACTTTCTGAAATGTTTTTTAATTTGAATACATCACAAAAAGTGCTATTAAAAAACTATCTTAATAAAAAACTGAAATTTCAGAGAATATACTCTCATGCAAAGTCCAAACAAAGTCAGCATGTCCAATAAAAACATTATTGGACATTATTGGATTTTGTTTGACTTTATGTTTATGTATGTTTATATATTTTGAATCTTCAGATGCTCAGAGGGCTTATTTCTGTCACAGTTTGGCTGAGGCAGACTGTAAGGAGTGAAGAAGATAGACCCAAATCCGGACACGCAAAATAACAAATTTTAATATTAACTGAAAAACGAGCCGTTTATTAAAGGCTGGACTTAGTTCTTCCCATTGCTTTGTATTTCTTAATCATAATCTAAACTGGGTGAGCTAAACATAACAAAACCCTGGAGCATGGACGTAGGCATGTAGAAACCCGGCATGATTTCACAATCTTGGAAGCATTGCATGGAAACAAGGTAACAGACGCTCAGACAAGGAATGAATGAACACACAGAGTAAAAGCACACAGGAGGTGATCAGGGGAAGCGGAAACACACGGGGAAACAGCTGACACAAATGAACATAACGACATCATAGTGGAAGAGTAAAACTAAACACAATGAACATAGAAACACAAGACCTCTTCAAAATAAAACAGGAAACATGAGACACAGACATGACAATACAAACTTGACAACATGAAATCACAGACAAGAAATACATGAGACTAACCAGAAGACGTAAGTGAAACATAACTAGATTAAACTTGAGGCAACTAAATAATGCAGGGGTCCCCAGGGGTCCCGGTACCCGTCCGTGAGTCGTTTGGTACCGGGCCGCAAGAGTTGAGCCTCGGATGTGAAATGAATGGTTCTCAGGGTTTTTATCGGTTTTTAACGTTATTTTCTTTATTGTTAACTTGGTTTCCCTGGGTCTTTTCCCGTGTGTTATGAGTAAATCTTGTTTTTTTGGTACCGGTAGTTTTATTTTGTTGTATTTATCCGCAACACCTTAAAGGCCGGTCCGTGAAAATATTGTTCGACATAAACCGGTCCGTGGCGCAAAAAAGGTTGGGGACCGCTGAAATAATGAACCTAGAACTTAACATTATCTTCAAAATAGAACAAAAGAGATCAAAAACCAAATGAAAGCATGGGTCACAGACCCAGCCGCTGACAATTTCTTTCTACAAACCTGACAAAAATTAAAACTGAATGTAGTTAGTACCTGTTATTGTATCTCAGAGAACCTAGATGTAATCCTGTGAGATCAAGAATCTGGAATACAGCTGATTCCAAAACAGTCGTTAGCACAAAGAAAGGAGGCAGATTCCCAAAGACAAGCCTGCACAAATATGAAACCAGCAGTAAATCCACTTTTCCACAGCATGTTTTATTGTGCAATGGAAAGAACTGCAAATTGTTCAGATAGTGCAGGGGAAATATCACCTGTGTTTCTCCCACACACCCATGTAGTACATACATAATCATTAGTTCTCTCTGTAATCAGCGGAGGCTTTGCTTTGTTCTTTCCTTCTGTAATTACTTCTCCTCGTACCGCATCAAGCAGCAGATTGAATCCTCACTGCTAAACAAGTTTCAAGAGGACACACTGAGAGGGATCCAGAGAGGGATCTCACACTTCCTAATAATTTCGGTCTGTCTCTCATCCCTCTTGTTTCTCTGTCACTGTGCGTATGACAGAATGAGGTTCTTGTATGACAGCTTGATCAAACAAACCCACAAACAGACTCGTGCGTTCACCATCAAATCTGCACAGACATTCAACACAATCACAGAATTAGACTCTGTTAAATTTGATCAAAAATATATACAATGTTTTCTTTTGTTATATAAATATTACGAGACACACAGGCACTGGCACAGCCAACAGGAGAGAAAATAGTTCCCATTGTTAATCTACAATGCTGTGGCCTTGCTTCTTCATTGATGGATTGATCCGACTGTGCTGCTAAATTAGCATGTTTTTCTCTAGATTTATTTTGTGCTCCTCGCTGTTTCACGCTTATTCCACCTGTGTGTGCGTATGTCTGTGTGCGTGCACAATCATGGATATGAATATGGCTATCGAGGTGTGTGTGGGTGTGTTTATTTGCATTCACATGCAAACTTGAGCGCACGTTTGTTCCCGTTTGTGCCCGGAGATGACATATTTCTTTCCGTGTGTGTTTCTTATGCAGGTCGTCCGTAGGTTAACTACAGTGATCAGTGCACTTGTGTGTGTGTGTGTGTGTGTGTGTGTGTGTGTGTGTGTGTGTGTGTGTGTGTGTGTGTGTGTGAAAGAGAGCGAGAGAAAGGTGGGGGTCTCAGGCGCTCCTGTGGTGAGATTGCATTGACCGCTGTGTTATTGCTCTTTAATTATCAATTACGGCAGCCCCCCATCCCGGGCAGGGCTGGGGGGTGGAGGCGTATGTGGAGGTGATAATGAATACAGAGCTGCCATTAGGACAGTAACCAGGCCTACCGTCTGGGGCTGTGGAGCCAGCGAGGAGGAGGTGGAAGAGGAGGAGGAGTGGGGTGGGCTGGCTGGTGTGCTAATGAAACAGGCTGCAGCTCAAGACAAAAGAAAAGCCACCAGCCCTCCCTCTCCTTTTCTGTCCTCCCTTCTCTCCATCCCATCTTGATCCTTTCCATCATCTTTTTTTTATCTCATGCATTTTCTTGCTCCCTTCACATCCCACGCTTCAGACGTGTAGATCTCCTGCCACCCGCCCTGTAGACAAGCAACTTACACACATGCAAAAACGCACACAAGGGGAACACAAACAATGTCTGTATTTACTGAGGGGGTCATCTTTGAAGCTGTCAGATAATCCAATACAAACTGCATCCATTCTTTCAAAGGGTGTCATTACTGCGATTTTTTCCCCTTTATTGCCGTGTTTGTCCTGTTATGGCGGTATTTTCATTGCACATAATCGGTGCAAATAAAGAAATAAATAGAAAAACATTCCAAGAAAAGAAAACTGAACAATGTGAATTTGCACTGTATTTAATTAAACTATTAAATTACAGTAAAGGATTGGAAGCTTGATTCTCCTGGATTAAACTGATATTTCAGTTTAATCCAGGAGATCCATTTCATTTTCAATCCATTTCATCTCCAAAAGCAATTTCTTCAAACAGTACGATACCTTATAGATTATAAGACTTACAGTCTAATACTGTCAGCTGTTTGCTTCCAGTACACTGCTATTTTACTGATCCAACTGTAACCAAACTGCATTATCACAGTAATCCAGTAATCTAAGTATAATGTTCTGTAAAATTACAGCAAAATACTGGAAGGGTGATTTTCCCGGATGAAACTGATATTTTAGCAAGATCAACAGTTTCCACATATAATATGACCTTTACAACTAAATACAGTTAAGTTTATAAATTAAATTAAACTCAGTTTTATTTCTGTACCACTAAATTTAACATCAGTCGCCTCAGGTACTGGAAGGTAAAGACCCTACAATTATAGTTTGGTCTTTATCTCACATTCTTCTTAAACTAAGATAAGCCATCAAAAGAAAATATACACTGCAAGCTGCACTGTAAGAAGCTTCATTCATGTTTGGCAATATTAAATTGGCAAACAATTGGCATTATTAAATTATTTTAGTGTACCTACTGTATCTACGGCAACAGCTTTTTACTTATAGAATATAATTTTTATGGTATAATGCTGTCAGCTGTTATTTTTCATTATACTGCTGTTTAATGACCCAACAGTAGTTTTATAAAGAGTTGATGACTGTAAAATGTATCTGTTTTTCCTCACAGACAAACCATCTGCTCAGTTTTTTGTCCTTCTTAAACTGTACTATCAAAAGAAAAGATTCTAGATTAATTAGATTATTTACTGCTCTTGGATGTTTGATTTGAACTAATCTGCTGTTTTACCATAGACAGTTAATCACTGTAAAATTCAGTTTTAGCCTAAATTCAGTTTGGCGCTGTTCGTAGTATGTTTACATGAAGGCTTCTGTATTGTTGGTAGCTGCATTCCCAGATAATTTACCTGTATTTTTACACCTTTTTGTTTCAGTTAGCTGGTTTCTGTAGAAGGTCCGTGTCACCTTTTTTAGGGTCAGCAGGCAGGTTGACACCCTGCTAATTTTCTGAGAAAATTGAGGGTGGCTGTTAATGAGACGAGGGCTGTTTCACCATCATTTGTAACACCTTCCTTCCAGCCTGATCCGGTCTTATAGTAAGACTGACGTTGGTATTGTTACCTGAACGAAGCAGTGGTGGGGAGGTTAACAGTCTTCATCTAAAGCTGCAATCCTTTACAGAGTGTTTAATGGAAATCACTCAAACAGCTACATTAAAAAACTAAAGTCATTTCATTTGCATTCATAGATGGTAAAAATAAAGTAGTGTTTGCTTTAACCTTCATGAAATAAAGAATCGAATGCACTGCCTCGTGCATGCAGTCAGTTAATCATCCAGCCTGCCTGCTGTGTGTACAAAGAGATGCCACATGGCATTATGTCAGCAGCGCTCACATGTAAATAGGCTGTTTTATGTGGCTGACATGTAAATGCCATCATAGCAGCAGAGTAGAAAGCACCATGGGACAGGCAGCAAGGGCTTCCCTTTGTCCTTTCACTGCATGACAGATGAGAGCCGCTCCTAAAATGCAGCCGGCAATCACATCCTCTTTCTCCTTTTTAGAAGATGATACACATGAAATGTCTCCTGGAGGGGAAATGGGGAAAATAAACAGGAATAAGTGTGGCCCCTGCAAAGGCATACAAGTAAATGATTGAATTAGAAAAAGGCTATAACAGCCACGGGGCAATACGATAGCACATTTTCACGTAGAAGCACATCGGGGCGACACCATCCACGACGTAATTGAACGAATTTAAAATGGAGGAAACGTGACCGATAGCCAGCCACGCTCTGCTCTGTCACATGTGCTGTGAACCTGACTGGGCGACACACCAGCTGCACCTGCTGTAAATCTGCTCCGGTACAGTCATACAGCGGCAGATAAAACAGTGTGTAAACCATGACCTCTTGTCCGGGAGCAACGTCACTCTAAACCTCTGCCTACCGAAAGACAATTAGTGAATATCCAAGTCCTTGAAACCTGAAATAAAATAGCCTGTGTTCAAATGTGTGGTCTTAACAGGCCCCGTGAAAAAGAACTAAATAATAAAGACATTCCCCTACCGCATTTCTGTATGTATTCACAGCATTAATTTTCTGTATCTTTGTCAGTTTGTTATTCAGAGTAATGACTCCTGCTGATAGACTCGGGCACTTAAAGCTTATGGCGATGTCCCCCTAACCTCTCGTTTCATTTAACGGACAAAGCACCGGGTTCCCGTCCATGACTTTACATGTATTCAAGCTTTTGTCAATAGACATTTTCATTAGGAGAAATGCAGGCCAGACTCAGGCTGACTGGAGTCTGAAGTCCACTCAGGTCTAGACATGGAGAAATGGAAAGTTTATTATCCTTGAGACCTTTATGTTCATATTGAATTTTTTTATCTGGCCTCATATTTAAAGAAAACCTAAAAGTCGAAAAGGGTTTTAATACAGCTCTGAATTTCTATATGATGACCCCTAAAAAATCCTTGTCCAGTTTGCCCACACACATTTTAAATGTTTAATTTATGTTTCATTTGGGGATTTATCAACATTTCCTTCATAATAAAACACAAATATATTACACATAGTTTTTTAAAAAGTGATCCTGATCCTGTTTTTCCCTAAAATAGAGAGTCTAAATAAATGAACTTTGGCAGTTTCAAGATTGTGTCTGCAGTTCTGTTTGCTTGTGTGTAATGGGCCTTCCTCACAGACTGACTTCTCAGCACATTCATTTTAACCTGAAGTGCAGTAATTTTCCTGCTGAGTCACCAGGACGTGTCACCATGTGAGGTGTCAGTTACACTTTTTTCTTTCAGTCTGTACAGCGTTATCTCCCAGTCAGCAGACGCCTCATTCGGCCGACAGCAGTGAATTTTGAGAACCTGTCCAGTTGTAAAAATGTTTGGTCTGCTCTGTTTCATGTCGTGCAGGAGCAGCAGGTCTGCACTTTTAAATTAAGGAGAAATATATATCTATATATATAGATATAGATATATATATGCAGCTTTGTATCTGTGAAGTGTAGGAACATTTTCAAACTTTAAAGGGCAAAGAAGAAACATTATCTTTGGAGAAATGGGACAATAATACAGCCCCTCGTGCCATTTTTGGCTTCCTAATTTATCTTGCAAAAATAGAAACTCTTCAGGCGATGAGAGTCCACTGGGCTTTCAGTCACCGTGTTCTCTGAGAGCAGCAGGAGAGCATGCAGCCATGTGAAAGGTCGTGCATTCTCGTCTGAATGGAAGCTCTCCAATTCCCCCTAAACAAAGAGTATCACATCAGAGATTTTGCTTTAAAGGTCATATATGTAGCAATATAGAGAGAAAACTCATCTTATGGACAAAACCATCAGAGACAGAAAGTGTGTGAGGAGATCCTGAGCTGCAGTGGGAGTTAAGACCCCCACCCACCCAGCTCCAGTGCACCAAAAAAACATAACCATACTTAGATCACTGGGAGTTTAAATTGCAAGGAACGGAAAGGCAGCAGGGGGGAGTCTGACCACACGGAGGACATTTGAGCTTGTGTCCCAGCACCAGCTCGATCTCCCACCAAGGACCAGACAGACAGTCCACCTGAGGGGAGAGGGATGAGCGGACAGCGGCTAGTAAAGCTGGATTTGATTCAGCCTGCACAGAAAGAATTATGGGAATTTCACCAGCATATAGGACGCAGTCCAGTAACAGCCCGGAGCGCTTTAGCTGCATGTGAAGCTGACTGGTCAAAAAATTGTACTGAACAGGAAAAGCAATGACCTCAGGAAAAATTTACGGTGAAAAGGGAGCAGCAGGGAAAATAAGCTTCAAAGAATTAAAAACAATCACCTTTGGTTTCACTTCACAAAGTTCTCTGCATATTATGACTTCTGTAGGTGGGACAGGTCAGATAGTTCTGTGTTTTGTGTTGCACCTACAGCATTAAAATTCATGATGTGCCAGGTCCATCGCTGCCATTGCTGCCATTGCTGCCATTGCTGCCATTGCTGCCATTGGCTGCCTGTATATCTTAGAGTTCACTTTAAAATTCTCATGTTTGTGTTTAAATGTTTAAATGGTCTTGCCCCAACTTACCTCTCTGAGCTTCTGCATCCTTACTCACCCCCCAGGTCTCTCAGGTCAGCTGACAAGCTGCTCCTGGAGGTACCCAGGTCCAAGAGGAAGCTCAGAGGGGACAGGGCCTTCTCTATTGCTGCTCCTAATCTGTGGAACAATCTTTCCCAGCACATTAGAGAGGCCCCTTCACTGTCCACTTTTAAAACACGTCTTAAAACTCATTTTTACTCTTTGGCTTATGACACAGTCTGACCCTGATTTTATTGTTTTAATCTAATGTGCTGATTTTATTGTTTTAAATGTGTTTATATATATATTACTTATCTTATATTATTATTACTATTTTTCTCATTTTTTTTAACATGCTCAATGTATCATGTTTGGCATGTCAAGTGTACAGCACTTTGTGTTCAGCTCGTGGTTGATCTGAAAGCGCTATATAAATAAATTGCTTGCTTGCTTGCTTGCTTGATAGCGGGAAATGTTTATCCTCAGTGCTTCCTGAAAGAAAGGCTTTCTGTCAAAAATACATTGAAGCTGGAAGGCTTTCAGACGCCAGGTCATGCAGTGCAACTCAGAATAAAGGCAGTGTTAAGAGCAGACTCACCTGTGAGACCGTGGTTTGGGGCCTCTGCAAAACTTAAAGTCAGACTTGACTTACTGCTTTTGATATCATTTTCACTTTTCAGATGCATCTTGCATCACAGCAACAAGATCCTGGCTTTCAATCTTTCGGCCAGCTGGGGTCTTTGTGTGGGGAGTTTGCGTGTTCTCTCTGGGTATTCCTGCTTCCCCATACAGTCCAAAGCCATGCATGGGGTTGGGATAACTGGGGATTCCAAATTGGCTGTAGCCTTGTCTGTCTCTCTGTGTTAGCCTGTCTAGCGTGTACCCTGCCTTTCACCCTGTGACAGCTGGGATAGACTCCCCTGGAAGAAAATGCATGCGTGGGCTTGCAGTTTGATTTGAATTATGCTGCAAAACTGTTTGCTGTGCTTAAGGAAATGGCTATGATTTGTGTTCAAACGTGTATTAAAACAATTGTCAATGTGAAATTGTCATACATCAATGTTTTCCCCCTGGAAAATACATCAGCTCTACCTTTAACTAACAGACAGACGGCATGCCACACTGGGCAGGTTGCGTGTTGTTCAGCTTTTGAAATTTCCCTTCTGTAGGGGAATTTATGGCTACAGTAGATGCTGACAATAGATATTATATCTCAAACATTACTGCCCTCTGCATACATGAAAGCACAGCATGTATGAAGAGGAAAAGAGACAAATGCAGAGTCTGCAGATGTATATTTTTTTCTCATTTGCGTCAGCTGAAAGAAACCCTGGGTTGCGATATTATCATGCATTAAACTGCCAGTCAGACCTAATTTCTGATTTATTGAAAGTGACAGGAAGGAATCGTTCCAGCCTGCGTTAAACCCTTGGACACAACCAATGCAAACTGAGCTACAATACACGCTTCACTTCACACTTGAATATCGCTAATCATCTCTATTCATGGCAGCGCTTTTAGCACTTTTCTTGGAGCACTGCACACAAGGAAATAACTGCATAACAGTCTACATTCATAATCTGCCTACAGGTTAATACATACTTTAAAGTTAAAGACAGTCATGGTGCTTGAAGCTGTCTTGGTTTTGTTGTCATTTGATTAATTTTGAGTATTAGCACTTGTGGTACTTGAGTATTACTCAGTGTTTCGTTTTGGATTTCTGTTTTCTTTGTTATTCTAGTGATTTATGTAGTATTTATATATCTTGTAATATTCCTGCTTCTTTGATTCCTTTTTTAGTTGATAGCTTTCCTTAGAATGACCTCCACCATGCCAGGCTCCTGTTTTCTCCGTTTCCTGTTTGTGTTGGGTCCCTCTGTGTTGTTTCATTCATGTTTAGTATTGATTTCCATGCTCATGTCTGCGGGGGAACAGGAGGTTTGTTAATTTCCTGTTTTATTTTAATAGTAGTCATTTTTCTGTTGTGTCATTATTTGGTTTTTGCTTCCTGTGTGTTCATTGTCTGAGCCTGTGTCTCATTCCTGAAGCTGTGCTTGATCCCTAATCAGCTTTCTGTGTGTATACAGAAATAGTAAACTCTTCTCTGTTATTCTGTGTTGCATTCTGTTGCACTCGAGTTTATTCTTTGAGTTTGTGCTCTTAGATTCTTTTGGATATTGGTTTTGTTTGTCTGTTTGCTTCTTGGACTTGTCTTCTGTTAGTAATCTGCCTCCTGCATATAACCGCTAAGCCCTACACCCCACATAACCTGACACAAAACATATCTGCTTGTAATGATGGGAAGGCACAACATTTATTTACACAATGATGTGTGCCACTCGTCATCTATGGATTGTTTTTGTGTTGTTCCTGCGTGGTCCAGTCTATCCTACACTAGAGGAGATAATAAAGGAAGCACTGTTAATCTCCTGCAGCTATTATTATGCCACACAGATAGGCGGGGTCACTACAGACAGTTAAAAACCTTCCCAAGCAAAACTGACTAATTATGTGCAATCTAGGACCTCCACTTAGTGGAATGCCTCCATCATCTAGTACACCTGTGTATTAATAGAAGTGAAACGGGTTATAGCCAGCGCCTTACTGACCACAGCCAGCTGTGCAGAATGACAACAACAAGTCTCCCTATCGCCATCTGTCTGCACGTGTTTCCCTCTCTTCTCCGCGCTGATCGATTAGCTGTTTACGCTTCTTTCTCTCACAGTCCCACACTGCTGCACGGGTTCCTCGTTTCTCTTGAACCTGCCTTGCTCTTCCCCTTTATCAACCCCTCCTTCTCTTTTCCTTTTCTCTCCTTCTTCTCTCTCACACGGACAGACAAAAACACCGCCACCCACCCCCTCTACACCCCACCCCTCTTACACGAGAAAAATAGAGTGGATGCTCGCGCTCGCTAAAGTGCCTGCAGAGAGCCTGGCCGAGGCTTTCATGGAGCTCCGTGAGCAGTAATGGGTGGGCAGAGCAGGGAAGGAAAAAAAACATGCGGCCCAATTTGGTCCGTGTGTCTTGTTACAGGAAATTGCATTTTAGAGGGGCAGCAGGTCCGTCTTGCACACAAGTGAAGGGTGAAAAGCTTCACGTACTGTTGTTTGTTTGGGAAAATAACGTGCGTGCAAGCGTACGTGTGTTATGTTACGAAATAGAAAGTTTCAGACGTGCGAGAGATAACATCTCCAGACATTTCTAATACCACAGGATGTTACAGATGCTTAGTATCTGCTCATCGCTCCCCTAAAGACGTCCTGTAACGCAGATTAGCCTTTTTGTTCTTTCACGTTGCTGCAGACGGTATTTTGTTCCTGTTTTTTGCTCCTACAATGTGCCACACTGCTCTTGTTTTTGTGCGCCAATGCCCGCAAGGCACGGCGACAGCGAGAAGAAAAAAGATGGGGAAAAACAGATTAACATGCAGCTAATTGTAACGGAAGCAGCATCTCCCTCACGCCATTGTTTTGCCCCTGCGCCCGTTTGGATGCCGCATAAAGACATAATTCCCCTAATGTGAGGTATTTGTAATGCTGCCTTTGTTGGCAGCAGGTCGGCTGGCGTATCGCTCCACTCTGAGAAGTCTCTGCCAGCCTCACACTATCCATCACCCGCATCCATGCCAGGCGGGCCTCAGCACAAATGATCCCGTACCCGTGCAGAGGCCTGCTCCTCCGGGACAGCAGCAGGAGTGTTTGTGTGTGTCTGCACATGTTTTGTGCGTGTGTGTGTGTAACTCTGTAACCCTGTTCGTTAGTCGTCTCATTGTCACTGTAAACAGCTCTCTTTTTGTCCTCCCACAAGCCACAGTGCTGTGTTTTTACAGGCCAGAAAGTGCTCATTACTGTTGCAACCTAAACCTTCACTGTATACAGATCACTTCCACATTCCACATTTCCACAAATATTCTGAAAGTCATTTTTAGAGCTTTGTTAGTGAGCGTTTTACTGAGTTTTTATTTGTATATAGACTTTGCGTTACATCAAAGCCAAAACTCTTAATTTAACAGTGAAGAAAACCTTAATCGGTCCTTTAAACCACAACAAAAGAACGCATTGTGTCAGATCACGCTGCGATGAAGGTTCAGACCTTTAACTTTAACTGCTTCCTTCCTCTGAAGGCCTCATTTATATCAGCGCTTAGCTCGCCGGCGTTCTTCACATTTTTTGGCACCGCCAGTCCGTAACTCGGTCTGCGGGGTCCAGGAAAAGATGGGGTTAACCCCGAAACGCTGTCTTCCAGCCTCTCTGACAACAGCCAAGCAACTGTGAGGCTGCTTTGTTTCCAAGAAATAAGTAGGAAGCAGAGAAGGATGCGTCAACACAATGGAGAGGATTCTCGCAAAAACACAGTCACGTTAGCATTAGGGTGTGAGCATGTGCTTGTGCCCGTTTGTGTATACATTGGTCTTATTTACCGTGTCAGCACCAGCTTTACTTTTCCCTCCCCTCCTGCCCTGCACGCTGCTGTCTCCACCATAAATGCCAGCAGTCAGGAATTCATCTAATTCACAGCGCCAGCCGCAGTATTTCCCATCCCCCTGTCAAAACACAGCCGATCCAGCCTCACTCACCTCCTTGTTTACTCTGCTGTTTTATTCTTCCTCGTCTTCGACGTACACATGCAGCTCTGGCCGCGGCGGAGACAAACACAAATCTGTGCGAGGACACACCGTACAGAATGGTAAGCTCGTATTTTAAACTGGGCTTAAGCACTATGTTTGTCACAGAGGTTTGAGGTTTGTTTGAGTGCAAACTAACCTCAGCCATCCACTTTTTTAAATCATAAAACAGCTCTTATTTTCTGCATTCACAAGGCTGAATATTTGTCCTGGTTTTCAGCTGAAGAAATGCTTTTAATTGATTGTAAGAACAACCCTGTCCAATAAATCCCCTTCAAAACTCATAATGAAATAAAATAACATAAAAATCCGTCATCAATTTCACAAAATTGGGCCGTGATTTGACACTGACATTTTCTTTGCTGGAAAATAAGACAAACAACCAGCCAGATATGTCTCGTCTCAGCCTTCAGTTTTCAATTCTGCCTCTTCCCCAAAGGAAATTAACTGACAGACTCCTCCTGACAGACAGCTGTTCCTCCCACTGTGGGTCTTCTTCATAACCTGCACCTACCAAAGACACCCCTCTCCTCCGCACACACACCCACAGACACACACTATTCCCAGTTACTCCCTCCCAGGAGAATAAATCTGCAATCAACTGAGCCTATAAATAGCTGTGGCACACTTCACTGCTGCTGCGGCCCCCCTGCCCTTCTCAAAGAACTGCACACACACACACACACACACACACACACACACACACACACACACACACACACACACACACACACACACACACACTTTCTCACTGAAGCTCTCCACCCCTTATCCAAAGCAGGGCACCCAGCTTCTCTTTGCTACTCTGCTACCTCCTGGTGACGTTATGTGCTGATATTTCGGCAAGCAAACACATTAACAGAGGCTAATTAAAGTAATTTGTCCTTCACATATCTGCACATTAGTCCTAATAGCTTTAAGGCAATTAAAAGCCTCGACCACCAGCCATATTAGCCATTCCATCTGAATCGCTGTGCTTAAACCCTCGGAGAGAGCCGCTAAGGCTACACTAGGCTAACACTAGTTATTGGTAGCCAGGGCTAATCACCTCATTAGTCAGCAGGCTTAATGAGATGTGTTATTTAAGTAGATACTGTATCAGGCAGGGGGGAAGCTGTTCCTCTGGAGCTAACGCACAACAGAAAAAGGTTTTTTATCTTCATTAATAACACATACAAATCTACAGAAAACAGATTTTATATTATTCGTCAGTCTGCAAAATTCACAAAAAGCTCCACAGAGAGAGATTTGCTAAAACAATTTTGCCCAAGCAGCAGAAATTTTTTTAAAGAAATTAAAAAAATAAACACAACAGTGATCTTAAAATACTGAATTTCCCGTTTCACTGGATTTTATTTTATATGCACGTCATAAATTGTAAACAGTAAAAAATCAATGAGTAGCTCTTTCCAGGCTCCTCTCCACGCTTCTGAAAGTTAAAAATCTGGAAATGGTTTTGGAAAGCAGAAAGGAAAAAGCAGCTACTGCTGGGATTTAAGACTCTGCGTTTGCACTCATTCATATTGCATCTCAATGTCCACTCTTTCCCCCGGTGCAAGACAGTGCAGGAGAGGCTGTGACTGCCAGGGATGTTTTCTGGGCCTTTGTTGTGAGGTTGAACACTCAAGACTTGAGTAACTGAGGTACTGAAGAGGAGGGTTGATGCTGAATGCCTATTTTTTTAAGTAAGATTTGACTCTGGGCTGCACAGAAAGAAAATCCACAGTCGACTTTATTTACAAGGACATTTAAAAACAGCAGCTTTGACCAAAGTGCTGTACAGCTAGATGAGGAAAATACATAAAACAAGAAAACAGATTTAAAAACATAAAATAACAAAAGATCAGCCAAGGTAAAAAAAAAAGAAAAGAAAAGTACACCTAGAATAAAAGTGGCTTTTTGAAAGTGTCTAATGTTGGAGAGGTCCTGATGTGACAAAGGCCCGATCTCCTCTGTGTTTTAATCTGGATCTCGGGACATCAGGCCTCAGGGATGTAATGGGGATGTAAGGATGTCAATATGAAAGTTATTAGTCATTTTGTTCTGAAAGTATTTCATGCTGCTCACTCTTGTGCTACTTGTTAGAGCAGTAGTGATCTGAAGGGTGTACGATGACGTGGGATTAAAGGGTTAGATCAGTTTTCATCGTCATGAAGGTGCCTCTGTTTTTACCTGGCACCGTCACCGTGGTAACTTATCCAGAGCAGGTTATGTTCTGAGTTTTACTTTACAATTGTCTGGAAATGCCACAATTTCAAATTATTTTATTTGCACAATCCTTTAAGTGGTGTACAGATTATTGCTGAAGGAATGTATTTTGTAAATGCAGATGCTGCAAGTAAAACCACAGATTATAAAACTGATTGGTTGCATTTTTATGCTGTTTATCACCCATTCAGTCAACAGAACAAACTTCACTTTGATCTCGCCACAGACTGAAGGGATTTCCACGCCTCCGTTATCACGCGGCAGGGCGTCACACCTGAACGCAGTGACTAACCTGCGATGTTTAAATGTATGCAGGTTAAAATTTCAGAGGTCTGATAAACAGCTGACCTGTAAGATCTAATAAATGCTCTCTCCTCTGTGTCCTCGTGACGCTCGTGAATTCACAAGATGAATCATTTTCTGCAGGATTACTATCTCGTCTCATTGGCAACACAAGTGTTGCAGTTTACTTGCACAATTTTTAGATCTCTATCACCTGTCTCTGTGATAATCTCTCTGATAGGAGTAGATGACGCTCTGTTCAGAAGAAGAGTCACATGACACCCCAAACGTGGCCTTTCAAGCCTGAGATAACAGGGAGCCGTCATTGTGATGCCCGTTATTTCTGACTAGGATTTTAGGTTTTGTCGAACAAGCTCACACATAGATAACCGGGCTATGTGGAACTTGCCTCACAGTACACTCTGATTGCCACATTTATTGACACCAGACATTTATTTGCATGCTTTAACTTTAAGCTGAGTGAAATTTTGCCCTTGCACTAGGCATGCAACAGTCTCGGTGCACTTTGAGATGCTGCAATTAATTAATAACTAGCTAATTACCCTAACACTGACATCTGTCTGACCACTTTATGTTATAATTCTACATGCATGCTTAGTCATGTGACTTAAATGTGACGATAATACATGAGTGAAACAATCAAGGGTTACTTGAGCGTTGAGCGCTCGCCATTTGGTTCACTTCACCGAACAGAAAAAGCATTAAATTCTTGGGATTAGGTTTTTAATTTGCATGCCAAATGTAATTTTAAATAAACTGAATGTGTTATTTTGAAAAATTACATCTTTTTAAAACTTAGGCACTAAATATACTCTAAAATGGCAGTAGCATCCATAATCGTCTCGCCATTTCTCAAAGGAAACAGAGTTCAGAGTGACTTATTGATGAGCCTTTCCATTGACGACACTGCTGAATTTAAAATCAGTGATTGTGTTTGTGCGCAGGTGCTTTGTACATGCAGGTAGATGTGTGTGACACTCAGCGAGTGTGTGTGGTTACTGCTACCAGACCCCTGACCTTTCCATGTCCTGATAGCATCCCCAGGGAGAGAGGGAGGAAACGACTGAGGAGGCAGGGAGGGAGGGGGTAGCTGGTGGCTGGGTAAAAGGGGGTTGCAGGGGGCTTTGTTTTTCTAGCTCAGGCCTTCACGTCACCGCAGCCGGAGCTTTGAAGAAACAGCTGGAAATGTGCCCTTATGACTAGTGAGGACTCATTTGTGGTACAAAAGGAGATAAAACTGAATCATGTCACAGATAACTCTCTTTTAGGTATGACTTTAACTTAGAAGGGAAGCACCAGCTGCTGACAAAGCCAGCTTTTAAAGAAACCTCCTTCAGGAGAGACGAGAAAGCATTGTGCGCACCTACATCACCTACATGGTGAAAGCAGTCCACTGTGTTGATGCCAGATTTAATTGTCAGGGGCAAAGGAGAGTGTAAACTGCACGCTTCTAAGTGCTAGTGTGTTAATGGAGGTTTGAGGCGGTGGGGGGGTGGGGGTGGGGGGGGTGGGGGGGGGGTTCTGGTGCTTCCGACCCGCAAATCACATCACCTCCTCCCCTCCCTTTCCTCCCCCATCACGCGCCCACCATTTGCTCATCCATCACCATCGCCTCTAACTCCCCGCTCCCCTCTGTCTTCCATCACTCCACCCAGCCAATTTAGTCCTCACTCATTTTTCTCTCCTTTTGTCCTCCGTACTAACCTCTCTTTCACTCCTTTCCCCCTCACCTGCTTTCTCCTCGGCGCTCGTGTGTGATCGCCAAATTTGAGCTGGGTCTGCCGTCAGAGAGGCCGTTGAATGACAGCTCCGCCTGCGTGTGTGCCGTTTTTATTTTCCTGTGTCTGTGTGCATGCAGTCTGTTTGTGAGCAAGGTTTTCTTTTTTAATAAAACAAAGCGATGTGTGTGTGTGTGTGTGTGTGTGTGTGTGTGTGTGTGTGTGTGTGTGTGTGTGTGTGTGTGTTTAGACTCTGAGCTGGTAATAAGAACCGATGACATCCAAAGAAAAAAAAAATACAGCCGGGCTTCACCATCTGTCTTTCCTTAAACCTGATACTCCTGAGCCACCTCGGTCTCTTTCTTTCCCTGTGCCTCTCTCTCCACACACACACACACACACACACACACACACACACACACACACACACACACACACACACACACACACACACACACCTTTCACCGGCACCACCAAACCTACCTCTAATGCTGCCATTCGGCTATTTTCCAGGAGTTTCTGGCTAAGCTGTGGCATCCAGACTCAGAATTAAAGAGCATTAGTTATGACTGCAGGGTATAGCAACCTTGGCCCCAGCCGGTCATGTTCATGCCATTTCAACAACAAACACGCAAATATTATACCCGCCCGCCCCTCCCACCCCGCACCCCCCTCAGTCCCCAGGCTCTCTTTGCCACTCATTAACCCTGTCACGTTTATGGTATGAATTAAATGATTCCAGCGATGCATCCCCACGCACCAAGGGATCCACAGCCAGACCTCGCTCTACCCCCTCCTTCCCTCCTTCCCCTCCGCTCAAGGCTGGAGGGACGGCCCGAGGCACCGCTCTGCAGCCTCATTATTACCAGCACGGTGGTCGCTGGCTGCCACACTGTTGTTTTAGCATGTCCGAGTGTGTGTGTGGAGTCTCTGGTGTGTGCCTGTCAGGGTCCGGATGTTTGATGTTTCAATGGAGGCAGCATCGTTAGGGAGGCTTGCTTGTGCACAGAGGTGTCAAAAGTGTTACAGTCATTCAAGTGTTTAGTAATATATATATTTATATATTTGGTTTATTTGTTTCTTGTTATAGAACAGATCCTTGTCATAGTAATTCAAATCATTTTCATTAAATGTTTGAAGTTTAAGGAACTTAAAACTTTTATCTTCACTTTAAGCACATGACAGGTTTTTCTGGCAAACCTCTCTGGCACAGACGCAGCAAAGCCATGCTGTTTTGTTAATATTTTATTTGTAATTTTGCAGAGCAAACTACAAAAAGCTGCAAATGTTTAAAAGGAGATGGAGCAGATAAACTGTTCCTTCAGAAATGATGGAACAGTAAAGGTCCGTTACTGTCCCTGTAGGTTCCATCTACACAATTTTATGCCTTCAGGCTAATAATTGGACTGTGCTTGTGGGTCACAAGGGCACAGACACTCACCAAACACTTCATTAGTTACACTTTGCTAGTACTGGTTTGAAGCCCCTGGAAACATTCCTCAGAGATTTAAGTCCATGTTGACATGATAGCTGCTGCACGACCACGATGTGAACCTGCTGTTTCACCACATCCCAAAGCTGCTCTGTTGGATTGAGAGCTGGTGATTGTGGAGGCCATTTAAGTATAATGTCATGGTAAAGAAAGCTTTGTGATATGGAGTATTGTTCTCCTGGAAGCAGCCATCAGAAAATGGGTACAGTGTGATGATAAAGCGAAGAACACGGTCAGCAGGTCAGCAGGTTATTATATTTAAATGCTGCTGAGGCACTAATGGGTCCAAAGGGTGCTAAGGAAATGAAAGAAAAGCAGTCTGGCTGTTCTCTTTAAATAAGTACAGGTTCCACAGTTCAGTAAGGTTTCTTTTCAACAGATTAAATGCAGAACACCTACAGCTGAAATCCCTGAACTGGTGCCAAGATTGTCTGTGGAGTGAGTGCGACATTTGCATGAGCAATGCATAACATTCAGCTTTAACTCGCGTATGATTTGCACTTTGTTTACTTGCAGGAGTATATTTAGCACCTTTGGATGTTCATCTTGTTGCAGTCTGTTCTGCTTTTACAAGGTTTCCTTTCATTTGCACTTCACAATCATGAGTGTACAGTTCAGGTGCTTGCACTAAAACAAACAAACAAAGAGATTAAATACTAAAAATCACAAAAATCTAAATATTAATGGCTCTGATTTAAACCTTGTCTCATTTAAGTGTGGGATGATTGTTTTTTAAACTGACTCTAGTTATTAATACAACATTGGAAAGTGATAAAAAAAAAGGAAACTAAAACATAATCAATTATTTAAGTAAATTTTATGCTTTTTAAGTCAAGAATAAACTATAGGACAACAGTAAAAGTTAAGGTATTAAAGATATTTAATTCATTTTGTTTGGGAAAATTATGGGGGCTGTTGAAATTCTTAGAAATTAATCATTTTGACCCTCGAGTGTTAATGGAGGCTATTTGAAAATCCTTTTCACTATTGTGATTGCAGATCAAACTATTGTTTATGTGTGTTCTCTCTTTTTTCTTCTTTTTCCAATAATTTTTATTGATCATTTTTTTCATTCTCTGGCAGAGATGAACTTTTTGTTTATATTCTTTTATGCCATAAACTGCAGGTAAATATGAAACGTTTGGATTTGCTCACTTAACTCTAAATAATAACATCCAAAACAACAACAAAAAAGATCATTTACAGTAAAGAAAATGCAAAACCTATAACATTAATGCTTAATTTTTTTTATAAGTAACCAGTTCCTGTATTTTCCCGCTCAGGGGAAACTTCACATGATGGAATGATGTGTCTGCTCACTCCTGTAGTTTCTGGTTTATTTCCCCCATGAACCAGTTTCTGTTGGAAGTCTCTTCCTCATAGGCGTTCAGTGGTTTTCCATATATAATGTTGCATATTATGTTACCTCAAAATATAAATGGACTGTAGATGACGTTTGGATTGAACTGACTTCCAATTCCAATGAAATAAAAATTTGAACCCTTAATCTGCATCCTGACCCCTACTCTGGGTCTACAGAGAGCAGTTTGATGGCATGATTTATAACAGCGGAGCAAAAAAACAAACAAAAACAAACTGAACAATTATGATTGAACTTAGTCATATTAGTAAGCTGTACTTATGTTTTCAAATTCAGCAAGTTTGCATGATTATTTTAAGTTCTGGGACCTAATTAGATTTTCTTTGACTTTTATTACATAAAAATAAAACTTGGATTTTTTTTTTTATTGTTAATAATAACTGAACTAAAAAATATTCAGTGTGAAGTTCGACATGCCAGAAAAAGTTTGAGAACCACTGATATAGACAGTCACTGAGGAAAACATGCAGCGGAGATGTTACAAAAGCCTCAGTAACACAGCAACAAGAACAAAAATCGGGCGCTTGGAGTCGAGGGTGACAAGCTAAAGGAAAAATGAGACCTCCACAGCGAGGGAATCCGGTGGCTCCGTTATGCTTTGGGGGGTAATTTGCTGGTGTGGTTTGTTTGCACTTGTCAAAACTAGAGAAAGGCAACAGAAAGAAGGAGCAGGTGCTGGGAAAGAACAAGCACAGGGAGCTATCTCCTCCAGGATCACACTGCCTTCATCGCTGTGTGTCCCTGAATGTTCTGATGCATGCAAAAATGATGTAAATCATATGCTATGGCCTTCACAGTCACCGATGACCTAAGGATGTCCTGTCTTTTGTAGAGCACACTGAAGCTGCTCTGGATTCATGTGGAGACCAGAACTGGACCAGTCAATGAGTCCAGTTAGTGTTCTCAGGTGTCACCATTTGTGGACAGCTGGAAAAATGTGATGCAGCTCTGCTGCGACCTTCAGGTTAGTCGTCTGTGAGCTGGAAGGTCGGTGGTTTGATCGCCGTCTGTCGAAGTATCTTTGGGCAAGACTCTGACCTCAAATTGCTTCCAGTGCATCTGTTGGAGTGTGAATATTTGTGTGATGGTTAGAAAGTGGTTGAAGACACAGAATGAATCATTGTGAATGGGTGAATGTGACTTTGAGTGTTTAACTGGAGTAGAAAAGCATTTTATAGTCAGCAAAATGTTTTACTGTAATCATTTGCTCCACCCCTCCTGTAGGTAGGTTTCCAAAAACACTTCAGCGGCCGTATTCGGACAAGTAACAGGAGGCAAACCTTAATTTGTGTGAACACACCAAAGACTGATGTTCCCATGGTAACAATCAGTGACACCTATTTTGACTAGTGGCACTTATCAAGAAAACAAAGAGGAACCGTGGCTCACGATTTGTGGTCTGTTAACATTGTTGTGGAGAGAGAAATGAGAAGGTCGGGAGTTTTTCGACACTGCAGTAACTGCAGCTGTCCTGCCACGTTAAAAAGCCACAGCTTCTCTGCAGGTCTGCTCTTCACTGAGACTGACTCAGGAGGAATTTTCCTACACACCGTTTACTCTTGTTTATTCTTTTTTTAATCCCAGGGTTTTTTTTTATTATTATTATTGCTGTTGCACTGAATTTTCCGAGTAAAACGTCCTTGTAGCTGTGGGATTTCTGCAAAGGTAAACAGAGCTGAGCAGTAAGACATTTGCCACCCAGACTGCCATTAAATTATCTAGACTTCACTGTACCACAGTCCTGCTCAAGATAGTAAATGACTAAACTTTGTGTGGATGAATGGATGAATTTAGAGTTCTATCTGAAGGCAGAGTGATTCATCTGAGCCGTAGCCAAAATCTATTTTAGTGAAACTGGCCTCGAGGCTTGGACTGCGTTCCTCTTCGGGCTCTTGATCCAAAATTAGTTCAATTCTGGCTGCAGCTACACAAGTTCTTAAAAATATGGAAACAACCATATACCACCATCCCCCTTTGTCATTCTCTATACCCAGTTATGTGTGTGTGTGTATGTGTGTGTGTCCATGTATATGTAAGTGCAGTCAAACGTGAAACTCTGCCTCCTTAGTGAAGCAGTGGCTTGACACGTGTTGGGGTAATGGCACTAATATGCTCATAAATCGAAATCAGCCTCACAGTGTCAACATAAAAGAGAAGGAGAGAGGTTTTGCATGTGTGTGTGTGTGTGTGTGTGTGTGTGTGTGTGTGTGTGTAAGTGAGCATGTAAAGTCTCAGGCTGCCAACAGTCCAACGAAGCTTATCAGCTGAATCATCCTGTCCTGCTGCCGTCTGTTTATGGCTTTAAGCTAACACATACACTTTCTTGATTCCCTCTGATAAGACACTGCTCCTCCTGTTTGTGCGTGTGTGTGTGTGTGTACACGTGGAGGTTGTGTCAACCGAACTCACTGAGACTGCTCAGTGCTGTTAACCTGTGTGTCCTCCTTATTACGACCCATATCCATGTTGCTATGAATGATATGAGAGGAGGCAGATAAAGCAGAAGGAGGGATTTGCATGTTAAAGCCTCCCTCTCTGCCCCCCCCCCCAATGAAAGCCGAGTGGTTCACCATACCCCCCCCCCCCCCACACACACACACACACACACACACACAAATACACACACACACACACACACACACACACACACACACACAGACATATTCACCGTATCCCACTTTCTGCAGACAAGTACACAAATCTGAAACAAATACCTGAAAGCCTGCAGGGCGAGAGGAGGAGAGAAGAAGGGAGACAGACACTCGAGAAGGGGAATTTCAACATCCCTTCAGAAAAGATAGATTTCATGTCACTTTTATTTATTAATGGGAAGTTGTATCGTTTGTTTGACGGATGCCTCTTCCCAGCCCTTGTTAAGTTATCCACAGAGAGCAAAAGAAAAAATGTGAAAATTACAAGACTTGTAGTTGGACCTGCGTTCAAAAATGCGATCCCACCAAGTGACTGCTTTCGGTAGGATTTATTTTGAGGTTACGTGTGTGATATATGGGTGTTTGGTGTGGTGCATTTGATTAAAATGGTTTACACATTATGATTACCCCAACATTTTTGAGGTTTGTGGTCAAACCGAACCCCTCTCGAGGGAGCGTTGGCCGATTGTCTGGTGTTCATGGTGGAAGTGATTTAACGCTGGAAGCAGGTTTTAACTATCTCGTGTTTTTCCAACATCGTGTGTTAATAAAAACACAGAGCCCTATTCTGTTTCAGAATGGATTTTCCATAGTGGAAAATTTTAAGCTTGAAGATTTCTGAAAAGCTATGCCGCAGGAAAAAAAAGGAAAAAGGCATGAGGCTGCTCTGGGGTCAGCATTAGCCGTGTCGGATACAGGCCATCCACTCAGCTGAGTTATTACACTAGTAGTCTGTCAGCATTACAAAGGGCAAGACATTATTTATTATTGTCATGAAATTTGATTATATTAAAGTCAGATAAAAGAAGGAAAGCTGTAATATTTTATTAAAGGAGGCAGTATTTTAAGCATAAGCATGACATTGCTTTGGACAATGGATTTGGCAAGGAGTCAAGAATTCTTCCCCTCCAAAAATTTAGGACATTTGAATTTCATGTCCTGCAATTCTCCATATTCAAAGGTGGTTTCACAAAGGATGTAGTGTATACTGTACTCCAAAAACAATTATTGCCAATGGTGCACAGTGCACGACAACACTGTCGCTGCACTGTGCAAAATGCGGAAACTCTCCCAGGACTGCTGCGATGACTGCCCATCCAACCAGGCGTCGAGCCGATGACACAGAGGCAACATGAAGGGAAAGTAAATACTGGACGCATTTAGTGACGTTTGAGTTTGTGGCAAGGTGACAGGAGGAAAGAGGTTTCTGTCGTGGCATGTGTGTTTATTAAAAGTCACGTAGCTTGTTGTAGTGAGCTTAGATTTTTTATCTGTTCCTTCCATCACCTTAACGATCCAATAAAGTTCCGAAGAGGCGCAGAAAACATTCACCTCTGTGGGAACAGTGAGATGAAGCCAGCTGCGAGTGCATGCCAAGTCCTTCAAAAAAGTCCCATAACTATGCAATACTTCCTTGACTCTGACTTTGATGTCCTCACAGCGACATTGTGAGAAAGAGACACGAAACTCAATTAACCCTGAACTGAAAACTATGGAAGGATTTGGCAGCAGCAAAGATGGTGGAAGCGCAGCCAAAATCCTTCAGCTTGTCAGCTTTGTTGAAACACCTTCAGGTGACAGCAGTAATTATACTATACTAATTTTAATAAAAATAGCATTCATAGAATCACAAATCAAATCTAGTTTTAAAAAGTCATTTTAAAAAGATTTGTGGTTTTGCGCTACAATAAGCTCTGAAAAGCTTTTTCCCACCTGGAAGTTGCGCCTCCACCGCCATCTTTGCTGCTGCAAAATACTCCTTCAGCTTTGAGCTGACGGTTTTTGCAACACAATGACTCTCTCATTTCTGGTGTTATCATAGCTTTATAACTATTTATTCCAGTGCGAATCGCAGCAATTTTCTCCTGAACAATGACGCTACCACTAAGATAAACCTTATCTGGAACATCTGCTGGGACAGCAGTATATGCAGTCGAAACAGTTCTCTGCAGAAAGTCTCACTTTTTACCAGTTATTGTAGAATCTCCTCTTCTGCAGTCTGACCATCTCTAAGCTCCTGTACTGACATAAAAAAACAACAACAACAGACTCATACACTGACTTGTAACCGAGCACCACTGCACGCACCAACTTACAAAAATCAAGAGGTTCCCAATAAACTTTAACTTTTGGTGTGTGCACCATTCACGAGTGCTGAAATAGGAATCATAAATTAGGTTTTATAATGTTTCTGGTATAACTTCCAGGTTTTTTTTTTAAGTGTACTAAAGTGTACTACTTATAAATTTGTCGATTCAATTTTAGAGCCAAATCCCAACAAGGAATGTGCTTTGTATTTTAAGGTTAAGACTCAACAATAAAACAGACAACAATAACAATAACATGCAATAACACATTAAATGTGTTATGACACTCACTTCCTTGGCCTATGATGGTTTATTCCTCCTTAATAAATATTTACAATTCTTTTGGGGGTGACTTGAGGCTGACTCAAAAAGTAGGTCCTGTGGATTCCTATGTTGAATTGGCAACACAACAAAAATAACAAAGATAACAATAAAATTGTTATCTTTTTTAGCTAGCTAAAAAAATTGACCTGTACCAGCTGTTTTTTACTATGCCCCCATCACAGGTCTGGACTGTGATGTTTTTGTGGGTTTTTGTTTTTGTTTTTTTGGGGGGGGTTTTTTTGGGGGGGGGGGGGGTCCTCGGGTGTCTCCACTCTGCCCGTATCCCAATAGTATATTTAAGTCTTGAGTTTTCCTCTGTTCTTTGTTGTGTCGTCCAGTTCAGTCCAGAATCAATAGATGATGTCATAGTGGCTATGTCCGTCTTTTATGTACAGTCTGTGTTTTCCCCTGGTGCCCGTCAGACCCAGTTCTTTCTTGGTACCTTTTGAAAACCAGCCCACATTTTGAAACATCTGTGAACCATGACTAGTAGAACATGAACTGTTCTGTGGAAAAAACCGAGACTTGCTGTATCCCCTGCCAGCTACAGGCTTAGCAATTTTGTGGAGCTTTTTGGCACCAGCAGCATTTTTTTTTAAATATATCAAAATGTAGAAAACGATTATGAGAAACACACAGACACTGACAACTACAGTATATTTGTTTAGTTTTACCCTTGGTCACAATTTCTAACAGTTTAAGATAAAGTCCGAAAGATGAGTTTAAACAGATAATAAACTAGTATTCAACACAGTAAAGGGGAAATGCCCCTAACTTCTTCAAACACAGTGAAGCTGTACATATTTTACAGTTTTATATCTGATCTCAACTGTCTTAGGCCCATAAATCAACTTCTCACAGAACTTATAAGGGTTAAAACATGGAGGAGCTTTACTATGTGTGTGTGTGTCTTTGCGTGTCCATGCATTGTGTGCATGTGACTATGCTTATGCATGTTTACTTTATGCAACAGCCTTTGGCCGTTAACGCTCTCCTCGAAAGCTCTCTTCTGAACTTTAATTAACTTCAAACACACA
Organism: Aulonocara stuartgranti; assembly: GCF_965226115.1. Lineage (NCBI taxonomy): Eukaryota > Metazoa > Chordata > Actinopteri > Cichliformes > Cichlidae > Aulonocara > Aulonocara stuartgranti. Next base: position 4,854,823 of record NC_138944.1, on the reverse strand, counting down.
CAGACATTTGCTCACACACAAAGATCCACATGGGCATACAAAACACCCCAGAGAGTCCAGCGGATCAAAGAGAGCCAGAGAACGAAAACAAAAATATTTCTGTGTCTGAAAAGGGGAACCTGTTTCCAGTAAAGCGAAAAACAGACGGTAAATATTGTCCGTGTGTGTGTGTGTGTGTGTGTGTGTGTGTGTGTGTGTGTGTGTAAGAGAGAGAGACCTGGAAGATGCTTTGACTCACCACTCCTCTGAGTCATCACTAACAACGATGGAAGGATACACACAGAAGGGCAAGAAATGTGATTTGGACTGTGAGGGAATAGTGACAAAGGCCAACTCTCTCCACACACACACACGCACACACACACACGTCAGAAAACAGCGCAGCATGTGAGTGTGCACATGTGACTCTGTGCTGCAGTATGGAGTGTGTGTTTATGCCACACTGAGCACGAACACTGTTTTTGTTTGTGCACTGTTGCAGTGGGTGGGATGACTGTCCTTTAGCCAGATGTCCCTTCACTCTCAGCATCACTGAGCACAGTCACATGGTGACAGGATGTCCAGAAATCAGCTGCATTTTGTGTGTTTTATTTATTTATTTGCCGATTGAGATAGACAAAGAAATAAATGAGAGATGAAATGACAGATGGTGGATATTGTGGAGCTTAAAAAGCTGGAGTTAAAGCTGTGCTGATAATTGGTGCATTGACTCAAGGGTGAAAGGTGTTGGGATTAGGCATGGGTGAGAAAACTGATTAGTGTAAGAACAATGATTCCTATTTTCTGCAACAGAAAAAAGCAAACACTATCAAAATGCACAAATAACAATAGACAGTATTTAGAATTGTTTTTCCTAGTCTTATTGCAGCTGATTGTGGGAGTCTTTACTGCACAATGCTGACATTTACAGGCTTGTTAACTTCTTTCCCTGTGAGTGTACCTCCTCACACCTGTACCTGGGAGTGGATCTGAAAAGAAACAGGTGAAGTGATATAATATTAATTGAGCTGACCGTTGATGGTTAAGCCAAACATAATAAAAGACAGAAGCTGGTGAATAATTTATAATTTCTTTAAATGAAAGCAAATACGAGACTAGTCAATTAGTCTAAAAGACCGAAATCTCTCAGAAAACATTGAAAACTCTGCAGAATCAAATGGACAAAGTTAGCCATGCACATCTCTAATTGAACACAAGCTGCTGGCACAGGAAGTGTGAAATACCACCAAACTACTGGCACATTGCCGTTAGCTGTTAGATCGTGCTGTGTTTGCTCTCTCACTAGCAACCAGTGCACTGCTGAGGAAGCTGGTGTAGTAAAGACAGAAAAACACCTTGTAAATTCAGGTTCATAGATGAGCACCGCAGATCTGCTGTTGGTGTCGCACTGAGATCCAAATATGAATGCTTTATTTTGTTCTAGTTTGATCTCATTTTAGATTATTTTATTATTGAAAATGTTTCATTTTAGGATTTATTAGCTTCAGTGTTAGTTTCAGCTTGCTAAGTTATCACAGCCTAGGGGCAGGTGTAAGGAGTATTTCTCAAATAATACAAGACAAACACATCCCAGTTTGGAGGCAGTTATCACTGACTTGTGTAGACTCAAATCTAAGTAAACCAAGGCCTCACCAACAAAGACTAAAAATAAGTTGCTTGTCTGTTTTTGTAACTTTATTTAATGTTTTTGAACATAATTTAAGTTAGTGCTCTTTTTTAAAATTTATTTCTCTAAATTATATTTTCTATCTTCGCTTCCGTGCAAACATGCAAATATGAAACAGTCAACAACACAAATTTCCCTTTGCTGCAAAGGAAGCAGTGAAGCCGAGGTTGTTCTCTGATGTTGGCAAAACTTGTTTTGAAAATGTGCCACAGAAAATCACACAAAGATTTGCTTGTGGTATGCAGCTTTTTAGCTGATGATTGGTAACTGGCAGATATCCAAGCCCTGGATGTGTAGAGAACCCTGCATTGTATTATCACCTCCTCGTGTGTCAGTCAGAGCTAATCCCACTGGTGATTACCTAAATTGGGCACTTCAGTGCTGAGAACAGTTCAACTCTGCTCCATTCATGTTGCTAAATTAGTTTGTCTCACTACAAGTTCCTGAATGTCATCAATAGTTTCACCAAATTGGTGCATTGAAAAGTTGGCAGAGTTTTGACGGCGGCGATCAAATCAATGTTTTAGCTACTTAAAGAGAAAAACGTGTGAGTGTCTGAAATCTCTTGTCACTGTAGAGGAAGTGTTTGTGTTATATACAGAAAGCAGTGGATGAGCGAACTGGGCAAATATAGAGAAAGGTTGTGTAAAAACAGAGGTGTGTGGTGGTTTTGTAAAAAAACACGTGACAGCAGGTCAAACGTGTCTTTGCTTTGCTCAAATTTAAGATTTTATTTGGCATGACACAATGTTGATTTAACCCTTGCCCCATTTTCATGCCACCTGACTCTCGGCTTTCAATCCACCTTTACACCTCACACCGACAAAGTACTGTAAGGACATTGGTTCTTGACTTAAGGATGAGGTGTGGTGTAACTTTGAGATAAAACCATTATCATAAAGGATTGATTGTGATAAGAATTTGCGTTGACTCACTGTGGACTCCAACCGGGAGAGTCATGTGACTCCAGCTCTGTGGATGAATCCAGAGAGAGAAGTAAACAAAACAAGGAGAGAAAGGAGGGAGGACACATAAGGATGTACATACATGCACACACACACCCCTGTCCTAATTTCCCCCAGCTGTGAGCACAGTCTGTTTCTCCCAGAGACACTTGACAGAAAGACGTTGAACGGCACTCTCACACACACTCTCAAAACCCGACACATGTGTACACACAAGTCTCTCTGTGGTTTAGAGACGTCACGTCTGGCTGAGTTTTAAGTGTATCTAAGGGGCTATGATTATATTCCTCACACACACATACTTCTCTGGAGAGCCTCAGTGGGGCTGAGGACTCATCCAGTATGACAGCAACGGTTGATGGCTCTGCTCAGTGCAGTCTGACATCGCCTCAGGTCAGTTTGATCCAGACCTGTGTTTGCTCCATTGATTGTCCGATTGTCCTACCTGTTACATGACACACACACACACACACACACACACACACACACACACACACACACACACACGTGCACAGACATGCATGCTGTTCACTTAAATGACTCACGACAGAAACAACTGTCTTTGATTGATTGGCTGTGAGCAAAAAACAAACATAGTTGTACCATAGACTGTAAAAGAAAGATGGACATAGCCATTGTGAAAGCAAATTTATGTCAAAGACAGTCAATCATTAGTTATCATATGAATCTCTTTGCTACAGTCGGTACAGAAAGTAGTTTTTCACTCTTTGTAATATTGCAGCCATTTGCTAAAATCATTTAAGTTCATTTTTTTCCTCATTAATGTACACACAGGACTCCATATTGACAGAAAAACACAGAATTGTTGACATTTTTGCAGATTTATTAAAAAAAGAAAACCGAAATATATGACCCACTCACAAGTACAAGTATTTTGGTGATAATTAACAATAGTGTGTGAAGAGGACTATATTTACATCAACAAATAGGAATCTAGATCTAGATAGATATATGACTGGATATGATTCAAACCACTGCAGAGCAGTACTTTAAATACCTACAGCATGCTCTAATAAAATGTTACATGAGGTCTAGCGGGACAAGCACAGAGATGAGTCTGCTGTCAGAGGCCATTAGAAGATCATTTGTAACCTTCACTAAAGCTGTTTCTGTGCTGTGATCAACTCTGAAACCTGACTGAAATGATCTGTTAGCTGTTTGACAACTGCTCTCTTTCAAGAATTTTCGAAGTAAAAGGAAGGTTGGAGATTGGCCTATAACTAGCTAAGACAGTTGGGTCAAGTGAACACTTTTTAAGTAGTGGTTTAACTAGTGCTAGCTTGAAGGCCTGTGGTACATAGCCAATTAATAGAGACAGGTGATCATATTTAAGACTGAAGATTAATTAATGGTAGGAGCAGTCTTGTAGGAATGGGGTCCAAAAGACACTTTGATGGTTTGGAGGAAGTAATTACTGAACCCCAAAGGGACTTGTGTCTCTGTGAGACTCCTCACCTCTCAGCCATGCCCCTCCACTCACTAAACCAGCGCAACTGCCCCCAAGTTCTTAAAGTGGTAAGCACCTATTTTATCTTCTCATAACAAACAGTGCAAGAAACAGTGGGTCTCATTAATTAGTCGACTCTTTGCCCTCTTGAGGCGCAGTCATATGGATTCCTGTCTATGCTGATTTGTCTCCACTGGTTGTCTGCAGAGCCTTTCAGGATAGCTGAAACTCTGTTTGCCACAAATGGACACATGGTCTCACCCTGGAGATTCTTGAGTACCATTGTACTGTCCATCATGAATGTACATTGTGTTTCATTGCTTGCATTACGCAGGATAAGGTAGCTGACTGATCCATAAGCATCCATATGAATTTGAAAGTGTCTGATTCAACACACCCATTGAGACCAAGGCCCCTGTTGAGTGGAAGTTTGTCATGATCCAGGTTTTTGTTTCTGTTGTCAGTTCAGACTTTGGGATGGAGTCAAGCACCTTCCGTCAGTTGCTCACCCATTTGTTAAGACGGAGGTCTCAATTGCTTCAGATTTTTAAGACACATTGATACAGCAGCCTCCTCAGTAGCGACAAACTTGACAGTCATCATTGTAAAAATTCTGCAAAACTGTTTGAACTACTTCAGCTCTGAACTGTCCTGTATCTTCAGCGCACTTCCTCAAAGCGAAAATGGCGCAACTGGGTGAGGATGTGGCCCCAATCAAGTGCACCGTCATGTTGTGCTCAGTCAGAAGACAACTTGTGCTTAGTCTACTCCAAAATTCACTCTAGCCTGATATGTGTGTGTGTGTTTGTTTTGATGTAATTTTAACTGAAAGCATAAGCATTCAACACATCTTATATTCTACTCCACAACTAGCCAGTCAGTCTCTGGTGTTACTTTAATTTGCTATGATGTTGCGTTTCCTGTTTTTTGTTATCTCTGGTCTTTGTACATTCCTATTAATTTTACTTCCTGTTGTAGTTCCCGTAGTTTGTGATTGTTTGCCCCACCTCCATTAGTGACTGAGAACCTTCACAGACATATTAGTACAGTTATTAGTAAAGTTACTTGTCTATTCAAAGGTGTGTTTTGTGTTTACCTAGATTGTTTGTGCACCTATTAAAGTGATAATCATCTTGGATTAAGGTATCAAATTGCTTTTTTTGCTGGACAAATGATTTACTTCCTGGTTCCTACAGTAATTTTCTTTCCTCCATGGCAGCTAAATACATCAGAAGATGTCAGAATTTTCCATATTTCCTATAGTTCAGAGCTTTTATGTATGTATGACGTGTGCTCTTACCTCTTAACCTATTTTTGTTGCTGTTGCTGAGCCACTTTTTCCTTGGCGCCTTTGGTGTCCGGTTTGAGAACCAAATGTTACACAGTTCATTTCCATAGGAAGAAAATCATAGAATAAACTCTGTGTTGGCCATATCTGCCAGTCCTTGATGAATTTCTTGCTGTAATCCCAAAAACAGCAAATTAAGTCAGCAATTTAAACCTTGGGCACCAGCAATGTTGTGGCGCCAGTCTCTCTTTTGTTTTTTTGGTTTTTTTTGTAGGAAATCGATGGAATAATTTCTGGATTGGGCACCAGCACTGCGTCAGTGGAACAGGGGTATTTACAACTCAGGTGCTGGTTTTAGGTCTGTTCAACAAGAACACAGCTCCCACAAAAATAACAGTGATAGCAGTGGAGTAAATGCAGATCTTTAAACATATGAGCATTTCTCATTTATTCCCAAAAGTAAACTAGGCGGATTTAAACATGACTCACATTGCAAATCTTCACTAAACAATTGACTCAAATGTCCATGTTTTGCCTGAAGCAGCAGTACTTGTTGAAGAGTACAGCACATAACAGGAACTAAATGTTCAGTAATGTGGGAGTCGTTATCTGTGATACGTTCTACTTTTGTTTTATTTGTCCATAAAGAGGTGAAGGTAAAAGGCATGGAGAGGAACTACAGCTCCTCAGTCACAAGATGAGGAATAGTTTAGTCACATCCTTCCTTAAGTGCTCATTAAGCGGGACAAACAGCAAAACAGTGTTCACGTTTGAGTGTGCATGTGACCGTCTGTGTACTCAGTGGATCAGCGGTGGGAAACGGTGACACACTTTGTCCGTTAAGCTTTGTTAACAGAACAAACATTATGTATTTCTCTGTGTGTGTGTTGGATATGTGCAGCTATTACTAAGATGCCACTGGCAGAAATTACACAACACCTGCTGTTTTAACATACATGCTATGAGTGAGTGTCTCTGGGGAATCTACAAATATGCTCTCTGTTACGGTTTCCTGTCTCCTAACAGGCAACACATCAGACTGACACTGCTGCTGGAAAACTATTTGCCAGGATTTCATGCTGTCATGTGATACAGTCTTGTGAAAAACAAAGTTATTATGATGCATTTCAACCGCTGATTAAGAATATTTTTAAGTTTGTCCGCGTGCACAGCAAAACTTAACCAGTACGTTGCTATGCAGCAGTTCAAAAACAACACTGTGCTTTTTTTACTTGTTATATTACTTAAAAGAATCTTTAATGCTTTTCTTTATTTACTGTCATGTGCACTGCTAGAAGCAAACTCTATGAACAAGAAACTCAGGATTCAGACTCATTATGACTCAGACTCCCAAAATGTTTTTGACTGTATTACGTCAAGACAACAAGTGCAGATCTTTGCAGCTCTGCCAATAGGCAGAGAAGCCCCGCCCACCTGCTGCTGGGAGGTACGTCACCATGAGCCATGTTCTTTTAAATGAATAATAAACACATTATTGTCAATACTTTACTCTCCAGGCCTCACGCAGTTGTTTTCTCTACCTTTGTAATTTCTTCTTTGAATTTGTTGTTTTTGTCTAGGTGTAAATGAGATTTTAAACCTGGTAAAATGAAATAATTATAATAAATTTCAGACAGAAATTCAGACAGCAAGAACTGCAACCAAGCATTTTCAATAACTGGAGGAATTCCAGCTTTGGAGCATTCCCACTCTTCTGTGTAGACTTGATTTCATTTCAGCCACACTGGGACGTTTCAAGTATGAACGGCATGTTTAAGGCTTTGACAAGGTGACATTTGCCTCAGGTCACTTTGCAGTGCCATAAAAAAATAAAATAAAATAAGTTCATAAAAGAGAGGGCATGTTCACACTAACCCAAAAGATAACGGAGGTACTTTAAACCACATCATGAACTGGGACACATACATGTGTTACAAGCATGCATGGATGTGTAGGCTCATAGAGAAACGTGGCCACAGTTATAAAATGCAAAACTATCTTTTTTAGATTGCAGAGGCAAATCTCTCTGAATGGGAGAGACGTTTTCTCTACATGCAGAAATCTGTTATGAAGTTACCACATGCTAGGACACTGGACTGTGAGCGCTGAATTATCTTCAGCATATTTACATTTGTTTTGCAAATTTCTACTGACGTCATGCTCTGAAGCTACACTAAATGGACGCAAATTACAGGGACTCCTACACGTTACACTTACCGGAGCTGGTAATCCTTGAAAACCCATGGCATGAAGCTTTCACAAAAGCTCTCTTTTGTGTTGATGTTAATGCCAAAAGAGGTTTTTAATTACAGGTATTCAGTCAGCTAATGTTGTACACGCCTCAGCACTTGGTGATCCTGCTCTGTAACTTTATGTGGTGTGACACTTTGGGGCTGAGCTGCTGTGGTTCTTACGGCTGATCGTGGAATACCTACGAGAGAAGAAATTTCACAAGCTGACTTGTTGAAATGCCATTCTTTACGGGGCCACGCATGAATTCATTGAGTTCTTTAGAAAAACCTGTTCTTTCACAAATGTTTGGAAAGGCAGACGGCATGATTGGCTGTCGGCATCCTCCTCAGATATACAGTAACATATCAGTGTTTAGCCCTTTCATTAACAAGCTGTATGAGCAAATTTAAGGCAAAGTGGCGATTTTGGATGAGCCTGAACCTCCAATGCCTGTCTAAAACATCAACGCTGAAACAAAGACACAGTATGAACAGGAAGCACCCCAAGAGCACAGACCTCTGCAGCTCAGTCGCTGGGCAATACTTACTTTTAAAGGAATACACTGTACATGTTAATTTTACTTTTTTATACTGAAGTTTGTAGTACAGTATAAATCAGATAATGGTAGCATGACAGATGTTTATTTTGATTACACAAGGACTATGTAGGAGTAGGTCATCGATAATACTGGTACTGATTTGTAAATAAGCAGACACGAACAACTTGAGCTTGTTATACAACATTATACTGCAGTATGTTTCTAACTAACTTGACAGCTCATTCTCTTTAAAGATATGAAATGAGGTCAGCTTGAAAGAAAGGCAGATGTGACATGTACAAGTGAACTTAATAGTCAAAAACTATAATGTGGAATTCCTAAACGTTGCCAACACAAACAAAGGCAGCAGAATTTTTAACATAGCTTTAACAATAACAGACATTTTATGAATGCTTGACCTTATTTGACCTTAAAGAAGAGGTCAGAGGTCCAAAGTAACATGATATTTAGAATACCATATGTCATTCCCTATATGCCTATATGTTGTTAGTTCAAACAATGGCAGTAAGAAGCATAGTTTTAAGCAGCTCTATATGGGTTATTATTATTTTGACCTTTAATATACTTTCTACATGTTGAAACTATGCAGCACACTTGTAAGAATCATAGTTTCTAAGTTATAAGACTTTTTTTGGTCAGTTTTAGACTAATAAATCATTAAGTTGACCTTAAAGGCCTTGGTGGATGTAATATTTCTTGCTTTGTAAGAGGTGGTCAGACCTGGCAACTATAATATGGAAACATCAACATCTGTCCGTCCGGAGGAGCTTTTACCCTCAAACCACAATCAGTTTTTTGACCGGATATTATCAAGGTTTCAACCGTATTTGTGGGTTACATTTTGGGGCTTTTATTGTAGCCAGCAGCCATCAAGTATCAGTGATTACTGCAGATTAGACATTTACTGCACATGTGAGGTGGATATGGAACTTGATAAAATGATTTGAGGGGTCAGTAAACACTTTATTGGTGAGTTACTGCGCATGTGCTTTAACTTTGCTCAACTCGCTCATTTCATACTAAACTTTGCGGGAAATTACATCAATGAGACCAAAGTATTTAATGGACTAGTACCTGACTCAGGCTGTGGCCTTCAGCAGTCGCTGTTATTAAATTATGCAGCAACCCAGCAGACAGCTGTTAAGGATATAAAGGCTCCTCATGGGCTCCGTGTGCATGTGCGTGTCTGGGGGAGCAGACACCCTGTAGCAGTGACACTGATGCATTGCCAGGCCTTGAGCGTGACCAGAAGAGCCTCGTGCCTGTGTGTGCGTGTCTGTGTCGCGGGTTTTGGAGGTGCACGAGCACAAAAACAGACAACAATGCAGAAAAGTTAAGGAGAAGAGTGGAATGTATTTAGATTGGCAGTTAACATATGGCAGTAAATCTTATCTGCAACCGATAACGCCTCCGGTGTGTGTGAACAGATGTGTGTGTCGACATGTGCGCGGGTTATCAGCTATCCAGAGTTTTACTGCCTGCGTTAAAGAAAAAAACAGTTTTGATCCACTGCCACACATGGTTAAGCATTCACCACCTGACTCTGCTTCGTTTCAAACAGCAGCCCGAGGAGAGAAGACAGAGGGAGGGGGCGCTTCAGAAAGTCCATGTTGTGAAAAAAAAAAAGTGTGGAACTGCCCTCACCTCCCCACTCTCTCTTACCTGCCCTCAAGAGCTCCCATGGATGTTTTTTTTAAATTTTTTTTCTTTTATATCAACCTGTGCAGATATTCGTTTTCTTTCCTCTTACCCACTGTGTGTGCTTTTTTTTACACTAATTCTCTGGCTTAACCCTTCAGTTTCCCTCAGCATATCCACACTCCTGCAGCAATGGGAAATCCTTCAAAATCCATAATTCACGCTTCACTGCTCCTCTGCCTCTCATCTCCCACTATTTCTCCCTCTGCAGGCCTCTGTGTGTGTGTGTGTGTGTGTGTGTGTGTGTGTGTGTGTGTGTGTGTGTGTGTGTGTGTGTGTGTGTGAGATAGCGAGAGAGACAGACCTGAATACAAATACAAACCCCTCGTGGAAAAATACAAACAAACATATGGTCTTGCCTTCACGCGCACTCACACACATTTCCAGACACACATCTTATTCACATGCGCCCACCACACACTGCACTCTTATGCAAATAGTTGCTTTTTAATGATTCTGTATGCAATAAAGAAAATATATTTTTAATGACCTTGTATGCAAATTGGAGAAAGCGTTCCCCTGGCACGCGCTACACGTGACAAATGCCAGTACAGTGAAGAGAAATGCATGTGAAGAAAAGTCTAGGCTCTCCAAAGCCACCGGTCATTTAAAGAATAAAGTTAGTACACTTAAAAACATTACCAGAATGTGAATCATTTTCTTACATAATAATAAATATAAATATTTACTCATAACATATTAGCACTGGACTTTTTCATAGCAGACAAGCAAGAAATTGTGTTATCAATAACATTTACAGTGGCCGTGTGTTATTCAGTTGTCCAAATGTAATGTAGGAGGGCATCCGTGTTGTTTATTTATTACTTAAATAAAAGATCATTTATTAAACATTTGTAATTTGTGACATTTATTAAAAAGTGACAGAGAGAAGGACCAACTTCATAGCCTTGAAGGCCCCAGGAGCTGCATCAGCTGACCGCCCTCCCATGTCTGGCAGCTGTGATGGTGGAGTAGGCCAGGACCACTCCGAGAGTGTCAGAAACAGCTAAATGAGATTTAATGATATAATATTTGTATTACTCTGTCATGGCCTTTGTGTTGATCATTGCTTGTTGTTGTAATCTTTACTCCTTGCTTCATTCTGAGCCTGCTGTGTTCCCCTGTTTATATCTTAATGTTATTTCAGCGAGTTCATTCTCGGTCCCGCTTTCAATTCACTTCCAGCTGTTGAATATTTAATCCCTTTTGTGGGTCTCAGCGTTTCAGCTTTGCTCCTTTTCCCACTTTCATTACTGTCTTGATTGAGCTTACCTGTGCTTTACTCCGCGTCTCCGTGGTTTGTCTGCATAAATTGCCCGTGTGTGCTTCTCTCCCTTGTGTTTCTCTTGTTGTAGAAAACAAGTTCAGCATACCCAGGATATATTTTCCTCATCTGGGATCATTTACTGTGACACTGTCAACCAGATTAAACAGTCACATAAAGGTGATTATCATAAAGGTGTTCACATGACCGAGACAGTGTTTGTAGCTTCTGACCAATCACAAACAAGGACAGGTGTGCTTGCAACAGAGCGGCATATTTTACAAATGACATTTTCAAATGTGTTTTTTGTGATTGTTGTGCATGTAAATTTTTTGCACTTTCAAAAATATCGCAGTATAATTCCCTCACTATGCACATGTGGCACTTTTACTTTAACGTGCTGTTTATTTAATGTATTATTTTTATTTCTTATCCATCTGAAACACAACAATTTCCCTTGTGGCATCAACAAAGTATCGACCTATGATATGAAGGGTACACCAGTGTGTAACATGAGTCCTTTGAGCAATTAATAAAACTGCAGCTAAAAGCTAAAATAAGATAGAGTAGTTAAGTTAATAAAGTTGTAATTATCAAGTCCCCATCTTTAAGACAAAATGCAGATCTCACTTTAATCACAACTATGTAATCTATTAAATTTATGGTTAAATTCAAATTCAAATTCAAATTCAAATTTTATTTGTCACGTACACAGTCATACACAGTACGATATGTAGTGAAATGAGGGTGTTATGTAAGTATTTCCTATGACCGTTCCGCGATAGCCAAGTATAACAAGGATTCAAACCAAGCTGCGTCTCCTTTGAGGTAAAAAAGTGCAAGGCTTACGTATCCGGTTTAAAGATGATATTGAGTTTATGGTGTTTGCACAGTGCAACCGACACCATATAATGTCATCAATGTTTAAATTGGTTGGTTGTTAAACTTTCTCTTCAGTTTTGCAGCCCACTGAGTCCTGGGGTCAGCAATGGTGAGGCCTAGCAGACAGCTTGCATTTATATCCAATAGGTCCAGATGGATGAGTTACACTAAAAAAATAAAAAAAATCACCTGAAGAAGAGTACTAGCCATACTCTTGATTTCCTTGGTGTGAGCGTGACCCTGGTTTACATGATTCAGTCCTTACACTGCTAAGTACTCTTTGGGTGTGTCCCTAGATCCCATCTTCCTAACCTGTGTGTCAGCATCCATGTAGGTGAGCGACACAAGTAAAGGAACTTGATTGAGGATTTTACCCTCAAGCTGTTGACATGGACGCCTGCAGACACCGTGCACAGCAGTGAGTCTTGTTACACTTCCTTGAAGTATGCATGAAGTCCACCTGAAAGGTGCATGGATGCATAACTGGTGCATTGTAACAAGACTTCATAGAGTCACAAAAAACTGGCAGACACACTCACTTCTTGTGATGAGGTTTTGCACCTGCTTGTACTCTAATGAGCTTGGAATGAGAAGTGAAAGGTCTTCAAGAAACTTTAAGAAGTCCAGTTGCTTTTCTTTCCACGGTCCTTAGATTACCAAGAACCTGCACAGACATATCACCTGATCGTACGTCAAGACCTGCTTCTTAAAATGTTTCCTGCAAATGTATTTATTTTTGTCCTGCATAATAGCAATAGCATATATGGGAACAGCTTATTGTATTGCATATTTGGACCATATACCTTTTCCCTTAAACAACTATGAACACACACACACACACACACACACACACACACACACACACACACACACACACACTGGAATCTGTCCCATAAATCAGCAGGATCTCTGTGAAGGCCGGAAACCCAAGGACAGCTCAGACACGTGGAGCACACACAGCCAAGACCTCCTGGTTCCACGCCACCCTCTCTCCCTCACTCTGAATGTGCCAGAGTATGTCTGTCCATATTTATGACTGCCTACGAGTGTTAACTCCCTTGTGTGTGCTCTCTCATAGGCATGCGCATGCTTATCTGTGAGAGTGTGATATTGTGTGAGCGTGTCCAGTAAAAATTTGCTGCTGTCTCTCTTTCACTCGCTGGGATCTGCAGACTTGCACACGGCCTCCAAGTTATGAATCTGCAGACAGCACTCTTTCTCTGGCTCCATCTTACTCGTGCAGCCACTTAGCTGTTGCAAAGGCAGTGTGATCACGTGTTCATGTGTGTAATTTGTTCTATTGCTGGGTTGTAAAGCCTTCTTTAACTGGACAAAAATAAAAAATGAACAACGACAGAGCAGAGAGAAGCAAACGTGCCAGGAATTAAATAGAAATTAAATTTCAGTGCCCCCTTATGTACTTTGAAAGACTGTAATTTGGATCATGACGAACCTGTAGGTCAAACAGTGATATACCAGTTGATGAATGCATTTCTATTGAAAGCCAAATGATTACAGTGCGAAATAACACTGAAATAACCTTCAGCAACAGTTTTAAAGGTTAATGGGACAAAAAGCGGAATAGATAAGCATGTAAAGGCTTAACTTCCTTTCATTCTCATTATTTGGTGAGGAAGGTAGGAAGGTCAACTTCAAATAAAATATGGTCTTCATGATGTGGCCCACATCATCCCACACAAACATACTCTGCTGGGAAGCTACCTTCAGACCTCTATAGAGGAGGCTGGACTACTAGGTTTGATCTTTTCTAAAAACCCCTAAAACCCCGAAGAAGGGATCACATTAGAACCCACCTCACACTACTGTGGAGTGGGTTCAAGTCCACCCCAGAAATTTCCCACATAAATGCCTTAAAATTCCAAAATAAATCTTAAAAACGTCTGCTCCAAGACCCCCAGGAGGGGCTGGCTTGTTAGGGATTGACAGATAGACGTTGTTGGCTTTGTTAAGAGCCTTTAAACATGGTGACCATTCTTTGTCCATCACCCTGCCCACCCCAGAAGCTTCCACGAGAGTCAGTGTTTATTTTCTGTCGTTTTCCCCACTCTCATCTTGTGCTTAACAAGCTTTTGATCCCTGACTGAGCCTGACCCCCGTTTAAAGGCCACCTGTTCTGTGCTTATGGAGAATGCGCTGAAGGCAAACACTGCGTTGTTTAACATGATTAACGCGCAACAATGCACGGGGGCGGAGGATGGCGAGCACGTCAAAAGGAAGCTGTTGGTTTTTAATGATGTTTTTCAAGCTCTTACTGACTCCACATAGCAGCAGACGGCAGAGAACACTGACGTGAGACAGCAGCAGGAGAGAGGGTCCTGTTTTCTTTTGTCTGTGTGTGCGGATGGGTCTGTGGGTTATTTATGGGGTCTTTTACACAGCGAGGGGACAGAGAGGAGTGTCTGAGAGGTGAGCAGAGAGTGGGATGGAGAGGACGCCTCATTCAGCAGTCACTGCCAAAGCAGAAGAGTTTTTCTCTCTTTTCAAAATTCCTTCTTACAACCCCCGCCTCCTCCTTTTTTCTCCCTTTCCCATTTCCTCGCACACTCTTCCATGCTCGACAGTTTCCACAGATCTGAGGGTTAATTCCCATTTTTCCTCCCTCAGCCTCAGAATGAAATCTAATTTCTCCCAGGTCCACTCCTGCTAATTTAGCGTTAATGCTTCAATCCGATCTCCGCCTTCTCTCCCTCTCTTATCTCTCTGCAGAATGAAATTCAAGTGTAATTTTAAAATCTCCCACTGAATCAAATCTAATTTTTCTCACCATCTCTCACACTAATGTCTGTTTAAAAAGATCTAATGCTTTATTTTACCGCTAGTGATCTCTCTCTTTCACACTCTCTCACTAATCCAAGAAAATGCTGAGAGCGTTTTTGAAGTATTATGTGACACAAGATGGAGGGAATGTAGTACAGGTGAACGCGTTTGTGTTTAATTTACCTCGTTACTTTAATTTGGCATTTCTGTGACCAAACCCTTAATAAATAAATTAAATAAGCTGTCCACTCTCTGTCCATCCCTCTCTGTCACCCTCGTTTTCCATCTCACGCTCCCTTTTTCGTCTCTCTCACACTTTATCTCTCACCTACCCCCCTTTTTTCTCCTCTCTCCTCCATGGAGTAACCAAGGGTGCGAGGTGTCTGGTTGGAGAAAATGTTCCCACATATCAAAAGGCTCCTGGGTTCTTAGTGGAAGCGGCCAAGAGAAGGAAAAGGTCAAGTTGAATACAGTGGGTGCAGAGAGAGGGATGAGGGCTGCAAAGAACAGTGATTAATACAAGCAGCAGAGAGGCAGTGGCACTGAAAGGGCACTCAGAGTGGGAACCAGTACTGAATTGCTTTGTCCCTTATTTCCTCTTTGAAATTTCCATTGATTGTTCTTCTCTATTATGTATCAATTTCCATTTTTAAATTTGTTGTTTTGATGCTGAAACTGAAATTTAACCAGCTTGTGTTTGTGGAACTTGGTGTAAATTCCCTTTGGCTGTTTTTAATCATAGTAAGTTTTCACAAATTATTAATTATTATTCATAAATGGATGTAAATGCATATGCAGCGCTCTGTTGCTGACAATGCTGTAAATCTTTGAAAATAGTTCAATGAAATGTAGTTTCACTTCTTTAAAACCCCAGGATGGAATAGTGGTTTGGATCATTGCTTGAACTATTTTTGCCAGTTGACTAATGCAAATTTTGGTGACGGACAGTTATTCTCTGTATCAAATTTACATATTTTCCATTTGTCTGTAGTGCCGTTATCTGTCTAGAGAGTTTTGTATGATATGCCCAGTTTTGGCTGCTTCTCCAGTACTGCATGATTTGGGGGTTTTTTTTGGCAACACAGCAGTAATATTTCTTTCCGCAAGTCATTTCCTTGTTATTAAAAAAAACAACCAAAAAACACTGTGAGCACATTCATAAAGAGACTGTTTTAGTCTACTAAACTATAGTCACCTGAAAAATAAAGCGCACCTTTACTCAGTTCCAAGGTTTCATGCATCAGGACATTGCACAAAATAATCTGGTTCTCAGATGAACAACAACATATGACATATGTCCACTGACTGCGCCATTATTTAAGTAATCGTTTAGGGAGTTCTTCCTTTCCACTGTCTCCATGTGCTGTATTATTGTAAGATCTTTGCCTTAGAATCTGAAGCATGTTGAGGTGACTGTTGTTGTAATCTGGCGTCGTATGAATAAAATCTAACTACACTGAATTTTCTGTATGACTTTATCAGCCTCTCACATGATTTTGGCCTAGTATTCTTTATAATGTTGCTTCAGCTCATTAAGGTTTGTGGGTGCAGCTTGCCACAGCATTTCCTTCCTTTGACTGGACCATTGCATCACCCCGTCCCTTTTCTTTTTGAGCTGGTCTGTTGTAGATTTGCTGCTGTGCTTGGGATCATCATCCAGCTGCATGACCCACTTAGCTGTCACACAGATGGCCTCACATTTGACACTGGAATACTTTGGTATTCGGACTTCATGGCTGACTCAATGATAACAAGCTGTGCAGATCCAGTGGCTACAAAACAAGCCCAGATCATCACCCTCCACCACTGTGCTCACAGTTGGTATGAGGTGTTTGTCCTGATGTGCTTTATTTTATTTTTTCCAAACATGGTTCTGCGCATTGTGGCTAAACACTTCCACTTTGGTCTTATCTGTCCAAAGGACACTGATCCAGAAGCCCTGTTGTTTGCTCAGATGCAACTTTGCAAAGCTAAGCCACGCTGCTGTGTTATCAGAGAGAAGAGCTCCTTTCAAACAAGCCATACTTATTCAGTCTTTTTCTAATTGTGCTATTGTGAACTATAACATTTAACAGACTAATGGGCGACATGTCCAGAGTGTCCTCAAAGTCTTTTACAGGTGGAATAAGCTCGAACCCCTATGACCCTGAAATGGCTCTATAGATGATAATAATAATAATAATAATAATAATAATAATAAGCTTAAATTACAAATGCACAAAGGTAGGAAAGGCTTGAACGAGAAAACTCTACAAAAACATACAGAAAGCACAACTAAACAGATATTTACGATATAGTATTGATAGTATTGATGTTTGTGACACTCGTGATTTCTGCAAAGCAGATTTTTCCAGATTTATTTTTCACTTTTTATTATTATGAGTCTAATTCCAAAAATTCAGGATGTGATATTAATACAGTGTTGTGTTACCATGCAGTGTACAGTGGGACATTTATACAGTAAAACACATACATTGTGAATGTTTCATCACTGTAACAGTATGCATATCTAATTGCACTTTATATTCTGACTACACTTCCTTCTGTACATATTACTTGTTTTCTTTTCTTTCTTTTCATTTATTTGTTTATTTATTATTTTTGTTTTTTCATCTAACTTTAGTGAAAGGAACTCGCTAAAAGAAGAATTTCATTGCTCAGCATAACCACTATGTGTTGTTGTGTATATGACAACAAACTTCCTGAACCTGTTGATCTGGAAAGGGCAGACATCTCTGCAGTGCGTAACTCTAAAACTGGGAGACTCACAGAAAAAAAAGTCAAACAAATAGCACTAAAGGCCAGAGGAAAATGTGCATATGGGACGTTGGAATGAACTGTCATTTTAATAATGGTGGAAGAATGGAAGTGCATATGGGAATATGCAGGGACTGCAGTATAATAATCTAGCGCTACAGATGTAATGAAGAAGGGACTATGTTTACATGGAGCATAAAAGTCAGATTCTTATCAGTTTAAAAGCCTAAACACAATAAAAATCTTCCATATGAGCTTATCAGTCAAAATAAAGAATCTCTTCACAAACACCGTGTACTCTTTTTCACGTGTCCTCTGTCTTGATGTAAATTTGCGAAGGGAAGCTTACGTCTGTCCAAAAATGCTTCCACACTGAACCAGTTCTCTGTAGGAACTAGTTTTTTTTTCAGTCCATGTGACAAAGTGGCTAGGACTGAATTCATTTGCCATTTGTCACTTGCATATATTGTTATTTTGTATTCTGTTATCCTATAGTCTATCATAATGCTTTAATGTAAACACAGCACATGTAACCTTGGCTCTACATACTATCCCGGGTCTGTTTGTGGTAGCATTGGTTATATTCATTTCATCTGTGCAAATGTACTTAAAGCTAAATGTCACTTCATCATTAATTGATTTGAATCTTTCATTCGTTTATGTAGTTTGGTTATACTTACCATTGTCTGTTCCTTTGAGCAGGTCCTATTTGTAAAACAGGTATGTGGGAAGGACCGCCCCAGTACTTCCTGATTTTATAGGATATGATGTCACTGATCATGTCAATTGGGTGTAACCAAATGAAGGGGTGTTTCTTTTGTGTATAATTGTTTATTTCATTTAAAATAACCTCATGAGTCAGATTAGGTGAAGAGATTGACTTTTCAAACTGTTTAGTTGGGTGAATGAGTTTGTTAAGTGGAAAAATTATTTTATTCCTGTTTCTTTGTCTAGACTGTGTTATTTAGTCTACCCTGTTTTCCCAATGGTAGAGGTTAATGAGATCCAGGTGTGAGTGGAATTCTATATAAAGCAGGTGAGATTTTGACTCACAGGTTCTTATGTTTTTGTGAAACAATTGTTGAAAGACGACGCCAGAAAATAACGAACACTTAAAAGAAACTTGAACAGTCTGCAGATGCTGTCTTATCACCTTCCATGCTGCTTATGTTATGCTACTTCACAGTCCAAACTCCTAAAAATTGAGGAGCAATAAGAGATTAAGCAGAACAGATGACAGATATCCATCTTTATTAAGCTGATCAAGAACATGCCAAAGAGATAAGATAACCGTTAAGGAAGACAAATGCATGGCACAATACAGCAATGTCCTGCTGTTCACTGCATGGTAACATAACACTGTATTAAAATCACATCCCATGTACACATATGACCACAAATCGATGTGTGCATGTAACCGCAGCCAGTCTGGCTCAGGATTTGGCTTTAATTGTTTTTTTGGTAACAATGGTGATGAATGGAACACAAGAATAAGCTCATAATTAGCCGCAAAGCTGGATACATTTTTTCTAGTTTTGGTTTCACAGTCTAATAATGGTAGAATATTACCATATATATATATATATATATATATATATATATATATATATATATATATATATATATATATATATATATATATATTTGAAAACCAGAAACAAAAATCTGTAGAACAACATCACCTTAAAACAGTTTCAAACCAGCAGCCATTTGCCTTCTTTCATTCCGTGTGTCATTACTCTTCTTGTTCTTAACCCATCTGTCTTTTTTTCCTCTCACACCATGGAGCACCCTCCAAAAAAATTAAAATTCAATCACTATAAGCAAATTTGCTCCCCCACAGGACATCACTGAGTGGCACACAGCAACAGTGCAAGGTACTCCAATCAATGGCCTTGTTCCCTGAGCACAGGCCCGCAGCTTTAATTTGCATGACATTGGACAAGTAAGCAGATAGTCTCTCTCTCTTTCTCGCTCTCTCTCCGTCTCTCTCTTACACACCCACGAATACAATTGCATATTATCCTCACACATCTATTCCACTCTATAACAGAGGAAAATATATTCAAAGGCTGAGTGCAGGCACACGGTGAGAGAAAAAAAGCAATAAAAACAGGGGCAGGTTGACACATAGATGTGAAGTTTCCACAGAACATTAATCCAACTTACTCCAGCCGTGATGTGCTCCTGCTCCCGTCTGCTGCTCCTGGTGGGTGGATAATGGATGGAAACTTGGACTGGTGTGTTTGTGTGTTTTATTCATGAGTGTGCACGCTCCAAATTATCAGTTTGTGTATGAGTGCTGTTTAATTTGCTGTTTGCTGCTGCAGACCAGCGGTTGCCCAATCATAACCGAGTTTCCCAACCTAGGCATAGCAGGTGTGTCGTGGAGTTTAACAAACACAAGGAGAGATTATATGAAAGATTTAAACATCATTTATTGAGGTACAGAGTTGGTGTAATGATCTGCTACGATGAAGCAACAATGTAGAGTAGGAAGCGGGACTGGGCACGCCACCGTGAGTGTGGATGCTGGTGTTTTTGGAGATGAAGCACTTTGAGACTTGGATGAGTGACAGGGTGAACATGGGGATGAAGAGCACTGAGGTTTAAAGCACAGGGAACAGAGAATGATTAGCTCTCAGAAGGAAAATTACTGCACTGACTGAGGGTGAAGTAAATAATAGACCAGCAGCCCAAGGGCTCAGGAATGCTCTGCTCAAGTGAATATAGATATTTCTTATTGAGCTTTAGCATAAGCTTCATTAGACTGAAGCAAAGGGGATATTCCTCAATAAACACTGGGAATGCTAAACTGTTGTTTTAGCACGTATTCATTGTAACAGAGCGTGGTTAAAAAACTGATGTCTGATGATTTCTACTAGATTTGCTTCATAAAGTTCTGCTGGACGTCCTTCTCCAGGTTTTCTAGCACTAAGTAGATTAGTTAACATGTTACCCCTTCACTGATTAGAGCAGAAATTACAGAACCTGAGAACAACAAGAGCAACAACGATTAATGCTCCACAAGTCTGGATTACATTGTGAAATGGTCATACCACACACATCCTTTTATCTTACAGAGCTAGCTGCGTGTTGTGTAAATGGTTTAGTGAAAGGGAAAGACCCACACAAATAGCCACCAAGAAAAGCAGAATGAAACAAGCAAAAATGCCCCCTCATGATCAGGACTTTAACAACCAAACCTGGCACGCAGACACATCTAAGTTTTATCTGTATCGCATATTATGACATCATCCCATTGCCTAGCAACCACCTACCAATGGACTATGACCCATTTATGAACCTGTAACACTTCATAAAAGCATTTTATATATTTAATGGACATACATTTATTAAATTAATACATTTTAATGTATTCGAATTTAAACACACAGAACTTAAATATTATGATATACGATCTATTATGACATCAGCACGTCTTCATGGTTTTCATGGTGGTCATCCGTCCTTCCATCCATCTCCTTAACCACTTATCCATTTCAAGGTTGCTGAAGAGGCTGGAGCCCATTCCAGCTGTGATAGAGTGAGAGGCAGGGGTACAGGTCACCAGTCTGTTGCAGGGTCATGGAAATAATACAGTCAATATTTTTTGGTTTGTACGAGAGTCTGACTAGACCATACTTGGACACGGACACACCACCCCCTTTGCCACCTGCCTCATATCAGCTTTGCACTTTCTTTTCTGACACGGACCACAATCTCAGTAAAACTGGGTTAGCATTCAAACAGTTCAGAGGAAGGTGTATTTGATGCAGTTACATAACCAATAAATTTACCTCACTTCTGTTAGAGTGCCTGGCTAACTAGCTTGCTAATGACATTAGTAACACAGTATTACTTCTATGTATATCCATGGACAGAAAATCAACATATTATGGGGCTCACACACACATATTTCTTAAGTGCATGGTTTAATTTCTAGTTCCTGGTTTAAATCTCCTGGTCAGGTGGGGCCTTTCAGCGGCCTCCCACCATTCAAACAAATGCATGTTAAGTTAACTGGTGGTTCCACATTTGCTGTATGTGTGACACAGATAAAATGCTTAAAGCAAGAATCAATCCATGCATGAATGTGTGGCTATAATAGATGATGATTGTGACATGATGTATGTAAACAAAAGCACTTTGAGTACTCGGTAATACTAAGCAGTGCTATATAAATGCCAGTCTTTCCATTAAATACACACATGTATGGATCACGTAACCACAGGCGCTGGATATATGATACATACTTATTCAGAGAGCTTGTGTATCTACACTTCCTGAGCACACAGTTTGGTCACACATCAACACAAAGCAGCTCACAACTACGCCATGCATTAACCTCGATCTTGCATTTGTTTTTCCGACACATGAAAGCGCTGCGATTCTGTTACACTATGTACACTGTCAGTCTTCAAGAGTCATAAATACACTTTAATCTAAACAAAGACCACAGTGAAAACCACACACCCATAACTGGCTTCTCAGACACTTCTGCCTGAACGGTCAGGACATTTCTTTTCACGTGTTTACAGGAAGATTCAGTCTGAGCTGTATACATTAGCCAAACATTGACTCAGGGACCTTTTTCCTGCATAGGAGATGTGAAAGGGTGTAGCCAACTTCACTCGGTGCCCGGTCTCTTAGTGCCAGCACTGCTGCTCCTCTGCTGTCACAATGGCATCGAATCCCTCCACAGGAGGCCGAACTGTATCAATTACACAGCCAGTGACTGTTTAATTTGAGATTTTGGTTTGCCTTCCCATAGACTCTCTATTCTTTCTGCCAGATTCACAACTAACCAACAGCGTGCGACAGTATAATATATAAATTAATCGACTAATTCTCAAAACATTCAGTTTTCTAAATATACTATTTTTAACAAATGTTGAAATCCGTGTAGCATTAACATGTGGTAATCCGTGTATGGACCTCCAGTGTAATGCACTACAATAGCATTAAATACAGCCATTTATTCTGCGTGTGGTTAGATTGACACGCTGTGCACATTTACTAAACCGAAGCTGATCGTTGCCACTAACAGACAAACATAAATGTCATCGTTACAATGCTTATAAAAGGTTTTTTTTCTTGCAATGAAATAGCCCAGGTTTATCAGACAAAACGATTTACAACCATCTCATTGAGTTAACAATAATTAACATGCTGGCTGCAGTTGATAAAATCTGCCAGCCTATTTCAGTTAGTGGAATCAATTTGCCTTTGTTTTAAATCAAGCACCCATTGTTTCATAAGCTATTGTGAATTTCTGGTGGTAAGTCTTCCACTGTTGCAGTGCTCGGCTAGAGGGGAAAGCTTGGCGGGCATAGCAACAGTAAGGAAAGGAGGCAGGGCCTGGTAAACAGATACACAACACCAGCACACTCTCTCCTGTCTTTCTCCTCTGCGTAGCAGGTGAAGGGCAGAGAAAGGGTTCATGCATGCGGCAGCTAAGTGGCTCAATGCGCTATCGACTGGCTCGCCGAGGCAACCTGCAGAATTCCACCGCCCCCTCACGAGCCTGGCAGACTATCTGTTCGCCATTCCTTCCCTCCTCCTTCCTTCCCTACCTCCCTCCCTCCCTTCCTCTGTCCTTCTTCAGCTCCCATCCCCCACTCCAACAGCTCCAGGGAAGCAGTGACGTGGGGGCTCGCTGCTCTGAGAGGGAGACATGGAAAGAAAGGCTGGCAGCGAGCAAGAGGGTGATGTGAGAGAGAAAAGACAGAGCTGCTGCCACACTAAACAGAGAGTGAGAGAAAGAGGCGAGGAGCAGGAAAGAGAAAAGATAAAGATCTCCTCCCTCTCCCAGCACTCGTTGACAATGACACCAGGAGAGTCATTTCGAAGCAATGAGCCAGAAAACGCAGAGCCGCCGCTGCCATTCATCCTCCTAAGCACAACACTCAGTCACCACCGTGCCACAATCACATTCATCTCTGAGAGAACAGTGCTGGCTTAATAACATGTATGGCAGAACACTCGTGCTATAAAAACAGGCCATTTGAATGCAGTGACTCACTTTAATAAAAAATAACCGAAAAGTGAATTGAGATTGTGTAGTATGACTACAGTGGTTTAGCTCGCTCTTTCATTCATTTTAAGATATTTGCTTTTGACTTGTATTTTAATGCAATAAAGGGGAGGATTGATACCGTGCGCTACATGATGCTCGGCCTGTTCAGCCACTGGAAAGCAGCCAAGATGATCACGTATTAAATTAGGAAATACGTCATTACTCATTTAAAAACATATTTTTTACTTAAATGACAGTAATGTCCTTTACGTCAGTTAAACCTATAAATCAAGCATTTAGTATATACTGAATATTTAATGTTAAAAATAAAGGAACGTACTGGTAACTATCCTGCTACTGTGGCTATGCCAGTACTTTACTGCAGGCAAATTGCGAATTTACTACAATAGTTTTTTACTATAAAAATATTTTGTGATAATAATCAGAATAAGAGTCAGAGTACTTTATTAATTCCAGAGGAAATTATGTGGTCACGATAGCTCCAAGACAGTAAAAGCTTTAATACAAATAGCTCTAATATACAAATATCCCCTATGTAATAGACATAAGAAGTATAAAATATGAAGTTGAAGCTGAAGTGCCCGTCTTATCATACTGGCAGTTATTTTCTCTGTAAAGGATGTGCAGATAACACTGAATAATACAGAAGCATTAAAAATATAATCCCGTCAGCTGTTATGACTATACTGCAAATGTTCCTAATCCTAATCTCCATAAACAGTGTATTACAGTGTTAGTGTAATATAAGTACAGCAACCTATGCATGCATGTTCTGGTTTACAGTAGGCACGATGTACAATTACAACGTGTAATTAATCATTAAAAAACTACTAAATAAATAATCTGAACTTAAACATTTATATCACCACAAATCTCCACAGTGTGAAATCCTGGGCTTTTTTCCCCCTATTTCTCTGTTGTTTGTGACTCTGAAGTCTCAAACGAGGCGGGAGAACAGAGGAAGCTTGCTATGATCAATGATGCATACGTGCATTCTTTGGAAGTGTTGTTACTTGTGACACATGAAAGAGCGTGACACTGGTTTTTCAGTCATCTGAAAAAGAAAGTTTTCCACAGGGCCCATGAAAAAAATAAATACACCTTTACTGCTTTCACAGGGAGAAGAACGAAAGCAGCAGCCAGGCGCTGATAATCAAATATGTTTGAATGTGGCCACCAATTTAATAACAGAGGTCCTGAGCATTTGGGTCTTTAGTAACACAAAGACGTAATCTTTGTGTCCTTTTGTCTTCCACTGTTTATCCAGGAGTGGACATCTCAACGTAAGACCATGTCATGGTTAGAAAAACTGCAAAAATATGGCTTGATTGGAAGGGTTGCCAGGAGAAAGCGCCTTCTCTTTAAAAAGAACATGGCAGCACACCCTAGGTTTGCAAAGCATAAATACTATCAAGCATGGTCGAGGGGTGATGATTTGGCGCCTCTGATGGAGTCACTGAGTCAATCATGAACTCCTCTGTACCCCGAAGTATTCTAGAGTCAAATATGAGGCCATCTGTCCAACAGCTAAAACTTGGCTAAAGGTGGGTGAGGTATCAGGACTGTGAATCCAAGCACTGCAGCAAATCTATATAAGAACGTAACACCTTGGTTATCTTATTTTTCCAAAGTCGAGAACTCAACCTGACTGAGATGTTGTGATGGGAACTGTATGTAAACGAATGCCCACAAACCCAAAATGAACTGTAGCTACATTATGGAGAAGAGTGGCTCAAAAGTCTTCCAGAACAGTGATGATAAAATGATAAAATCATACTGAAAATGATCACCTCGAGTACCTGCTGCTGAAGGACTGACTGTACAAAACATGTAGTCAAGACACTTTAACAATTATTCCCTCATAATTTGTCTTAGTTATTTAAATGTGCCAATTGGGTTAGCACTGACCCCCCTTGGTCTTAAATTTAAATGAGTTTGTGTGTGTGCATATAAAATGTGGATAACATGTGGCCTGTTTAAAGCACCTTGTGGTCTAAAAGACTGAAAAAGCACTAATATATATATATATATATATATATATATATATATATATATATATATATATATATATATATATATATATATATATATATATATGTGTGTGTGTGTGTGTGTGTGTGTGTGTGTGTGTGTGTGTGTGTCTCAGTCCCTTCTGTTCCAAGATCATGATGAAGTTTCCATCCTGCACCATTTGCATGTGTAATGAATAAAGACAAAAATGTTCATCTATACAGGAAATGTGAAATAAAGTAAAGTACAGCAAAATGCAAAAGTTGTCATGAAAATTCTGACATCTGAGCTCATAAAATTCTGCAGTAACAAAACAGCAGGCCGACGATGCAGCAATGGTGCTATACTTTACTGAAATTGCTTTAAATGGACGGCTCCAAAGCCAGGATGTCTGAGTTTATTTTATTTTATTATGCTGGTGCCTCAACTCATGTCTCTTCTTCACCTCCTGTGGTGGGAGAGGATGCAAGAAGAGGACACAAGGAGAGGAATCAGGGATAATTCCTCAGGGATGAGTGAGAGGAGTGGTGTCTGCAACATCACTCTGATTTTTAGATTTAGATTTTGACTGTGTGCTAAATAAATCAATGGAACTTAACATAATTTTGCTCAGATGATTTATGGGCAGACTGAATCAACAGAGAGTGAAGTCTGCCTTATTTCAAAAAGAAGAAATATTGTATTTTGCTGTGAGACTACACAGTAGCTTGCTGCTTTTCCTCAGTACTCTCTGAGTATTGACAAAAATCAATCATAGAATCAAAATGTTGTGAACAACAAAATAAATTGTAATTTTTGCTGTAAAATTTGAGAGACACATTTTATAATACAAACTCACAAACCAATCAATATGTATGAAATAACATAAAAATAGTAATTTTCATTTAATACAGCGTCTTATTATTAATCCAAGTAGGACATCTTGTAATGGCCTGAATTGAATATTCATACCCAGCTCTCTACTTTCCCTTTTTTCTCTACAAATAATCAAAAATACCATTTCATTTCCCCCCAGTCAGCCCCAGGTCATGTGCTGATGATGAGATGGAAAACACAGCATGTCGTTAAGCTGCCTGCTAATCAGTGTTAGCTAGTAATCCTCCCCCTTTCCATCTACCACACGGGCCCCTTCTCTCCCTCCACCTCTGCTTCTTCTGCTGCTGCGCTGCTGCTGTAGTCTGCCTGCGAGATGGATGGCACAGCCCTAATCACCCCCTGCAGTGCACTGTCAGCGTGGCTGCGGGCTGCTCTTAACATTTACACCACATGATCACACACGCACACGCAATAAACACAAGCCAATAAGTGAGAAAATCTACCCTCCTCCTCCTCTTTTCTCATCCTGCAGGTACCGGCTCCCTCACCCTCCACTCTCCCCTCCCCTCTGCCTCTGCCCAGGGCCCACCACGCACCAACACTTCTCTCACTGTCACCTTGGATGGATTCAGTGAGATGTGGTTATGTCCTGAGGGCTGAGATAGATAGTCCTCCTCCTCCTTCTTCTCCTCCTCTTCCACTGCCTCCTCACACTGCGCCTTCCTGCGGTTATCTCCAAGCTGGAGCCTCATCAGCCTGCACAGTAGCTCTGGCTTCCAGCTGTCTCACCAGCAGCTCCAACAGGGGAAGAGGCTGCCAGAGGAGCTGGGAGGGAGGCCGCTCCTATATCAGCATCCTCTCATGTGGCCGGCTTCAAGGTTCCTCTTAGGCAAGCTTTCAGTCTTTCAGACTCATCTTGAGGCACACACATGGAAACACAGCCTCAGTGGTTGGCATGAATTTTAAGAGTCTCAGAAGTGCAGATTTTAGCCCAGTTTTTATGATTTTAAAACAAGCTTTGGTTTGATAGTGTCTGTGTCATAGCTATTATGTGGTCAAATAATAATTCATAATAATTAAATAAATCTAGTGCAACGAAAATTGAATGTGTCCATAAACATCACGAGGAAATATCGTGTGGATGTGGAAATTCTTTCTAATTGAGAACCAGATGTTCTTTCTGCATTCATACGGGAACAAATCAATCAGATATAGACAGAAGTTCCTCAGATAATAATGATCTGTGTTTATCAGATTTCTAAAAGAAACACGTCCAGTTTGAAGTCTTATTCAAGAACACATGATGTGCATTTTGTACATTTTGTTCCCTCAGCTTCTCAGATTCACTCTTCGCTCATTGTGTCTGGTTTCATAACACCAAGATGGCAAAAATGCTCAGCTCAGATGCTTCAGGACAGGACCTCACTAACAAGGGTGTGAAATCACAGTGGCTATTAAATCTTTAAAAAGAAAACAACAAAAAACAAACTTTGCTCTTAAAGTACATTTGACATAAAAAAAAAATTATTTTCTCATGCAAAGGCACAATTTGGTCTCCTTTACACTCTCACACCACCGTCATAATACTTACAGATTCACTGATACATAGAAGTTTGATAGAGATCTGAGGAAAGAGATCAAGATCTTTTTTTGTTTTGTTAATTTCCTCACGCCACTTTTGAAGAATGTTTGGGAGATAGCATGACTTGATATGCTTTTTTTTATGCTAATAAAGCAAACAGGCATCTGGGAATGTTATTTTCCTGAAAGGGTGTAACTGTTTTGCAACAGTTTTGTAGATTGTACCTGTTGAGAGTAACAGCCACATGTCAGATACCAAGGTTCTCAAGAACTCTACTGTCTCTGGCAGTCTCGATGTAGTCTCTTTCCCAGGTAAACGGTGCACAAAATTCACTTCTTCTATTGCTCCACGGTCCAGTTCTGATTCTCACATGCGAACTTCATCCACCTCTAAAACTCACCACAACGTCTGCAGCTCTGCAGCCTCTGTATGCAGGAAGCTGCAATGCTGTGTGTTTTCTGGCATCGCTCTTCTGTGGAACTGGACAGTCGTCACTCCCAGCATTCATCTGTGAGCCTTGGGCAGCCATGCCTCTGTTGCCAGTTCACTGGTTATCCTTTAATAGATATAATGAACACTGGGAAAATCCCACCACAAGATGTTTTCAAGGATGCGCTCACCCCGATTAGCAAACTATCAATACATTGGTCCTTGTCGTTAACTTCATCTGGTTTTAATGCGGTGGCTGACTGGCCACAAAAATCCTTTTTCATCTATTTCTGTTCAAATCTCTGACCTGGGTTATCCAGCTCCTCTTTGGATTGCTCCTCACCAACCAGGTCTCCTATTGCCTGGTTTGCTGAGTTTTTTTCCTGACTAGAGACATTTCTTGAAGGGGTTTTGAAAGAATCTTTCTTGCAAACAAACTTTTCAAACCATTATCCTTTTGACTTCCAGAGCTTTCAGAGATTGTGAAGTTACAGCAGTTTTTATACCTTCTAGAAGTCTTTTCTGTTGAGCTCCTCAAGTCTGTTCACTTTATACTACAGTCTGTCATCGATCTTCTGCAGGCGTGCAGCTCCAGTCTTCTCCATTATGGCCTCCAACCTGCCATTCTCCCTCTCTGGGAGAAGAAAGGCCTTCAGGGAGATTAACTTTATTTTTCCTCCTTACTTTTCTGACAGTTTCTTAAACTCTGCAACTGTTTCTGGTTCAAAGACAAAGGTCATTTTCCTGAAAGTTGCACATTTGTTCGTCTCTCTCACCTCTCGTAGCGTTTACGTCGTGCCTCCAACTTTGAAACTTTGAAAGCCTGAAGAGCTTTTTCTGACGAGAATTCCTTACTTTTGCTGTTCAGCGTTTATGTCCTCCATAGTTTTTCAACACTCCTGATCAGAAATATTCACATTATAAATAATTTAAAAGGTGAACCTAAAACAATAAAAGATCCTGAGAATTTAATTTGATGTTTGTTCGTATTAACTATTTCAAATATATATTATATTTTCTCAGTAATTAGTTCTTAGTTCCGAATTTGTTAAAAAAATGTCAGCAGCTAAGAAGGAAACAAAAATGAATTAAATGAAGTATAATTGTGAAAAAAACATGTACACATCGTAATGCAATTAAACCCATGATTGGTCCATTTTGGCTCACTACCCACTTAGGGGTGGGGATAGGTTAGGTTTTAAAAGCATGTTGTGCACATGCAGAAAGTACTCCGTTTGGGCTGGGGTACAGAGGCGGCCCAAAGCGAGGGAGCTCAAAGCGAGGAATCTTATTCACAAACAATGAGAAAGGTGGAGCATGAGGTGGAAAGGCAGATTTGGTGTGGTTGGAAGTTGAAACTTTTGATTTGCTAGTTCTTCTACATTCCAACACTCACCTGTGGAAATGAGATATGAGTGTTTCCACTGTTGGGTGGCTAGACTCGCCATTAAGGGTGCCAAAAGATGCCAGCTGAGGTGGTTTGAGTCTGGTCAGTGCGCTTGCTGGCTGCCTACCTTTGGAGGTTATCTAGGCGTGCAAGCTGGAGAGAAGATCTCATCTGGCCTGAGAGCACCTTAAAGCATTGGTCCTCAACCTTTTTTGCACCACGGATCAGTTTAATGTCCAACAATATTTTCACAGACCGGCCTTAAGGTGTCGAAGATAAATACAACAAAATAAAATGATACGACCAAGACAAAAACTGTGGTGTTTTGTAAATATAATAATAAACGCAAATTCACTGTGTAATTGTGTAATTTTGTTAGCAGCGTCCTCCTGAAATGTGCCAACAACATTGAGAGTAACATCCTCCTCTCTGCCCCTTAATGCTCTCTGGTCGCTATGGTAACGTGTAAATATTTCTTTAAAAATAAGACACACAACTACAACAAGGCAAAGATCCAGGGAAACCGAGTTAACGATAAAAACCCTGAAAACCATAAATTTCACACCCGAGTCTCAACTCTCGTGGCCCGGTACCAAACGACTCACGGGAACTCGGGAGAAGAGTTCACCAGACAGAAGATTTCGATTTACCAAAAAGGTTAAAATACCATTTAAAAAACAAAAACAAAAAAAGAGTTAAACCTAACACTACAGGTTGATAGCAACGATAAAAGGCACCACTCATGCCTTCCACAATGGAAAAAGCTAATTAAATGTTATTATTCATTGACAATACCTGAGAACTACCAGTAAAACAAGACAATCCACTGGTATGAGAGACAATGAAAACTGATATTTCTAGTTTTTATAGAGTTTCACTCAAGCGTGACGTTCACTTTGAGGCTATAAATTAGTCAGCGTCTTGTTATGGCATGCATTAGCTGTGTTTTGTTTGGCACTTCACTGTAGCTTCCTCATATGCTTTTATTTTCCCAGGATGCCTGCCAGGGCAGTCCAGCAAATTCCCTGCCCCATTCTGACTAAGCACATGTGTGTTTGTATTAAACATGCCCACGTCTGCTCCTCTCATGACCTGCTGACCAGATCATCAAATGAAACCATGTGTCCACTACAAGGCCAGGCTCCAGATGATTCCACTCAGCTGCTGTCCCCGTCCGTCCTCCAGCCTCCCCGCCAACTACACACATGTCGGCTCCGCCGCTCCCTGCCAAATACATAATTATCCCGCTTTCCATTGGCATCAGCGGCATCAGGTGGAAGTGTGAAAGACAAAGAACCAGCAGGATGCCACTACACATCTCCTAGGAGGCAGTTTAACAGTTCAACTTGCTCTTATTTTTTTTGGCAGCTTCTTGCTTTCATTTGTTGTACGAGGACATAAGGAGGTACACTGGAGCTGATTAGTCATAAACTGCACACTGAAGTCAATATTCGCATTTATGGACTTTTGAGTGAGTCAGGCAGGATGGAAGATGAACTCTGGACTGACTGGAAAATTTAAAGATTTGATAAAAAAGTTTCAGGCCCATGTGATGTTTGCGGGAGGCTCAGCTCACGTCACTATCCGCGCAACATCCATTATGTACACTTTGCTGCTGTGAGTCACTCGGCACAGTGGTCACTGCTCATGACTGGTACTTGCCTTTGACGCACAAACACACACATCTTTATCAATTACATGTCTAGATGGGAGGCTGAGTCACTGCGATGCCGGAGCACATCTTTCCTGCTTCCACTCTAAAATGCACAGGAGAGGCTCACAGCTTGCGTCGTGGGCAGGTTGCCGCTGCTGACGTAAGCATGAGGTCTCTTTAGAAAGCCTGAGCAAAGCCTCTCAAGAGACTCATTTAACCCCTGAGTCACGCTCACCTATTAGCTTCCACATCATTACAATCCAGATAAAAATAACTTGCATATCAGGACGGAGTCTTGAGTCTCTAATTACATGCCAGTGATTTATACACGAGGCTCGATTTCTGCATCTCTGAATCCTTTTGAATTATGCTCAGAAGAAGAGACAACACGTGCGACTCCATGAATCCCGTCGAATTGACTCTGTCGCCTCAGCAGGTTAAAAACATTTGTCACACGCTAACACGCGCTGGGAAATCAGATTCTTTAGAAGAGGCTCTCAGGATTTCATTTCGCTTTCATACAGTAACTCCCACAGAGACAAATCTCTGAAGACAGGCGTTTATGACAGGGTTGCTGTTTCTCTCCATCTATAAAATCACAGCACATCAATAAGTGGCTTTGACGCTCTTTATTAGAGTTTTTCCACTTTATTCTAGAAGAAAATAAAGTACTTTTTTACTGGGTTACATTTCTTTAAAAGCTATAATTAATTTTCATTTTAAAGGGACAGTTCACTCCAAAATCAAACGGTCATGTTTTTCCTCTCGCCTTGAGTGCTGCTTATCAATTTAGGTAGTGTGGTTTGCGCACTTCTGGAAATATCCACTGCAGAGTTGTCTCCCTCCTCTTGAATATCATGGATCTGACTGACACTCACTTTTTGGTGCTCAAAACTTTAAAACGAGCAGTGGTTTCTGGCACAACTTCAGCTACTTCTAAGGTGCATATTAGATGAGTACAAAGTCTGAAGAGGATAAGGTTCCAGCAAAACAATAAAGAGCAACTTTATTGTTTGACCAACATATTTTAGTCCAAAGAGCATCTGCCTTCCGTGGCTTTAATCCCGCAGAGGCATTAAGGACCACCTCATTTCTTATTTCTGCACCAAATGATGTTTTGCAGTAACTGTCTGAATATATGAGAAAATAAGAGATGTTACATTTTCTTAAGCCACCTTCTTTGCACAAGGATAATCCAGAATCCAACTCTGCTTGGAACAGTGTTCTCAACAAATACTCCTTTGCACCATACAACACCTCAGTGAAATCAGAGATGTCTGAAAAGACAAATTTCTGAAAGATGAAAATGATTATGAGAAGGACTACACCTCTCCAGCTAACACACAATCGGCATACAGTTTAGTTTAAAAACTCAAAGCACCAGTGCCTCTTTCTAGAAATCATCCTCCTGTATCCAGCTATTTTCTCCAAACTACACCCTACCAAGTGTATCATGCTGCAGAAGGAAGGGTCCATGCACACATCTGGAGACACTTGTGCAAAGAACTTCAAAATGCTCAAGAACACCCACTCTCTGGACTTCTGGTTTCATGGCGGGCGCTCGTGAGATGAATGAATGGGGCCATATGAGGCTAAAGGGTTCATTTTCAAAGGGGAAAAAAATAATAAATATAGCTCTACTTCTAGTTTTGAAGGGTTCAGTAAAATCTCTTTCTGTGAGCATTACAGATACCATGAGCTACTTTTTATAGCATGAAGTGAGCAGTATGCTGATAGCACTCAGCTTCACCAACACGTTTAAGCTTGTGCTGCGATTTAGCTGCACTTCTAATATCTCCTTTAGTAATCATTTGTAAGTGGGGCTCATCAAGAGAGCAGGTCAGTGTCAGCATGTATTACCTGAATGCCGGTATTTTATTTGCAAAGTCATCATCACTGTAAAAAGAACAAGAAAAAACAAACCAGAGTTGTTGTTTTATATTATTTCAGATTTATCCTCAATACTGCTTTTGTCAAGGTTTAGCTGCCTTCAGTGAGGACTACCTGGGCCTGGGTTCCTGCTTGTAAAAACTGCTGTTTTACAATACAATACAACTTTATTTATATAGCACATTTAAAACCGAAGGTACACCAAACTGCTTCACAACAAGGTTAAAACATAAGATATAAGATAAAAGGCTATAACAGAGTACAAGCCCCCCCCCCCAAAAAAAGTACCGGCAAAATAAGAAATAAGTTTTTTTCTTTTTTTCTTCATTTTTTAGTTGTGATTTCTGGGTAAAAACACGGCAGCTGGAATTTCCAAATCTACTTCTGGCACCCGGTCACCACTGGGCGAGAGCCATTTAGAGCTATTACATTCAATAGAAGGCAGACATGTCTATACCCGATATCTCCAAAACTGGGCAACTCACACTAAAACGACCAAGGTGAATAAAGAAACTCCAGGGGAAATATATGTAAATCTGACTTTTTGGGCTGAACTGGCCCTTTAACCTTTAGATGATTAAAAAAAAAAGACATGATGGGTTATTAAAATAAAGCATTAAACCAACAATTTTCTGGTTGGGCTCCCCAGAGTTTATACCAGTTCCACTAAACATTCCTGTCTCCTCTAAACGTCTTAGATGATTTCATTTCATGAAATCCAAAGCAGTAAAATATATTAATTAATTACTTCAGACTCAAACATCAAACACCTGAGTCGCTTAATGAATTAAAACTGTCAGACACGTGTCGAGTGACTTAAAATACTACAAAGTTAATGTGCTATATTTACAAAATTATACATCAAACCAAATGTGAAAGTCTCCTTGAAGAAATCTTTGTTAACATATTGTACGCGCTATATTTATTAGGGATTGAACCATCAGTGTGTCCATTCACGTTAAAACATTATGAATCATGCTTTCTTTGTCTCCCTCCCACCAGCCGTCGCTGCCTACCAAAGACGGTAGAACATGTCACGAGCGCAGGCTGAGAATGGCATTAAAACCTGTCTGTAGTGCAGCGCTGACTCATTCATTTGATCTGTGTGGTGAGAAAAAAGAAGCTGCGGTGAATCCCAGCTGAAAAGGAAACGCGCAGTGAAATAGAGAGATGACAGACTGGGCTGTTCGGCTGTGGGCAACAACAAAACTGCAGCAGTTTGTACCAATAATGCAGATTTCATTATACTCAACGTGTGTTGGTTTAAACGGTTTGGTTTCAGGTAACAGTTTAAAAAACAGAAGTATTTTTAAACTTTGTGAAAATCTGCACAATTCAAAAGTCTGGAATCATTTGGTGAATGAAGTCTGTCATCCTTTCTTTTTCTATAGCCAGTCTCAGCAGAGAGTCTGACGTCTGCTGCTTTTCTCCTACATTAAAGAAACCTTTCAATTGATTAAATAATTGTAAAGCTTTTAGTTCCAAGGCAGCACTTTTCTTTATGTGCTTAGTATGTACTTAAAGGATGTCAGCCGTGGTGGTTGGCTGACCTTTCACCAGAAAATATTTTGATTTAAGATTACTAAATGCCTCTGAGGTTAAGGTCAGACGACTTATTTATGGAAACTCCAGAAAACCTGAATCTCCCCTCCAAGTTCTTTCTTCAGAAGTCAAACAAACAGTAGTCGATTTGAAACTACACATCTGGATCTCAGCTTTCCTTTCACTGCCGTTAATCAAATCTTTTCTTCTGGACTTTAACGTCACCTCATCCCTCCATCTCCTGTTTTTCCTCTGCTATTATTGGATCTGCAGCACTGCGCTGTGATGCAGGCAGAGCGTCATGTCTTCCTACGTGGAAATGTCATCTTAATCAGATGTTCCCACTCAGAGAAAGAGCGTCATCAAATGCTGGGGATTGGAGGATTTTTGTAAATGAATATGAGCTTTCGTGTCCACCTGCCGATTCACCTGCTGAATACTTCAAACTTACATTGGTTTCATATAAATCATGCATGTAAGACACTTATGTGATGCATGAGGAAGAATTTTCTCTTTTTTTTTCTTTGTTTTTCACTTCTTGTAACAGTAATGTCACTTCTTCCCCTCCACTCACCCTGTCACTAATGAATCCAGTCATTATTTTACTTCAACCCCCCTCCACCGTGTGACACAAAGACTTGCAATCATGCGCTTTAGTTTTTTAGCAGAGGGGAAGTACTCCTTCTAACTCATAAAAACAAGCAGATTTACTTAAAGTTTGCATCTATTAAGACTGAACAAGCAGCTCATTACAGGTGGAGAAGAGTGAAGGGTTGGGCAGGAGTGGGTTTAAACGTTCTCCTTTCAAAACTAAACTTCAAATGAGCTAATTTCTCTGTAATTTCCTGTGGATTTCTCCTGTTAGTGCGCTCCCTTCATCCTGTCCTCTCACAAGCACTGATTTCATAGATCTGACTGGCACATGCACGTCGGGCTTTTCCATCTAAAGGACTTTCCTGTCCACACA
This sequence comes from Aulonocara stuartgranti, assembly GCF_965226115.1. Taxonomy (NCBI): domain Eukaryota; kingdom Metazoa; phylum Chordata; class Actinopteri; order Cichliformes; family Cichlidae; genus Aulonocara; species Aulonocara stuartgranti. The sequence continues at coordinate 4,818,949 of NC_138944.1, read as the reverse complement.
CATACGAAGGAAGACAGAAACGTTTTTCTTTCTTTTCTTTTTTTTGTTAATGGGAATGTGGCAGAAACTTCCAACATATCCCTGCAGCATCCTGATGCATTTATTAGATTTTTTTTAAACAGAAAGTTGGCATGAGGATGAATTTAGAAGGAGATCGAGACAAAAGCGAATCCAATCACGCGAGACCAGTTTGTTCTCTCTCTGCGTCACTTTTTTTTTCTCAGGTGGTTTTAAAATAAAACGGAGCCCGGGCTGTGGGAGGAATTAACGCCGAAATATTAAATAAACTGCGCTCGTGCAGCTGGAGAGAAACGGGCTTATTTGCGCTAAACTGCCGACGACTGCGCTGGTTTTCGTTCCTGCCGTTGGCGAATTTTAAAAGCGCAAATGCAGCCGCGCGGTGCTGCTCAGGTAAAGTTTCCGAGATACCGTTAATAACCAACACGCACGTGCGCCATCACATTACACCCACCCCTGGAGCACGTGCCCATGTTCCCAAAACACGAGACAAAAAAAAAAACGAAAAGAAAAAAATATGTAGTATATCAACACTTGGCGCCAGCAGCCTTTTTTGCTCGAAGACAAATATGATACCTAGATACGATATTTGATCTTCAGCAGGTTTTGACATCATCAGGTTTGAAGTGCAGACAGGTGACACGTGCACGGCCGCGCGGACGCTTGGTAGAAGCTCTCTGGCGAGCACGTTATGGCACTGGCACCTTCACCTTCACCCCCAGATTCTAATTTGCGACCTCGGCTCTTCTGCTCATCCTTAATTCAGGAGTGACGCAGATGAATTAGCAGACCGCACGAGCGGCGCTGTACGTGTGCGCGCGCCGAGGCTGCTATGCAGCCCAGCACAGAGGGGCCGACTTGATGAGTATTGAATGTTTTGTACATATGAAAAGCTTTTTTGGGGGAAAACAGAGAAGTGCGAGTGCGCTGCGTTCGTTCGTTTCAGGCGATATTTCACTGCCGATTTGCGCCCATTGCCTTATAAGGAAAGACCGCCATGCCTGCCTGCAATAGGCCCAGCGCAGCAGCCTGCGGGAACTCTACACTTTAACCCTTTCGCTGCTGAATTTTATTTAGTCCTGCCGTCTGAAACAATGCGGCCGGGGCTGCAGTGACATTTTTACGCTTTTGTTTTCGAATAGATGTTTATGAAATGACTTCCTCCCTCAGATTCGGATTAAATGTAAAGAATAACAGTGAACAGAGAGCTGCGTGTGCCAACAGCGGGAAAGAACAGCACATGTTATTTGTAACCTCCCTCTGTGTCCGTCTAATTATATCAAAATCCTCAACCTTCCCTCAGGTGTAAATAAGCGCAACCATTTCTAGCACAAACCGTCGGCTTTGGTGCTGCAGGTCCGTGTGCCCCCCTCAGCTTCAGGCCCGAGCTGGTTCAGGCTGTCCACAGGCTGTCCGTGCCAATAATGGAACCGGCTGGTGCCTGTCTTGTCGGGGCTCAGTCAGAAATAACCCCTCCGGAGTTAAAACTGAGGGCTAGAGTAAGAGGATGACCTACATCGGCTGCCACTCAACCAGGAGCTATCTTCTAACAACGCGAAAATCCACCAGAAAATCCCCGCGACACGCTGCCATGCGAAATGTCATCTCTTTGTGTGACCTTGACTCAGGGAAGATATGGAAATCTATTCATTGTAATGCGCATTGCAGCGTAGGGGCTCTGTTCGCAATTTAACTTTACACAGGGTCACGATTCATGCCGCATTATCCACACTACAGGGCTTCGGATGGGAATGTGTTTTTCCCGTTTCACTGGCATTTGCCGTAATAGAGAAGGCCTTGTTATGGTGGCGGTGATAAATCAATGTCAGACGGGCTCTGGCCTTGACTTTGGTTGGGCCTGTTGTGTATTTTCAGGTGGATGGTTTCCATTTTGAGGCATACAATCTTAAGTTAACCACCTCATCGTGTGGCCCTCATAAAACACATTTTGGATAGCGCTTTAGGTGCTATTAAGTGCGAAGGCGCAAAGTTAAGAAAAAATATCTCGTATAAACTCGGACTGTTGATGTGCTGTGACTGCAAATACAACATTAATTGCAAGGCCTTGCTCAGATGCTGAATTCAGGCAGCACATTCGGGCCATCACGTTTCAGGATAAAACACTCACCATTCATAGCAGTCTCTTCCAGTTAGATCTGGCTTCGCGTTCAGCGACAAGGGAGGGAGGTGAGGCGTTCAGGCTCTTGTTTTGGCTCGTAACCTTTACTACCCCAGTCACGTTGTGTAGTGCACTTGTTTTTCTGATAGGCGTGTCACCCTCACGTTAGTTCTTTAGTCACAAACAGTCTAATTTGATCTCACGTGGGCCAATAAAAGGGTGGGATAATAATCCACTTTTGTTTCAGTATAAGGAGACTATTGCTCACGAACAGATAATAATCAGGCTACATCTTAAAGATAAGTGGAATGTCAACAATGCGTCTTCTGACAGGTGTATCACAAAGGTTCTGCAAGAACGCGAAACCTTCATACATAAAGTTTTATATGTATATATGTATTTAAATAATCACATAATCACAGCATTTCACTATTCGTGTTTCCAGCAGTTTATCAAAATATAAGAAAAAAACGTTGTAATTATATAAATGTTTGGTTTTTTTATTTAGAAAGCAAATCAAAGATGGTAAAGACATCACTGTATTTCTCTCACTTGGATGTAAAGCCATCCTATATGGTAGTTTGTACCGTATCTGTTCCCCAGAGCCACATATTGAACACCCTTGCTTTAGGTAGAAAGTTTATTATTATCTGTCAAGGTGATTTTCCGCCCAGACAAACAGAAGAGCAGGTGATTTCACACACTGGCATCTCCCCACAGTCAGACATGGAGGACTTAATGATATTAGAACTTCCTACCAACAGGCCGGAGAGGTACAAGCTTAGACACTGTCATGTAGGCAAAATTAGTGTCATATTTTTGTTTTTCTACAGGAAAAAAGTAAACGCCATTCATGTCTGGTTGGTGTTAATATCCTGGCACAATAAACTAGCCCACAACAAAATTTCAGCTACCAGATTTTGCCTTGGTTTTCATCCCTCGCCAAATTTCTCAAAGACATCCTCTACATCAGCCACTTACAGCTTTTTTCATGTTGTTTACGCGCCGTTGAAGTCGTGATTACACTTTTTACGACAGTCTCCGAATGCAGCACGGGAACAACCCCCGCCCCCAATAACCTCCCCCTCATGTAACGTCACACCAACGGCTATTTGCATGAAGTGTTTTCTGGCTGCAGCTCGAGCTCGGCTGCAGAGCGAGATCCTCAGAGGGGGAAAGCGAGGGAAGCGGTGCAGTGAAAATAGGAGGAGGGGGAGTCTTGTGTTTCACATCAGAGGAGCAGCGAGGAAAAACGGGCTGAAAGCAAGGATAAGGTGTCCGATAACAAAAGCAGAGAGGGGGGGGAAAGCAGAAGAGCGGCTTCTCTTGTATCGGAAAATGGAGCTACCCGCCGCGGGAGAGCACGTCTTTGCGGTGGAGAGCATCGAGAAGAAGCGCAGCAGAAAGGTTTGTCACAAGAGCACCGAAGGACATTTTTGCACACATGCACTTGGAAAGGAGGCTGATTTTTCTTTTTCACTTCTGCTTTCAGCGGAGCATATGTTGTTTTATTATTACTATTATTGTTATTCGATATTTTAAGATGACTGTGCAGCGCGGAGTAAAGTAACGTTACGCTCATTATCCCGTTTCTCCTCCTTCACAGGGACGGGTTGAGTATTTGGTCAAGTGGCGTGGATGGTCTCCAAGGTGAGTGCACTTGATAACAGAAATACACTCAACGAGGACGCCACATCCAAAACAGAAAGTGTGCGCAAGTGTAAATGCCTGCATTTTTCTGTGCGTGGGCGCGCGTACGGGGGGTTGCGCGTTCTTGCTCTGGGCACTCGGCGCGTTTATTGGCCCCGATGATGGATGTGGTTTCCCAATGTATGCAATCCCCAGTGTGCCAATTAGAGGAAGACATGTCTATAATTGAACACTATGTTTAAGAAATGCCACGTATCGAGATTTGTGTGGAGGCCGGACCGTTGTTTCCTCCCCCTATTACCGTGCGTAAAAGTTACTCATGATTTATTACACGTGTATCCACAGGGAGGACAAGCGTCTCAGCATGTTGTTTACATGCACGCCCACAATTATGACTCTAGGGAGATTTTATAAGTGATAGATTGAATTAGGTCCTGTCACCTGGGTATCTTCAGCCAGTGCCTGTTATGGTGAGCCGTTTTTGACTGGCCAGGGTGCACTCACTGCTCTCTGTCTCTCCTCTGTGGACAGATACAACACATGGGAACCAGAGGAGAACATCCTGGACCCAAGACTACTTGATGCGTTTCAAGACAGGTACGTTTGATAAAGAAGCTTCACAAGCTGCTGAAAAACATGATAGAACAGGTTTTAATCCACTGTATCTTACATTTCCAGTTTTTGTCACAGCACATAAAATATCTGTCACCCATCCCCAGAGAGTAAAGCAGGTTCCCCTGTAAGTTTTAGAAGTGTAGAGAGTTTGGTTAACAGAAAAGCCTTAATGTTTGTCTTTAGATTAAACCCTGTGTCATCAGAGTTGGATCAGGGTTAAGCTCAGGTTAGGGTTATCAGATCAAACTGAACCACTTTGTTGCGCATCTACTTTTTGTTACCTGATAGTTATTTGAGTGTCGGCATCATGTTATCCTGCTAAAGTGCTACCTGCTGTCCTGCCATCCACTCACCAGATGACCAGTGTCATTTTCCACAGCATGACTGTATAAGTGAATGATGATTGTTCAAAGGTTGTTTGATCCCTTTACTTTTTTGCAGGTTAGACTTTTTTCCCCTGGATTTTCTGATGTGCACCACTTTTAAGAACACAAATACAGAGGACACGAGACACCAATCACCAGCTTTCAGAGATGAATAACACTTAGTATTCAACTAAAAGATCTCCATTAAAAATCAATGAAGTCTAGTACTAGGATCAGTCCACATCTACGAGACAGAGTTATGATGTCACTTTATACTTCTTTAGTTGTATAGGTGTACTGCTTATTTAAAGTATCTGCATCTTTCACATTGTTTAAATTGCTTATGGATTTGCATTTATACAGTTTCTAGTGCTATAAATCCAGCTTGCCTGCACACATGTTAAAGTCAGACTTTCTGATGGCACAAAAAAGCCTCAGCAGACAAATGTGAAAATAATTTAGTCACATTCTGCACATTACATCATCGTGCATGGTAGAGTTTAAATATCTGTCTGAAGGAACATGAAGCAAAGTGTATTTTGGAGTCGAGGGGAAGTTTACATTATGGTTCACATCTTTAAGTAATCGGCTCATGATGTGATGACGGTGCAAAAGCAAAGCAAGATTGAAGGAACTACATAGTATCTTAGTAAACGTATATATCAGAAAAATTCAAATATTACCCTTTAGCGTTGGCTACCTTGGTGACTTTAGCTGTTTGGCTAAATACTAAATACTCTCCTGAGTGGCTGACCAGGCTGCTCCGTGTGAAGGGCAGTGTAATTGAATTTCCTAAATGCATGCTGTGTTAAACTGTCACTGGCTTCTCTCTCAGTCTCCTTCAGCTTTTGCCTACAGCAACCTTTCAGGCGCACGTCACACGTTAAAGCAAAACATCGACTTCACTCTACGGCTGTTTTCGCAATTATCTCTCGCTTGCTCCAAAGAGGAGGGATTTTATTGAAACTAATTGCGTGCCTCTCGGGGGAGCCAAATCGTCTGAATGCCAGGCTATGAAAATACACTGAGTCGTCATTGTAATTAGATGTGAGGGGGGGAGGGTGGGGGAGGAATCTGACATCACTCCTGTCTGCGGTATTGAATTACTGTCTTGGAGGGACTTGGATGGAGACTGAGGAAAGTCAGAGAGGGGTTGGCCCTTATCTTCCACCGTGGATAGAGTTTGTTTACTGGATTATGAGTGTTAGTATAAACTGACTGTTTAGCTTTTGTAGCAGCTGAGGATAAATGTACATTTGATCCTGTTTAAACAAAGGCGAGGACAGGTAAATATATGATGAACAAATAACAATGTATGCTCACCTTACATCAGGAAGTGTAACACATGCTCAGCGTTTTCTAATAGAGCATGAGGAGGACACCCATGACGTCGTGTTGCCATGCAACTGCAACTCATCTCTGTGTCATGGTTCACTGATTGGCTGGTCTATTCCTCTCCCGCAGGGAACGTCAAGAGCAGATGATGGGGTATCGCAAGAGAGGACCCAAGCCAAAACATCTTCTGGTCCAGGTAAGAAAAAATATATATAACAAGGAAACAGGACTTCAGTTTTTCTGTTTTTTATTAACCAGAACACCAGAAAGGCAGCAGCTCAAATAGCATTGTTTACACACAGCGCATTCACACACTGAAATATACTTCAAAACATGATTCTAAATGCTAATCTTGATTATCAGTAATGATGAATGATGCTTAAGTTTCATTTTTATTTGTACCTCTCTCTCTAAGGTCGGGAAATTTCAGAAAATATTAAAGAACATGTGAAATATGTCACGTTTCATCATGTGAAAATGATGAAACATGTCATGAAAGTTGTGATACTAAAAAAAAATAAAATAACGTTTTCGTCTCTAACATGGCTAAAGCTTTTGGTACCATTAAAGCCTACATTCCCCAAAATGCAACTCAAAGCTCCTTTTGTTAGACCCCGCCTGTTAAACGTTTGGGCTTCACACTCAAATTTTTTGGCTTTCAAGTTGTGATTATGAAAGCCATGCTAGATGAAGATGTTCCAAATAAATATGTGGTTAATATGTTTTTCTATTTTGTTTTTGTTCTTGTTGTTATTTATACATGAATAAAAGCATCTTTGTATAATATGCATAATTTCATGTCTGTAAGCCACTTCACATTATCTTTTTAACGTGAAACTCGTGGGACACAGCAGATTAATATTGGCCACAGACATCTGTAAATGTATTTGGGTATCAGTCAAGTTGTTACAGATATTTGGCTGATATATCAGTATTCCCTATTTTAAACTGAGATGACCCATCATGGTTTACTCCACAGGGTTTTGTTTTACCTGTATGATGAGATAACAAAGCTTCATTTGTAAAAATTTAGGTGTTGGCTCATTTACGGAGTGAAAATTTGAATGAGCGAGGAACGTTATCTTCATTAAATTCTATAGGAATCTGTCTCCTGACCTAACAGTTGCAGTTAGGTGACTGCGATTGTACATTTAATGCATCAATCACTGGCCCAAAGGGCTAAGGGATCCCCTCGGAGGCATGTTTTTGTTCCTCTCAGGAGGGTGTTGGTGGTAACACATGGGATAAAGTCAATGCCGGGACACAAAGCAGCCAATGACATTCCTCCAAGCTGAGGTCACAGCCACGGGAGACACTTTGAAATGTCACTGTGATGGCCGGGCTGGTGGCTCAGAGAGCTGCAAGGGATCTGTAGGAGGGCTGTGTCAACATGGACCCAAGGCCTCTGAAATAAACCTTGTGCTCGTTTGGAGCCCCGTCACACATTCCAAGCACAGTGTCTTCATTGCAGCTCGTGGGCCCCATGAAAGCCTTTTTTTTGTACCCAAGGAAAGACACGTGTGTAGAAACTGGAGACTCTTAATCATTAATCAAATTCCCAGCTCAAAGGGATGCTCTTTATTTTAAATGCTCATTAAAACAACACAAATCATTTGATTCTTTATCGATGGGGCTTGGGCGTTTTTAATAATGCTGATTACTGTGTTTGCTCGCAGGTGCCTTCCTTTGCCAGGAGGTCCAGTATCCTGGCTGACCTACAAGAGGCGTCCCTGGATGAGGACAGCTGTCAGAACGCCAGTCCCATCCAGATGCTTCGTCCGCAGCCCCAGCATTACCAGCTGAACAGTAAGAAGCACCACCAGTACCAGCCGCTGTGCAGGGAGCGTGAGGCTGAGCAGCAGGCTAACGGCAAGAAGTTTTACTATCAGCTTAACAGCAAGAAGCATCATCACTACCAGCCAGACATTAAGGTGCACGAGCCCATATTTGCTAAACCCAAGATAGACGTCCAAGCTCCTGAGCTGGCTAACAAAGAGTATAACCTTCCTCCGGTGCTGCAGCAAAAGTGGGTTCGGGACAAGGACTCGGGCTGTCTGACCAAAGTGAAGGATATCACCATGGAGTTGAAGAAGCTTCCGGCAAACTTCAACGGACACAAAGAGCAAGAGAAGCCAAAACCTAAGGAGGACGCTTTACCACAGCCCAACGGTGTCAGCAGCAGCAAACTAAAGATTGTGAAGAACAAAAACAAGAATGGCCGGATTGTTATTGTCATGAGCAAGTACATGGAAAACGGGATGCAAGCAGCTAAAGTGAAAAACGGCGAGTGTGATGCTGCTGAAAAGCCACCGCAAGGCACCGACAATGGTGCGGAAAAGCACCTGGAAAAGATGAAGCTCGTCAAAAAGCTCGGCCTCATCAATGGATTTGCTAAAAGCCCCGTAGACAAAGCAACGTCTCTCAGTTCTGGATTTAATGGAAATTGCCCCAAAGAAAAGGAACCGTCCCTGAAAGCGGAGCTAACTGTGACAGAACAGGATAAACATGTTGAGGTCAGGGGTCAGGGCCAGCTTCCAGAGGATCAGCCTTTGCAATTGACAACCAAACCTAATCTGCTCTCCCGGCCTTTGAACAGGGGAGTCCCCTCATCACAGGACAAAAGAGAAGGCCAAGGTGGGTTTCAAGGGCTAAAGCGACACCTCTCTGACACAGATGGTGAGGAACGTGAGGGTAGTAAAAGGTTTTTGAGCTCCAGGAGCATAAGCGCTCCCAACACAGCATCATCACCTGTCCAAAGCATCAACATCGACCAAAATGGACACCACAGTCACCCCGGGCTGCAGGATTGTGGGTATGTGGACCAAGTGGAGCCCATTGACTTGAGTATTGTCAAGTCGAGGCCTAAAGCTCCAGTTCCCACGGCAGCCCAGCCTGAAACGCACACACAGCCCGAGGCGCTAACACACACAGAGGAGGAAAGACAAACAGAGGCTGACACACAAACAGAAACTCAGCTTGAAACACAACAACCTGCAGAAGTGGAGAACGCCGAGTCGCTGTCCGTTTCTAACCACGAACAGAAAAAGGAGGACACATTTCCCTCCTTCAAACCTTTCCTTGGGAATATAGTCATCACGGACATTACCACAAACTGCCTCACCGTTACGTTCAAGGAGTACATAGCAGCGTAACAATCTGGGTACCAGCTGTTCATCTGTATAAATGTACATGACATATATTTGTATTTTTGGATGCTTGAATGTACAAATCGACCCTTGATGTTGTTTTCATTTTGTATATTGGTAGTTCAGATAACAAGAGAAACTTTTTATTTGCATATTTCTTCTTATAAGCTAACGAGAAACTGTCTATTTGCATATTTCTTTCTTATAAGCTCAACCTGTTGTTATTTCTGGAGATTTTATAACATGCAGTATCTTCTTGAAACCTAAACTGCAAAATTAGATCGAGCAAATGAGGGGATGTAATTAAAGATGCACTTACTCGTGTAAATAAATACGCTTCACTTTTCTATGGATGTAACTCGTTTTATACAGTCAACCGTCTACATGTCAGATAATGTCAAACAAATGTAGGCTATATGGAGAATTTTGTTAGGAAGAAAATTATATTGAATCCTGGTAAATTACACTGTGTGTGTGTGTGTGTGTGTGTGTGTGTGTGTGTGTGTGTGTGTGTGTGTGTGTGTGTGTGTGTGTGTGTGTGCGTGCGTGCGTGCGCGAACAGATGGACAGATTTAAAGGATGCGTGCTGCTTGGACAGATTATGCCATTAGGCATGCTTAAACAAGCAAATAAAGAAAAATGAAGCGCCTTTTTGTCAATAAATATGATTTGCATTGTTAAAAAGGCTTTTAAATGGAAGATTATTCAAGCTCGATGTTTGCTTCTGTTCTGTTTTTTAAGCCATGCCTCTCTGATGCCGAGCACCAGTCGCCTGTGACTCTGATAATTTATGTTTTGCAGCAGCACACTGACTGAACGTGGCTTCTTTTTCTTTTATTTGAATGACATCAGTCACAAATCTGCTAGTTGAGCTCTCTAATCTTACAGACTAATACCACCAGCTGGGTTCTCTGGATTCAACTTTTCATGTCTCTGTTCTTTGGCACCCTGACGTGTTCAGTGAAGGCAGTGCAGTTATTATGTATGGGATCCCAGAGGCTTGTCTTGACATAGTTTGCAGTGGAGCTGCAATTAGAAGTGTGTAAAAGCACTTTTCATAATCACTTCTGATCCCCTGTGTCTCTTCCTGCACTGCTGGAGGTGGATTGAGCTGCTCTGTGAGAACCTGGAGCACCGTGTGCTTTTGTGTGCAGAGAGGAAAAAATAATGGCTTCTTATGATGCATCATAATTTGCAATAATAAAATTGTTTGCAACTGAGTGTGTTTGATGTGTTTATTCTCCATGCTCCTATAGCAAAGGGGGGGTACCCTGGTACCCTTAATCACGTGATGCGACCTCGGCTTCCCTCAGAGAGCTGAATGTTTTAGCAGGAAGAGGACGGCTGCTGTTGTCTTAAAAGGTTGCCTCAGAAGAAGCTAAATCTGATCTTGGCTCTGTCTGTCTCTGTGTGTGCGTGCGTGTGGGCTGCAGGCCACAAGGATTACAGAGCCGGGGTGTATTTTCAGATGAGCATCCTACAATCCCACAGGCTGTTTTGGACCAGCATGTGTGCCATAGTGGAGCTCAAAGTCAGGCCTTTTCACTTGTATATGTGCAAATTATTTTAACTCACATAAAAAACTGCTTTTTACAGAAGTTTGCAGTTTAATTCTGTCCTATATCAGCAACTGAGTTTAAAGTGAAACGATCACAGGCCTGAATTATGCAACAGTAAAAGAAAGACCTTAAATATTGAATATATTGAATCGCTGAATTCTTTGACTGAAAAACAAAACGTCTGTTTTGTGCTGAAATGAATGCTAAAGAAGTACGTTTGTAATTTAAAGCTCATAATTTTGACCTGAACAGCTGTTCGCGCCAGGTGTTTCTTTGATAAATCATGCTGCCATGCTGAGAGACTCAACAGGAGGCAACTGATTTCTTCGCTACAGGTTCAGCTTTAATGGCAGAGGCGGGGTATTATTTTCACGTTTCTTGTTTAATGCATGCATATAGTGAAGGAGCTGGTTCGTGCAGGTGAGCTCAGTCCTAAAGCTGCCCGAAACATTTTTGTCTTGCCACACGAATGCATCATCTATCCGTCTGCTGTGAGGGGAAATGCGCGATATCCGTATTTTCCGACAATGTGTGTGCATAAATAATCTTTAGAAAAGCGATGAAATCTGACATTCCGACAACCGCAATGACAGAGATGGCAGCTCTCGACCATTTCCTCTGCTCCAACCCGCCAATAAAACTGCTTTCTGTGCGCATTAATATGAGCGTCGACAGAGAAAATGGCTGTCCTCTCCTCCTCCGTGCGCGCTCTTCTCTTGCGTCTCTCCGAAACGCTGAGCAGCAGCCCGCAAATTATTACCGCGATGTTCCAGCTGAGGAGCTACAGCGGGAAATTCCCCGCAGGATCTAAGACCAAGTTACTTCCTTTGTAATGGCTGTTTGCGCTTATTCGTGTAAAGAATCTAATAAAAAAAATGTGACAGACACCAAACAAGTTGGTTTCTTACTGCAATCATCTAAAGAAGAATTGCACAAAATGCTGCACGGAGGATTTGCGCTGTTTCTCTTCCTGATTTGTGTCAGGTTGAGCTGATTTTGCGTGTGAGTGATGAACAGATCCAGGGCTCGTCTCACAGAAGACACGTGCTTTTTGAATTGCCAAACTTTTATTCCGAGGGGAGTCTCGAGTGGGCCGGCACTTTCTCCACACACATCCTTAAGTGCAGATTTTGGACTGCGCCACACATCAGCGCAGTTACAAACCTCTTGACCCGCCTGCCCTTTTTAAATTTAGATCCGGTTTAAATGCTGTGAACTGGACAGAAATTTCCACGCGTGACAAAATTACTGACTGAACCCGACTGTTTTAGCTCTTTATGATGTGAACATTAGTTCCGTTTGTAAAATGGGGAAAAACATCCTCTCAGGTTTTGTCCCAAACCCACCAATGAGCCTGGTACAAATATTCCTCTGAAACTCTTTTTAAAGCTGCTCACATAAAGGAGTCTTTGTGTCGTTTTTACACAGAAAAAAAGTTGTTTGAAGGGGAAACGGGTAGGAATAGAAACTGGAGTGTAAATTGCACATAAAAACATTAGAGACTAATAGTTTCATTTACGCAGGCAGCCTGCTGGGATCCCCCTGCCTTTTCCAATGAACAAAGTGACTAAAGCTCCAGTCATCCAGCGGTGACTGGCAGATGAGCTCAGCCCTTGTGAAGACTGTGAACTCATGAAGACTCTGGTGGTGGTTTTTTGTTTTGTTTTTCGTGTCAACGTAACATAATTATCCACAGTGTTTTCCCTAAGTAGTGAATTGGAGCCCCGCGCCTCTGATTTCGGTCTATTCTCTGTTCTCTGATCATTTTCACCCTGCAGGCTGTACGAGCCCGGTTGGTTTGAAACCGGTTGAGCCTGCACGAAAATCAAGTTTTCATGAGACATGACGGGAATCCGTGAAAGGAATTCAGCTTTAAAATGAAGAGAACCATGAAGAATATTGACTACCTGCCATGATACCTTATTGAACTAATGTTTTTTCTTCAACTGCCCATTAGTGCGATTACCTATGGAAAAAAGGAAATTAATAAAGGCTAAAAATTGGGTCTAATGTAAACGTTTAAATCCCCAGACAAGTGAAAAAAATGGGGGAAAGCTTTAATTGGGGCAGGATTCCTTCAATGCTTAAGCTCCACAGAACGGAGTGAACTTGGTCAATTGGATGTCTGAAATGTCTGGTTATTATTGCGCTATTTTTCGTATTAGTCCCTTTGTGCTGTAGCCGGGGATTCCTGTTTTGTGCGCACACCGGGAACACGCGTCTTGCCCGGATACAAGCCAACCAATGGTGTTTTAATGGCGGCGGCACTGCTGCACTGCAGGCGCGCCGAGACCAATCGCATCCAGAGTCTGAGGTGCGCCCATCTTCTCTTTCTGTCTGCGCTCAGAAGAAAAAAAAGCCGAAGCATGGATCAGAACCTGTAGCCTGGAATAATCACCGGGCCAGCTAAAGGCTTAATCCGAGCTTTGCTTCCTTTAAGAGGTTCTGATATGTCACTCACCGCAGCCTACAGATCCAGAGTAATGCTTTGGAGATTAGGGCATCTTTCAAATATTTAGTTTGGGTTTGGTGTTCGACCATTCCCTTTGGGTTTCACCTCCGGGGGAAATTATCTTACATAAATGGTAAATATTTCCCTCTGTGCGCGCAACACCAAATTACTGCTAGTCAATTTCTGTTCTGGCTCTTTCAGGTGATTTTGAGCCGGTTTTAATGAGTTTTATTCGAAGATCCTTTCGCTCAGAAACTGAGAAGAACAGAAAAAATGTTTAAATTTGGTTTATTAGAAATTTGGGGAATTTTAATGCGTCGTGGCATCTTCACTCAGCCTGTAGTCACACCTTTTTATTAGCAACAGTTTAGGAATTTAAAACGACAAATGCTCCGGATAGTTTTAAATTTCCCCGAAATTGTTGGTGCTCAGTCGATCTCTGCTCTTAATTATCCCGATGTGAGGCCTCCTCACCCCCGTGTGGTTTTCATGTTTTTGTTCCTCAGTCAGTGATCGTGGGCCTGCTGGACCTGCGCGCATGATTGAGATTTTAAACCAACCTCGGTTATTTGTTTTATTACGCTTAAAGCAATAAAGGCAGCATATTGTTTACCATGTACCTACATGTTTAGCTTTACATGATAGTGTTTATATTTTAAAGTGATGAAACGTGAAAAAGAAAAAGGAAAACGTGTTTTATTATTCAATAAATATAAATGAGGAATGTTATTAAATTGAACACATTATGTCGGTCTAAAAAAATAATGTGTGTGTGTGTGTGTGTGTGTGTGTGTGTGTGTGTGTGTGTGTGTGTGTGTGTGTGTGTGTGTGTGTGTGTGTGTGTGTGTGTGGCAGAGACCTATACTGTAAAATGTAATTAGTTCTCAGAAAAAAAATTATGCAAACTTGTTGCCTTAGAAAAACTAAGTGCAGCTTACTTAAGATGAATTAGGGCATCTTATTCGTTGAGAGTATGCGAAGTTAAATTATGGATTTCTCTCACCCACTCACACACGCACGCACACACAGAATATATTGTTAGTGAAGGCATCATCCTCCTGCTCCTCACGGAGTGCTTGTTCTTGAATTTGTCTTCTCCGCATTTGTAGTTTGCACCAGGGCCTTGCCAGGCTCCTCGAGAAAATCCTTTGCTCTGGAGCTTTCCTGTGTTCCAGTGTGACTTTGGATATATCCAGATGATGAAAGCATTTCACGCTGGGATGTCTAAGATGTTGAAACATATCACAAGTATACCGTAGGGTTCTCATTTTGCAGCTGTAGCCATTCACCAGCTTGCCCATGTCGTCCAGCCGTCCCTCTGTGGGATTATAATCCATGATGATTTCCGGTATTTGATGCTCCTGCTCAAACACTCTCACACCCTTGTGCGGCAGATTTTTCTCCTTTTTTATGTAGGACACTAGGAGGTCTGGGCTGTGAACGCACACCTGGAAGAGCTGAAAGATTTGTGTCTGGGCCGTGTTCAGGACGGTCCACCTTTGTCTGCTTCCTCTTTAGAGGCTCCGATCACAGTTTGTGTGACATAAAAACGTCATTGCATGTTGCATAATTTCCCTGTAAACAGATGCAAGTTGCATTTAAATGCATTTGATGACTTAGCATCACAAGCAGCCCTGCAGAGCTTCCTGATAAATGGCACCAATGCTCGTCCCAGAGGAATTCTGTGAACTCCCGTTAGAATCCGAAACCCCAGCAAGGAGTGCACGGGAGTGGATTTGGGCCATCTCTCTCATCCCTCTCTAAAAACGTTTCTTCCCTCTAAATCAATGTACCTCAGAGTGATTGAATGAATCCGGCACAGCCAGAAAAGGTTAAAAGGAAGACTGGATATCCAGCACTTGAGGAAATGACATCGGTGCTGCATTTTTACACTGTCAGCTCTGCGGGGTGTTTCTTTCTTTGGTGCAGGGAGACCATTTTCTTCAGATCCGTATTTTATCCCTTGCTGGCTGCTGATTGGCTGGCTGCTAATTGGCCGGTCCCGCGGTGTGCTGCTGAGCAGGGGTCCTGGGGCAGACTCGTTATGGAAGGGGCTAGAGGTCAGTTTCATCCTCTTCTTCAAGCTCACCACAGCCAGAGTTTGAATGGATAGATGTAATGTTACGTTTCTGAAACATTGTCAAGCTTCTCTGTCTTCGAAAATCATATCTCTCTTGTGGTTACCCTAGCGTTACATAAATGACTCCTAAAAGAATATTTGGGAGTGGTGCTCAAGGACGAAATAAATAAAATAAATAAAATGTGTATGTGAAAGAATTTACATCAGTTTTGTGCTTGAACATATTTAACAGTAAATGATCGCAGGTAAGTTTAACCTGACCTGCTGCTAAGACGTAATAGATTTAGATGATGAGTCATGAGTCTGAGGCATTTTTGAAAAATTTTAATTTATTTAAAAATATTCCAACCCAAGAGGAATTAAATGCATAATTAATAACCAGATTGTATGGCCATCTTTTTTTTTTAGTTACTTACTCATTCGCTTCCCTTTATCGCCGCTGTCCTTGTGTTGGAATTCATTTCATCTCATTTTTAACTGACGAAGAAAGATCAGCCAGTCTCAGCAAAGATGTTCAAATGATTCAGCCAAGACTAACCGCTCTTTATATATATATATATATATATATATATATATATATATATATATATATATATATATATATATAAACGTAGTTATTCTTACTATTTCAACCTAATAAAATCGAATCTAAAAAATGAGCAAGTAAAAAATTATAAATATAAAAACAGTCTAATGAAAAAATAATAATAATAATGATAATAATAATAATAATAATAATAATGTTTTTAAATAAATTTTTCTTTTATAGTTTCTTTATCATTACACTGATACCAAAGTAAATGCATAAATAATCGAATTTATTTAATTTGTTGTTTGTTTTTTTGCGGGTAACATAAATGTGGCACTGTATGGGAAAACAGGGATCGGATTTATGAGCGGAAGGGCGCCTCACTGTGAGAAAGGAAAAGTGAAAACTGCGGTTTAACTTTGACCTTTTTGTTTGATGTGCGTTAAAAACAAGGGGCCTCGCAGGAGCTTATCCATAATTTCCGATTATCTGGGCTGAGAAATCTCATTATCGGGAAAAATTAAACAAAAATTCAAAGATGGCTGTGTTTCATAATTCAAAGAAACAAATCACAACCCCCCGTTTCACTGAAGAGACCAATCAGATGCCTTTAAACCTCACACAGCGAGAAGCTTTCCCAGATCTCTTCCTGGAAAATTCGTCTTATTACTGCTTATCTTTGGGCCGTGACAGCTGTTTTCCTAACGTCTGATGAATCAGTGTCACTGAAAGGTTCAGTTTAATCGCTGAGATCCAATGGACTGACCTCTTACCAAAACACAAATTTATTTTATAACATTACAGGCATGTATTTGATTTAAATGTATCACCCACTTTGCACTTATTTCAAACAACAGAGCGCCGGCGTGAGATATGCGGTAAATCAGACGGCTGAATATAATTACAATATTTTCTCTTTAAGGTGAACGCGCAGAGAATAATTAGATAAAATCACGTGAACGGACCGGGCAGATATGTAGCACTTGGCCTGACGCAGGGAGGACGTGGAGGCGATCGTTTGGTGTTTATGGAATAACAAAAAATAACCTCCGCTTCATCAGCTGATGAATACGCTGCTGTAGCGACCAAACGCAAATGGGGGAAACTACCTACGCGCTGGCGCGCAATTCAGGCGCCCTCGTTATTTCCTACTCTCTCTCTATTTGCCTGACAAGGCTGGCATGTCCGCATAACGAGACCGCGTGCATTTTTGCGCACATAACTTGCGCGAAATGATTCACTCGCCGCGCGGGGAAAAAAGCCACCATTTCCCCCTCCCCGAAGAATTCGCAGAGGCGCAAGCTCCTCCTCTCCACTTAGCAACCAGAGCACGTAGCAACGGTTCGACCAATGGGTGCTCGCCTAAAGGTTCCACCGACTGCGGTTCCTTAGCAACGCTGTGAAAAAACTGCGCTGACGTCCATTCTGTTCGGGAGTATTATGGTCTGTCGGGAATTCAGAGTGGCTGGGACTGGAGAAAAATATCTGCTCTGCTAGCGTTAGCGTCCACCCAGCTAACGGGAGGTAGCACTGGGGTAAACATGGAGCTTTCTGCCGTCGGGGAGAGGGTGTTCGCTGCCGAGTCTATCATCAAACGCAGAATCAGGAAGGTAGGCGGGAGATGTAACGTGCTCTTTTCTCCCAGAATGCTGAATAAGACCACCACCGCCGCACTCTCATACTACTGTTAACCCTTGCGAGCTAACCAAGTCCTGTCTGTTTGTTTCTGATGGCATGCAGGGTCGCATTGAATACCTCGTGAAATGGAAGGGGTGGTCTCCCAAGTAAGTCCCGCTACACTGAGCCTCATTATGTTTTCACCCCGCGGCTGCCCTGCCCGCACTGTCTCGGCTGTGGCTGTCGTTAGCACAGCACATCACAGCTAGCGGGATTAAAACTGAGCACGGTGGAGATTTTTAGCTCGCAGGCTAGCGCCGTGTGTCAGTCTCCGCTCCCTCTGTCTAACTCTGCGTTTTTAATTCGCAGATACAGCACTTGGGAACCGGAGGAAAATATTCTGGACTCCCGCCTGTTCGCCGCTTTTGAACAGAGGTAAGATGTCTGTGTGGCCTTTCTGGGCAGAGCCAGTGAGTGTTCGGTAACTGTACGCTGTCCTCGGTGCACTTTGCTCCCGTGACACTCAAAATGGGTGTCTGGTTTTTCACAGGGAGCGTGAAAGGGAGCTCTACGGGCCCAAAAAGAGAGGACCAAAACCCAAGACGTTTCTGCTTAAGGTAAAGCTGGCAGCTTGCTTTATTTTTTTATTGCGTGTCTCTAATAAAGCCCCAACAAACCTTTCCTGCGCTCTCTTCACTTCTGTAGATTGTGGCTTCTTAATTTTTTTCTTTGAGTGCATTAGTGAATGAGCAGGTTAAATATGCTAATTATGCATAATTAGGACAGCCTACCCATGAATGGGAGTGTATTCAGTTTGTTTATTGCCTAATGGGGATGTATTGACATGCTAAAACGGGCTTTGACTACCTAAAGACAGGGGTGTCAAACAAGCGGCCCCTAGGGCCAGAAGCACATCGCAAAAGGTGTCCCATCAGGGGGGCTTTTTTCAACTGGGGAAATTGAACTGTTAATTTTGTGGTGATACCAGGCATTAGAATATATATGATAAAATAATTTCTAGGTCCTGACAAATGGGTTGACCCAGAGAGTTTGGCATGTATCTGGTTATTTCTGCTTCTCTAAATGAAGAGAAAAATCAGATATTATGCAGCTGTTTTAATGGACTATAGCTTACATAAGGACTCTTTGTGTCCTGTTAAATAAAATGTGTTTAACAAACAGCCAGGCTGTTTTTCCATCTTCTTCTTTTTTTTACACGCTCTGGGTCTGTTGTCTCTTTATTAAAGCCACTTTTAAAGCAAAAATGGAAAAGCTCCAGGTGGCATGTAATAAATTAGAATTCAGGAATGTTTAAGTTCTCCAATTTTGTAGATCAGTAATAAAAAAAAATCTCACTTGAATTTTAATGTACAAATTTATTTGCCTCTAAAATATAGTTGTAAGAACTATAAAACTACTCTACTTTAAAGGACATGAGGTGTTTTTCTTTTCTTGAACACATGCCGTTTATGCATTTGTTGTCCCTGTTGTGTAATTTATAAATAGATTAAAAAATATAAAACAAATAGTTTATATACTGAAATGGATATGTGTCTGAAATAAATTATTTAATTAAAATTTTATGATTACATGTTACTTTCCAATGAGCCGAGGAAAACATCACGGCCTGATGCTTCATCTGTTCAGAGCGGTGAACCGTGAAAATTGCTTAATGAGCGGCAGTTTGTCTTGAACAAAATGCCAGAGTCTCCACTGACAGGGCTCGTTTAAAGGGGATTGGTAGAAGTTGAGTAATAAACATGGTGCCCTGAAACTAGTTATTGCTGTGAATTATTGATGTAAGATTAATATCCACTCTTTCGATAGTTAGTTTATTAGCAGTCCAATATGACAGGTGTAGGTAGAAGCAATCAATAGGCTGTTTAAATTACATTCTACAAATTAATAGAAAAAGCAGACGATAAAAGAATGAATGAATCCCTTTTAACTGATTCAGTTTGATGTTCGCTATGAAAAATGGTGTCATTTTCTTAAAATACTAATTTCAAAAATTTTCTGATAGGCTCAGGCAAAGGTGAAGTCCAAGTCCTATGACTTCAGGAGCGAAGCAGTCCGAGGAATGCGCGTCACCTACCCGACCCCAGAACCGATTGCCACCCCCAGGGCCAGAGAGGGCCTGAGAGCTGTCGTGCCCACCATCTTCCCACCGAGTACCGTCAACCGTGGAGAAAGCGTACGCGTCCGACCGCCTGAACTGAGCCCTCGTGAGCACCAGCAGTCTTTGCTTCATACTAGTTCAGAAGACCTCATCCACATACCTAAAAAGAGAGGTCCCAAGCCTAAGCCGCGGTTTAATGAGGTCTTCTCTGAGCACCATAAAAGGAGAGGGGAGGAGCAGGAGAGCCACGGCCCTCACAAACTGGCTAAGCTCCAGGGGGGCGAAGACATGAGGCTGGTCAAACTGGCCCACAGACATCCAGAGAACCACGGCCACAGCCATAAACATCATTACCACCACCATCACCACCACCACCACCACCACACACAGCGCTCTGGGGAGAGCTCCTACAAACAGCTGTACTCAGACCGCGGCCTGCATCCTCACAGAACAGACATGGACACTCACAGAATAAAGGACGTCTCCGCCTACCTGGTACCTGCACACTTCAAGCACCACTCCAAAATGAGTCTGAGTCGTCCCGCCGAGCTCCCCCAAATGGAAAAGCCTTATTTTCTGGACAGGCCGTCCCCAACGCGGCTCGACGACGATTTGGACGAAGTGACGTGGAGGCCGTCTCTCGGCAACGTGGAGAAGGTCCTGGTGACAGACGTGACCACCAACTTCCTGACGGTCACCATCAAGGAGAGCAGCACTTCTAAAGGCTTCTTCAAGGACAAAAGATGACTGACTGATGCTCTGTTTTCTGACTTTCAGCAGATCTGAAGTTTATAGGACATGGTGGGATTATCAAGCAACGCAGATTTTGTATGTAATGTAAAAAGGCAAATAACATAATGTGCATATGTGTATATAATATAAAGCTGGACATCTATTTAATGTATTGACCAAATCAAATGAAGTCCCTTTCACATTGTGCAATGGTTAACATGAGTTGCATGTTTCCTTTGCAGCGAGTGGCTACTTTCTGTACAGACCTTGTGACTTTTACTATTTTGCATTTAAAACTAACAAGAATGTATTTTTTCCACGTTTCTTCCCACCTGAGCTGTGCAGCGAGGATATTTAATTCAGGTTGTGGTCTGAATAATTCTCTTTATTTGAACTGATTTGACTGAAAGGTTTCGCTTGATTTCAAATCCTGGAATAATATTTAAAAATTAACTCAAGCACTTTGAATTTAAAAGTATTAGAAAAAATCTTTATGTTGTCTTCAAAGACCGAGTTTGCCTCGGAGATTTCTAAAACCTAAAGTAAATTAACAAATTCAACACACTCTCTGAAGTTTTCCCAAAGTTAATATAACATTTTCCATTAACATAGTTCCTATATTTTACATTTTCATAGAAAAACGATCATACAGCTTTGTTGTAACTGACAAAAAAGAGGTTGTTGTCAAACTGCTTTTTAGACGCTTTTCAATAAATCATTTGAATTTCTCATTTCTTTGTGTTGTTTTTAAACCATCGTCAGCCCTCCGGGTTCCGCTTAGATCCATCAATTAGACCCGACAAACGACTTAACCGCCGGGCTTAGTTTTATATTCCCCACATATAATAATATCTCTCGATTTCAACGCGTTGTTTAATATTTATTTATTTATTGAAATTTCTGCAAAGTTGCGCCAAAAGTTAAAGGCCTCGGGCTCATCACCCAGCCCGGCTCGCACAGTCCTGCGGGAGGCCTACATGATTCTCCCTCCAGAGTTGCAACAGCACAAATTTCTCCCCCCTCTGGTCAATAAAAGTCCGTGAATCTGCTTTCATTGTTTAATTTTTGTATGCGTCGTGACTCTACATGGCTGCATGACCGCTTAGTTTTATTATTAAAAAAAGAAAACGATTGAAATGACCAAATGCAGCCAGTCATTCCAATAATTATTCCATTTTTATTCAAGGTATATTTAAAAGCAAACACATTTTTAATGTTTTTGATTGATTTCATGATATTTTCTGTGTATGCGATTGCGCCAGGACAGGCCTCAGACAACAGCCTCAGAGTGCGGTGAAAAATGAGAAACGGGTAAATTGTTCCGCATGCAGGTGCACACATTTCACAGCAATATAAAGCGGGGCTCTGCTTTATTCATCCGCGACACAGGCCTACTCACATGTGGACCGATCGCGGGTTCTACGGCGTTCATACTGTACAGATTGGAGCGCTTCAATCACCGCACGCGTGTGGCGTAAAATCAGGAGCGACGCGGTCAGACAGGAAAACGGGTGAGGTCATTAACAATCAATTTTATCGGTTTTTAGAATAAAATAATAATAAAACATACATATGTCGCCTATAAAAATATGACAAAAACAAACCCTCTTTAGCTTCATTCGTAATTTCTGTACGTAAACAGACTGGGGGGCGAATACAGCAGGCCTGTATATGTCCTCCACATGATGCGGGTGGTGCAGTGGCTGATGTGGGTTCAAACTTTCTGAACGACTGTCTGTGGAGTTTGTGTTCTCTCAAAGCCCGAGGACATGCGCGTTAGGTTAACTGGTCATTCTGAGGTGTCACAGTGGTGACCTGTTCACGGCGTGCGCCTCCCTTCGCCCTGCGTCAGGTGAACGATGGTGCACCTTCAACGTTTGCTTGTGTTCAATTTTCTGTCAGCTACAAGTGTGGACTGCCGTCTTGCGCGCGCACGTTTTGTCCCACATTTAGTTTTATGCATCCGGTCAGCCAGTTTATCCAAGTTTGAAATCCGGTAATTATCACACAAATATACTTTATCAGAACAGCAAAATCCTTCGTGTTTGTTTCATTTCCCCAAAAACGAAATAAAATGTTTCTTAGAGCTTTTGTAAAGCAAAGCGTGAGGACGGGGGGAAAGGTGTGTGAAGGGGGCGTTTAGACGCACGAACACGGCTAAGGAAAAAACATTCTGGCCTGCCTCCGCTTCAAGGTGTTAAGCAGAGAAAAAAACGCCATCTAATATGCAAATAACTTGAGGCGCTAAAACTTTTATGTCACTGAAACCAGAATCCAGTCGACTGTCTTCAGAAAAAAGGAAATGATTAAGATCTGCATGCAGGTCTGCAGTCTCGCTCTTATTCAAACAAATAAATACAACTTTATTGGAGCTTATGATTTATTTTATTTTATTCTATTCATTAACAAATTTCAGTCTGTGCAGCTACAGAAATAAAGGCGTAAAGGAGCAAATTACAAAGAATTCACTCTAGAAATAATACAACACATGCATATTTTGGTCATTAGATTGAAAGATAATGAGAAAAGAGACTCCAGCTTCAGTCCACGGTCAGTCAGTCACAGCAGGCCTTTTACTGCAGAGAGAGAAAACAAATTCAGATTAAAAACAAGTTTGTCAGTGTAGTTAAAAAATAATAATTCTATATCCCCTTAAATCCATATGTACTGTGAAGTGAGGCACAAATCAGTCTTAATATTCATATTAACATCTAATATTCAGGTATAGTTTTAGATTCAAGCAGGCCACCAAACTTGGTTTACTATCTTTATGACCAAACCACATGGACATCACTTCACCCTTAACTGAAACTTTATCACAGGGAACTCAGATCCTCTTTCATGTCAAAGTGACACTTTGGCGTTATCACAATTTAACTCAGAACTGGCGAATAAGCCTGATTTTGTCATTCTTAACCACTGATAGTGAGCCAGTTTGACTTTTGAAAAGAGTTAAGCAAGAAAACTAATAGTGTTCAAAGAAAAGAGCCCTGGCTGTGAGATATTTTCTCACAGCTTTCTGAGGTTTCCTGTTGTGCCAAACAGTCTTGATAAAATCGCAAAAAACAGGAAGAGCACTAACACAACAGCAGAGACAAACTTCCAATACAGAAACAAGTCATTCAGTTCAAAAGAGACAAGGGCTTTAGCCATCAGGGAATAAAAGGTGTCTAAAAAGGTGACTGAGATGAAAACTGAGGGGTCTGTTGCTGTGTAGATGCACTGTGCTGTAGTCACTCATGAATAGTTTGCAGTTGGGGTTAGAAGTGAAAGTTGAGACTTCGGGCGACTTTTGCCACCTTTTAAACCGGGTGTCCATAGTTTCTGTCGCAGCGTGGGTAGCAGTGAGGGTTCAGCCAGTGCTCCAAGTTGGTCTCCCGGGCCCTCAGATCCAGAGCCTGCATGTGGAGCAGATGCTCCTGCAGGGAGAAGATTGACATCATTGAATAAGACGAACCAAAAGACAGATGAGTGCACACTGAAAGAAACAACGAAAGAAAAATGCTGGAGCTCATTTTGCAAACTGAAACACAGCACAACATAAAATGACAGAGATGAGTAAACCGAGGGCGATATCACGTGTCCTGTACAGAGCTGGGGGATGTAATAAAAGCAGTGCACGTGCTTTCAGAGAGATTACTTTAAGAAGCTCAGGTACTGACAGGAACCGACAAGCTCAGAGTCTCAGCTGTAACCTGTAAATTAGATTAGGTGACTCGGACCTTTGTGTCCGTGCTCTCTTTGTCCCACAGAGAAAGGGTCAAAGGTTTTTGTTGTTTTTCTTTTACAGGTACCATATGTATTAAATAATATGTAATGACACAGTTTATTATAAATATACACATAGAATATATTCTGAAAAATGATCCTAGGTAAAATTCCCTTTAATTATACAATAGATGGAATTATATTGTATTTATTTGTTATATTTTATTTAATTTTCATTTGTTTGTTTTTTTACCTTATTTTAATTTTTTTTAACATATATATTTTTCTTGTCCCACTTGACCTTTTTTGACCTTATTTTAATTTTGCATGTGATTTAACGCAGGAAGAGTCACTAAATTACACTAAACAAACAAAGACTAATAAAATGAGGTGAACTCAACAGTATTTGCAATGTACAAAAATTCTAAAAATTCATTCATAAAAACACTCACAAAGCTTTAACGCTTACCATCTCTAAGCAGACTATAAACAATAATAATAATAAATGTTTTATAAAATATTGTAACACGCTTTAAATGTTCTCTGAAGGTCTATGAATGTTTTAAAAATACTGCCTTTGCAAAGCTCCTCACCTGAGTCAGTGCTGACTGGTCTAGAAACAAAGTGATAAGACAGATTTGCTTATGCTTTTATATCTTCAACTTAAAACTGTTTAACCCGCATAAATGTGATTAAACACTATAACTAAAAGCTTTAAAACACACACAGAATGAATTCATTATATGGACGTGTGACATGAGCAGGTCTCAAATTTACCAGAAAAACCAAAATTTAAATTGCTTGCAGCACTTACACTGTGTTGCAATGTTCGGCTTTTATCCTGCTGACAAACAGGACAGCACAAACTGTGGCAACAGAGCTGAAGAGGTTCAATACTCTTGGTTAAATCTGTGCTTTTTCCAATATACTAACTGTGCTCTTTGCTCTGAGTGGACCTTACCCTCATTGGCTCATCGGGGTAGCCAGCCTTCATTGGCCGGTCCTGCCTCTTGGTACGGAGCAGCTGCTTAGCTACGCTCTCCTTGATTATGGGGTTTGCATCTAAAGGGAAAAAAATGTAAAGATAAGAGTTTGGAAGTAAACGTTTACTTACGTTGACTTCTTTCGGTGCTGTAGAAGAAGGTTTAGCAGGTTAGGATAAGACTGTTTTGCTCTTGCCTTGTAGATGTGAGTCAGTGTTTGTGTTTTGGCAGCTTTCTCTGTTTTTGCTTATTCTTAGACTCAGGAACTAAAACTGCCTGCTTTGAATTTAACCTCTGCCTGAGATATTTTGTTTGTGACATCTGTTTTCTTGGCAGCTAAGTTGTGGTTAATAAGAATAGCATTCCTCTCACTGAAAGCTGTACTCAGGCCCATAAATAAAACTCTCACACTATTTGCTGCTCGTGAGCTGTGGCTGGCCTGATCTATTTAGCTAGTGTCTATGTGAGGCTGTTTATTCCCCAGTGGCAGGCACACACACACACACACACACACACCAGTGAGGGCTCTCTGTCTCCCTCTCTCTCTAAGCCCGGGCCTGCATTAGGAAGCAGGGTATTTGGTGGAAGGTAACAAAGTGCCCATTCAGCCCCCTCGCTCCCCAGGGAGTCGAGCCCATGCAGCATGTTACCCCAGCAGGCTTTCTGTTCCTCTCCTGCCACAGGGAGCTGCTGTGAAACTCTGTCAACACAGGCCTGAGCTGCTGGTGCTGCCTGGAGCCTCAGAGAAACGTGGCAAAAATACTCACGGTGTACGTCCACCTGTGGATTGCCACAAAAATAAACCATCCTGATGACATGTAAGTCTTCTGGCTTAAATCGGGCCAAAAGTCAATTGTTATAAAATACAACAGTGTTTCAAAAAGATTGGGCTAAAAATACAAATAAAGATCTTCTGCACATCTATGTAAATATTTCTACCACAACAAAAGGAAGGTGCAGCAAACTACCCTTAAAATAACCTATTCTTACCACAATGGTATGCATTACTCTTCAACGTCTAAGGATATAACTACACCAGCTCCCTCACAATTGCAAAAAACAAGACGCAGAGCACCTGAAAAGGTGTTCTGATGTGACAGGTCACTGTCCTCCATGCGTCAATTCCCTGAGAATTTCCTACCTGTGTAAATGGTCAGCAGGACCACGCAAAGCAAAAACACCACCAGCTTCTTCATCTTTTTCTTTTTCGCCCTTTTCCTGCCTGAGCCCTCTCAACTCTGAGGTCCTGACCAGAGTCCAGAGGGGGTGAAAAGAGGAGATCCTCCTCCTCCTCTGCTTCCTCCTTGACTCTGGCCACAACACACTGCCTCAGACTACCAAGGTTTCAAATAAACTGTAAATATTAGTGACACATTAGCACATGTAAAGATATATAGTTTACCAATTAATGCTTTAAAGGTGAACAGTTCCTGTGAATAACTAACTAATTTACAGCTCCTTATTTTTATTATTGTACCCTAACAGTGTCGTTTTGCATGATTGAGTGTTAAAAATTATCCATATTATCGTATGCTGAGCTTTTTGTAGACCCCATCAGTTCCTCCTCTTTCTGAAACAAGCTGCTTTAGATCCTCCCCCTTTAAGACAAATTTGTTATGATCAGTTGATCCATGTAAACAGAAGATTTGCACGCCAGCTGGGCGGAGCTTCTGTATCCTCTCAGTGACATCATATAGAGCAAAAAGTAGAAAAAGCAGTCTGAAACCACCAAATACCTGTAGAGATGAGGCACGTCAGCTGTATGGGACAAACAAGATCCAGGCTATAAACAAAAGCAAAACAATCCTACCAGTGGCTGCTCTGAAAGACAGCACAGAGGCACTAATCACGGCAGCACAGGAACAAGCTCTGAGCACAAGATCCATAGAGGCTGGGGTCTAGCTCACAGATACAGACAGACAAACTGGTGATGGCTAACCAACCGGACATAGTAGTAGTGGACAAGCAGAGGAAAACGACCATAGCAGAAGTACCAAGGACGGAGAGAGAGCTGGAGAAGATGTGGAGGGTGAAGGCAACAGTGGTCCCAGTGGTAATCGGAGTGCTCAGTGCAGTGACCCCCAAGCTGGGCTAGTGGCTTCAGCAGATCCCAGGAACAACATCCGAGCTCTCTGTCCAGAAGAACGCAGTCCTAGGAACAGCAAAGATGTAAAAACAAGGAAAAGCAGAATAAGTCTATTTCAATGTATTAAACGTAGGTGTTAGGTTAGGTTGCAGGTAAAAGTCTGTCCACTAGATGGTGCTGCAAGCATAGTCATATGCATAGTTATAGTCTTGTTTTTAGATGCTCTTATATTTTTATGTCATACCAGCTGTGCACCCCATTCATAATGTAATATTTACATGTATCCGTCTGTTAACTACGTTTTATTTTCCCCTTTCTTTCTGCCTTTTTTCTTACAAACAAAAAAAATGTTTGTAAGACAACATTATTAAATAAACGCGTTTGTTTTTTAAAGAATATTCCACACAAAGTACACTGAAACGTCACTTTGCTTGACCTGTGAATAGAGTCTGTACTGTGTGGCGCAGCAGGCGAGTCAGAGGAAATAACCACGATGACCGGACATGTGAAAGACGGCATCATGGGAAGTGGAGGATCCGCTGTTTCTACCGTCTAACCCATTTGGAGACCAGTCGGCATGTTCTGCCTTTTTCTCGTTCAGTTTTTCCACTTTGCATTTCTAATTTTTACTCTCCAAAACACCAGTGATATGACTGAATAGTCACTAATTAAGGTGAAGTAGCAGTCTAGCCGTTCTCAGCAGGGTTGTTATTCATTATCCTTTGTCACACACATTCGGACGGTGTTCCATGTTAAGTTACCCCTGCAGCTTAACCTTATACGATGTCTGCGCTAAATAAAAAATCTGAATCACAGCAAAGTTAAGAGGTTTTTTTTTAAAATTTCATTTAAAAAAAACTGCCACAAAGAAAAGGAAGTGCAATTGCAGCAAATATGGGAAATCTCTAGAAACTGGATTGAGCCGATTGAATGTGATTCTCGCAGAATTATGGATCAGGGTTTCCTATTTTCTTTTCTTTCTTTTTTTTTGTTAAATCAGTTATTTGAGTTTCACGGGTGCGCCCGTAGCATACAAACAGATGCATCCTAACGAAACTCAATAAACCAGCAGCTAAAATACAGTTATGAACAATGTTAAACGTTATTCTCAGAGAGAAATAAATCGATTCTGTCCCCGAAATCCAACTTTTGTGTTAGTTTCAAATATCTCTGAGCATCACGGGTAAAGTGTCCCACACTCTCTCTCCCCTGCCTACATTTAGTTTGCTGAAGTCTGGTCATCCTAATCTAACCCTTAATATTTATTTAGCTGCTGTACAGGAGTGCCTCCGGTGACGTTCGATGGAATACGTCATTGTGCGTCATTGTTACCATTTCCTCGCGACTCCCTTTGCACGTTTAACTTAATGCACGTGTCCTAATAACCACGTGGACTTATTACGGCCTCATAATGTCACTGCTCTGATTAATTCCCGGGACCCAGAGAGCTTTCTGTTCTCTCGACGCGATTATCTAATGCGCTCTGCGCTCGCAAGGCGCATGCGTGCTGATAACCAGCTGCTAGCAAGCCGGGGCAGCTGAATCAGAGATGAAATTTGAATTGTGAGATGTCGACTTTCAGTTACTTCCGTGTTCGCTCACATTCCAACGGAAACGGAAAATAGTCTCACCCCTCAGGGATCCCAGTTCCTCTTAAAGTACTGTTAACCTTATAATGCCAAACACAGCTGACCAAGAGCATGAGGATGGCCAGTGGTGAAATGAAACACAATACATTTACTGAGTGAACAGGTCATCAGCCTCACAGGGCAAACACCGACGACCACTAACACTCACCTTCACACCTACGACCAATTTTAGAACCACCAGTGAACCTAACCCCACTAACTGCATGTCTTTGGACTGTGGAAGGAAGCCGGAGAGAACCCACACAGACACGGGGAGAACTCCACACAGAGATGCTGGATTCAAACCCAGGACCTTCTTGCAACAGTGCTAACCACGAAAACCACCCTGCTTCCTTAAATATGATAAATACTTCTATAATATGAAACTTTAAACATTTTACAAATATTGTAGGCCTACATTGTGCTTCGTGCCATCTATTATAAGCGTTTAGTTTGCTGAATCATTATTACTGAAATTACCCAGCAGTATGTAAGTCATGACGTTTTTTCCTCCGTGGGTTGATCATCTTGTCATGTGAAAACTCTCTGCTGATGCTCTATCAGGAGGTGGCTCGTGGTTTTAACGTCATATCTCTGTCCTCTTGTTTACACCTTCCTA
The DNA here is from genome assembly GCF_965226115.1 of Aulonocara stuartgranti. NCBI lineage: Eukaryota > Metazoa > Chordata > Actinopteri > Cichliformes > Cichlidae > Aulonocara > Aulonocara stuartgranti. Next base: position 4,789,589 of record NC_138944.1, on the reverse strand, counting down.
TACAAGAAAATATATTTTAGCTGGATTCAGAACCAGCTTCCGGCTAGTGTTTGTGATCATGAGCGTCGCGTGGAGCTGTGGAGCGTGTCCGGTCTCCTTTAGGTGCCGTTTATCTGCCTTCTACTGATTTCCGCTCGTTAGCGTCTCGCCACGGTCCCGCAGCGATGTGCGGAAAAGGGGACGAGGCGCAGGACGACTGCGGCTCCCGGGAGGAGTGGACTCTACTGTTCTGGACCTCCGTGGCCGTCGTGGTTCCGGTCATCATCACGCTGTGGTGCAGCGCACAACGCTCCAAGAGGAAATCGCACATGAAGGATTTCTTTCGCAAGAGCAAGCACGGCTGGCACTACACCGACCTGTTCAACAAGCCCACCTACTGCTGCGTGTGCTCCCAGCACATCCTGCAAGGCGCTTTCTGCGACTGCTGCGGCGTGTGCGCCGACGAGCAGTGCCTGCGCCGGGCCGACCGCAGCCTGTCCTGCAAGGAGATCATGGCCCCCTCCAGCCCCGAAGGAGCCATGGAGCATCGCTGGGTCCGCGGAAATGTGCCTCTGGCCAGTTACTGTGCTGTATGCAAGCAGCAGTGTGGGACCCAGCCGAAGCTCTGCGACATCAGGTAGCGTAGCTGGACGAGAACCGCTGAAGGGATGCAACAGATGTGCAGCCGTGTTTCTGCAACCAAAAGCCTCTTTTTACACCCACGAGTTAAAAGAAAAATGATCAAGTTTCCTGAGTTAGAGCTGGATGATAAAAGACCTCACTCTTTACTGTGGTTATTTAGTCTTTTTTATATTTGTAGATTGGTTTTTAATCACATCGATATATTCTTCTTTAGAATTTTAAATCTGGGTTTTCTCACGACTCAACATGACTTTAGGGTTTACATGTAATAACGGAACCACCTCTAATGGGCTCCTGCTGCTGTTCAACATAGCAAATTTCAATCTTAAAAGACCCCACCTCAGCATGACACTCATCCCCCGCTTTGTGAGCAGTTCAGGGTCTTCTTTTCATTGGCAGTATTTCTTTTTATGTGCTTCATCACCTTTCTTATAGTTTCGCTCCCCCTGCTCCTCCTTCAGGTGTGTGTGGTGCCAGACCACAGTGCACGATGACTGCATGGAGAGCTTGACGGATGGAGACGTGTGCGACTTGGGCGAGTTCCACAACCTCATCATCCCCCCTCACTACCTCTACCGTGTCAACAAGCTGCGCCGCAGGCACCCCGACGAGTACAGCAAGGTGTTGAAGTCACGACTGGCCTCGTCATAGTGCTCCTACGTCGGGTGCTCCGGAGATGTTTTAAAAATGCGTTTTCTGCTTGTATCTTGTAGCTCGGCTCTTCCTGTGGCAGCGGCTGGACTCCAGTGTTGGTCTTGGCTAACACGCGTAGTGGGAACAACATGGGGGAGGTGCTGCTGGGGGAGTTTCGCACCCTCCTCAACCCGGTGCAGGTCAGCTTGCAGCTCGCCTGCATCTTTTGTCTCAGTGAGAGCAAACTTTGTCATTGCTCTTTTTCAGATCCTGGAACTAATCTTGTTTTCTGCTTCACCTCCAGGTGTTTGACTTATCTCAGCTGACTCCTTCCAAAGCCCTCCAGCTGTGCACCCTCCTCCCCCCCGGCAGTGTCCAGGTGCTGGTGTGTGGAGGTGATGGCACAGTGGGATGGGTGCTCGATGCCATCGATGCTATGAAGCTAAAGGTGAGACGTCTCTGCGCTCAAGAAAAAAGAGTGATCTTTCTTTTACACATTACTTCTTCGCTTTGACACTTTTCTACTTTCTTTTGTCAGGGCCAGGACCAGTTCATCCCCAGGGTGACCATCCTGCCTCTGGGGACAGGAAATGACCTCTCTAACACTTTAGGCTGGGGAGCTGGCTATGCTGGAGAGATCCCCGTGGAGCAGGTTCTCCGTAACATCCTCGATGCTGAAGTGGTGAAAATGGACAGGTGAGCGGTGTTGATACTGATGACAGGTACTCCTCAGGATCAGTCAGAAATGCCTGAACAGACTGATCAGGTTCACCAGTCTTTTTAAAACTGTAGTCTCTTAGGTATTTGGGGAATTAAAACACCCTGTGTCCTGTGTCTTTGGCGACTATATCTATACAAAAGCGGTCAGATGTGTCTTCTAGTTGACGGCTAGTGTTTACATTTTCTTTCTATATTAGGAAATTAATTGGTGAGTCACTTTGACCATTGTCGATCATCAACATCATGATCATCCACTAGCTAACCCCTAAGATGTACCCTACTTTATTGTCCTTTTTGAGTTGAATAGGATCCATACCTTTAACCATAACCATGAACTCATCAGGAAAGTATTTACTAAGGTCATAAATCAAGGGGTACAGCGTTTGTTATTCTCGTAGAAAACTTAAACCTCGGTTTCTGGCACAATTTAGCCTCCTTCCAGAGGTACTTGGGTGAGAGGGTAAAGTACGAAAAGGTCAGAACTCCAGCAACCGTTGCTGAATATGAAAAAACTTTACTGGGTAACATGTTTCAGCTTGGGGCCTTCTGTAGGGTCGTCATCAGGTGGCTGTAGCTCATGTTCAGTCAGTGGTGTGGGCTTGTAGTCATTTACACTGCAAATCAGATGTGGTCAAATGCGTCTCACTTGACCTCGAGAAGTGGTTTGAGTGGCTGGGTCACATTGTGTCCTCATGGTTGTTTACATTGGATTTAATGTTTTCCACTTGTGATCTGATGTCACAAGCTGCACTTTCAAAAGCATGTGAATTACAAATGAAAAGGACATTTATGTTTTATCATTTACGCTTAAAAATTTAGAGCTGTGTAATGTTATTACAGTCAGCATGAGTACTGAGACGTGAGGAAATGTAAATAGTCCAAATAGAAATAAAACTTTGATTCCTGAAATCCAACGTTTTGACCCGTTTGTGTTTGTTTTAATTCCGCTAAACACCTTCATGATTATTTTCAGATGGAAAGTCCAGGTAGCATCAAAAGGCGTCTACTTTCGTAAACCAAAGGTGAGTTTTTTCTCTCTGTGCTGATTGATGAACACCGATGTCTTTCGTGACATGTCAATGCCTGACCCGCGGAAGCACTCAGCTGTACTATAAAGCAGACGCTGGATTTCCTCCTCAGGTTCTGTCCATGAACAACTACTTCTCTGTGGGGCCCGACGCTCTGATGGCGCTCAGTTTCCATGCACACCGTGAGAAAACGCCCTCCTTCTTCTCCAGCCGCATCATCAACAAGGTCCGTAATTTGAATAAACAAAGCAGGCTCAGGGTTTAAATATGAATGCAAAAACCTCTTAATCCTGTAACTGTTTTTGTTATTTTTGTTGTTTTTTTGTAGAGACATAAAGATGCAGCTTCATTTTGTAGTAATGAGTACTTTCCTCTTCCCACAGGCTGTGTACTTCCTGTATGGCACCAGAGATTGTTTAGTGCAGGAATGTAAAGATCTGGATAAGAGGATCGAGGTACGGTGGACTTGTGCACGTGATGAAGCATTATGCAAATTTTGTTTTAAGCTCATAAAGAGAATCCGAGTCACTGTAAGTCACTGCCATATCAAGCTTTCTCTATAAATGTGAATTGGTTGTCCTGTGACTTCAGCAGGGGGCAGAGAAACCAGTGTCTCATCTAGAGATGGACCGATCCGATATTACGTATCGGTCCGATACTGACGTAAATTACTGGATCGGATATCGGAGAGAAATAAAAAAATGTAATCCGATCCATTAAATATCAAAAAAGCACCTCACAAAACTTGCGACATGGCGTAACTCGGCTCATAACCGTAGCATGTCGGAGCAGTGTGCTCACGTGATAGAGCGGCTGTGTGTATTTGTTTTTTTGTTTTTTTGCTGGGAGTTTGCAACCCTGTTAGTTAGGTTGCTTAATATTTCTGCTAAGGACTCTTTAAAATACCAGAATAGGGAGGATAGAGCAGGTTTAAATTTATTAGATTGATCAGTTTTGCTGAACTATGAAATATTTTGGGTGCAGTTGTGTTTTTTTTACATACAGGTATAACAGAATAGTTTTAGTGTTGTTGTTTATTTAAACTTGAGTATGATCTTATACAAAATGCAGCAATATATATAAAAAAAACTGTTTTATTGATTAAAAAACACGATATCGGATTCATATCGGTATCGGCAGATATCCAAATTAAAATTAAAACAGCGTCTGTATATAAGCCGACTGGTCCCAGTGTTGCCAAGTCGGTCCAAAAGCTTCTGATGAGACATGAAAAGAAAGTTCCAAAATACAAACATGTGAATTTACTTTAGAAATAATTATCTTCACACAGGATTTGAATCCTTCAGTCCTCTGCTCACTTGCGATTAGTCAGAGTCTCCTGTCACAGAGCCCAAAGACGCTGTGCAGTAATCCAGTTCTTTATCAGATCCCGTACAGTTTGCTGAATGGGTGTTTAGATGTTTTTGGTGCTGTTATGTAGCCAAGCTTTAATAAAAATTCACACTTGTCTTGATTACACTTTAATGAAAGTGCAAAGGTTAAAAAAAATTATAGGTTTCAACATTTCGGAATCAAGAAGTGTTAATTACTCAGCTTTGCAGGTGTAAAGATGTTTATTTTAACTTTAGTAAGAGCCTTGTTTCCAGTGCTGCCAGTAATAATGCTAATCTAATTAATTTGTTTATTTAATGTGTAAAAACAAATTAGATATTTTATAGTCTGCACTGTCTCATTTTTCTTACCTGGTTGATGTTTTCTATGTTTTGATCAACGTTTTCAGACATATTTGCCCATTTTGAGGTGGTTTTACTGACAAATGTCTTGATCAGTGTGTATCGTAGCTACAGCTGTTTAATATAAGACATTGTAAGAGAGATCCTTATTAAAAAATGTTTTTATAACACATAAAGATTTGTGAAACATTTATGTGTGTTTGCATGTGTTCCTGCCACAGCTGGAACTGGATGGGGAAAGGGTGAAGCTTCCCAGTTTGGAGGGCATCATAGTCTGTAACATCGGCTACTGGGGCGGAGGCTGCAGGCTGTGGGAGGGTATGGGAGATGAACCGTGCCCCCCTACCCGGTAGGTCATTTAAGAGCATATTGGTCAGGAAAATATAAACGGTCCATCCGGCACCGACTGCTTCAGGTTACCGGTACTATGGAAAGTAAACATGCTATTTCCTGTCTCTGCAGGCTGGATGATGGCCTGTTGGAGGTGGTGGGTGTATTTGGCTCCTTCCACTGTGCGCAGATCCAGGTCAAGCTGGCCAACCCTGTACGGCTGGGACAGGCTCACACTGTCAGAGTAAGGCTTCCTGTTTACCTCATTTACTGGCCACGCAGAACGACAGTAATTACTTTTCACTGCCATTCGCCTCAATCCAATCTAATTGTGACTAATCTGATTAGGCTTTTGTTACTGAGCTCCTGCATGTGTCCATTTACCCTCGATTGATTTCACCTTCATTCATTCTCCTTTTACATTGTGACATAAAGAGCGTTCATTAAAAAATTCACTGTTAATTAAGGCCTTCACACACCAAGCATGTAGTGAAAAAGCGATGTGTTATTGCAGAATAGATACCCTGATGCATGCTTTTGAACATATTTCATGATATCAGGGAGTAAGTTGAGAATAATTAATCTTGTGCATTTTTTGTAACACAGGAAATATTCGCACAGATTTTACACACCTGGTGTGTAAAGCCTTAAGATTACAGCAGCTACTTTCAAACATCATTTTGTAAAAACTATAAATGCACACACCTGCGTGTGGTTTTGCCTTTGCTGCCAGAGCGTACCCACAACAACAAACTCATTTTACTGGTATTTGAATACCTCACATATTTAACTACATAAATATTGTAACTGTGGTGATATTTTGTACGCAGGCAAAAAAAAGTCCAATGTCCAAAACTTTTACGGTTTATTTATCCAGTTTGGCAAGCAACAAACAAAGATCCATTTTATGTTGTTTCCTGCTGCTTCTCCAGCTCTGGAAAAAACCACAGGCCCACCCCAGTGCATGCTGGTCCTATACTAGTCCTTTTACTTACAGAAAATGTCCTTACAGTTCTTCCTGTCTGACTTACAAAGATACAAAACAAAAAATTAAGCAATTATTAACCTAAAAATAAACCTTGTAAATAACCCAAGATAAAAAGTAAACCAAGAACAAAAAAAAAAGGAAAAAAAGAATAAATGGCTCCAGCACTGCACAGATTTTACACGCCTGCTGTGTAAAGCCTTAAGATTACAGCAGCTACTTTCAAACATCATTTTGTAAAAACTGCAAAGGCGCACCTGCGTGTGGATTTGACTTTGCTTCCAGAGTGCACCCACAACAACAAACTCATTTTACTGGTATTTGAATATCTCACATATTTAACTAAATACATTTTAAAAGCATCGCTGCTAACTGAGGGTGTAGGTAATGGAGGAACAGAGTTATAGATGAGAAGAAAAATAATCTATATCAGTAACATTTTTTGTTTTGTTTGCTCTCACAGGCTTCAATCAGAAGAATTAGAAATAAAGCTTAAAATACTGCTATTAATGGCCAAATCCAGTGTTTGCCTAAGCTTGCTCTGAAGCCCCCTGGTGGACTCTGAAGGTACTTTAGGGTGGCACTTACACATACCTTCCAAAAAAAAATAAAAATAAGAGAATACATATAAAATCTTTCATATAAAAAATAAATACTGATTTAAAAAACAGGCTGTTAATGGCGAGGAAAGCTTTAAACTGGACTGTTGCCAATCTGATCTGAAATAAAGTTGTTAAAGGAAAAAAAACACAACAAATAAAAAAGAACAAAGATGAAAGTTACTGATTTTAGTCTCACGTTGAGTTGTTATTATTAAAGGTAATAAAGTAAACCTTTTCTGAGCTACACAATTGTATTATTGGATTCTACTGGAGTAGCTTTGCATTAATCACAGTTCAAAATAAGTCTTATTTATCTTATACATGTCTCCCTATAAGTCAACTTTCTTCTGATTGGCTGTCTCTCCTAAACAGAAGGTTTGTACATCTGTGTTCACATCTGGAGCTGTGTGCCTGTGTGCTATATATGGTCATCTACAGAGCCAATAGTAGAAAAAAAACCTGAAACAGTGATCACTTTTATATACATAGATTTAAAAATTTGGTCGTGTTTAGCATGAGCACCCACTGTTGCACCAGTATGTATACTTGATCGCTATTTAGACTGTGAATGATTGGCCTAAGCTAACCTATAGGCCTATGTATGATTTAGCTAACATTTTTTCATTGTGCGCTGCTCTTCCATCTCCAGCTGGTTCTGAAGAGCTCCACGATGCCCATGCAGGTGGATGGAGAGCCGTGGGCGCAGGGTCCCTGCACCATCACCATCACCCATAAGACCCAGGCTTTTATGCTGTACCACAGCGCAGAGCAGACGGACGATGATGACGATGAAACCAGCGCCTCTGAGACGGAGAGCCCAACTCCTCACGACTCACCCAGGGCGGCGGGGCCGGCGTCTGCTCGAGCGTGACCCGCCGCAAACATCGTGTGACGTGAAGCTCTTGTTATCCTCGTTACTTATTTCTGCCTAGTTTGCATTATTCCCTCCTTTGCATTAGTCTTCCTCCTCCGAGGTCTTTGTAGTCACATCGTGATGATTAGAACAGACGTTTTAATTTAGAATCTTTTCAGAGAGCTCACAGACGGAGAAAGATTAGTTTGTTACTGAGCTGGCGTGAATTGTTTCTTCGGTCTTTTATCTACACACTCCCCTTTTAACTCAGAGCTCAGGCAGTCTCTCCTTGGACAGATTGCTCTTTAATTGCACTGATCCTCCGTGCCATAGATAATCTATAGACGACGATACTGTATTTATTACTCTGTATTTACAATTGAATTCTCCGTGCTGCCCTGCAGGTATCGGTGAGCCATTCTAACAGGTTGCCCAGGTTTAACCGACCCCTAAAAGCCATGTTTAAATCAACAGCAGGTGATGACGTTGTGTTTGTTGAGAGAACAGCAGGTTGCGCTGTCTGGTTGATGCTTTATTTCCCACAAATTTTGTATTCCACAAAAAGCACAAAAAGTGAAAGACCTGCGTTTGCTGGCAGGCCCCAGTGGCTCATGTGTCAAATGTGTTATCGTCTTTGAGGATCCTCATCATCACACTGCTGGCAGGTTTTTAGTCACACAGGCTTTGAAATGTGTGGACTCGATGGGGCATGGACTCTGATAAAACCGCAGTGTGTTATCAATCAGCAGACATCAGTGTTTACGTTAAAGTGCACTGCCATTTGCCAAACTGTTAAATTATAATACGTTAAAGTGTATAAACTATGGTTGACATTCCTGTATGAGCTACAGGAAATAGCCAGAGTTGCTGAGGCCTGTTTGGGAAGTACTGCCAAGTAGACGTAGTTTAGTGGGTCCATTTTGCCTTCATTTTGAACCGTTGTTTTTCCTCTGTTTTGCTCCTGTTTACATATTTTGTGTTGCACTTTTTGGCATTTACACTGATAAGTACCTTAAACTGCCCAGGATGTTGACCTTTGATGTTACTGCCGATCGTCGTAATAGCTGCTGTTGAGATTATGCTCCCATTAACCCAAAAGTCACCACAAGGTGGCCCACTTAAGACAGTATTTCTGTAGACAGGATAATAGAGTGGTCTTCATATATATTAGGATCATTACACGCATGTACGTATCCATGTAATGTTCAGGTGAAATACTAATTCCTGTTTATTCTGTACTCAGCAGAATTTCTGCAGGAGGACTTTTGTGTTTCTGTGTTTTGCTGTTTGAGGTGGTCTGCTGCTCGGAGTCATATCAGGAATGTCTGTAGCTGTTAGTTTGTGCTTCGTTTTGAACCCGGAGCTGCTCCGAAGGCTGAACAGGGATACAAGTTTTGCCGCGCGATGCCTACTGCTTTCAAAATATGCACCTCCCTGGCAGTTAACCAAACTGCATGGTTTCATCGCCCTCTATTTGTTTGGCGAATGTTGTCGCTCAAGGACACCTGCTTGAACTTTTACCTTGTCATCCATGTTTACCAGAGCTGTCTGTGTTGCACTGAATTCTGCTTAAATGTGACAGGGTTTTAAAGCCACTAGGTCCTTAGCCACGCTAGCATCATGCTTCTAGTATATTTATAGAGAAAACACCCTGCTTTTTGTAGGAGTCACTACAGTTTTGTAGAGAAAGTCATCTCCAATGAATCCTAATGTTTGGTTGATTTAGAGCACTTCAGATCATGATGTGATACTCAAAACAGTAAAACTAAGTGTCTGTCTCAGGCTCAGCTACAGTTTTCAAACTCTAAACACAACCTGAGAAATGTTAGCATGATGCTAATTCGATATATACTTTTGTTTATAGAGAATTAGCATAATTAACATAGCAGGAACAACATGCCAACATCCTTGCTTGGAGCTGAATACAGCTGCAGTGGGTGTCATGGCTGCATCAGATACACATATTTTCAATTAAAATTTAATAAACGTGAATTAGACTGCTGATTCCACCAGCGTTTCTGTAACTTTAGCTCAATCTTACCAAACATATAAAATATGGACATTGGTACTGTCATGTCACCTAAATTTTAGCATTTGGACTTTTTGGTTATTTTGAGCCAGAAGTCGCCATATTTGTATGAGAGGGTGAAGTGCCACATTTTTAGCTTGATTACCAAGTTCTGTGTGTAAATACTGTTACATTTAATCATTAATTATTATTAGTATTATTATTATCATTGTCTTGCTCTCTTCCACAGCAGTTCTTTGTCCTGTCTTCCCCCCCCAATACACCTAGCTGCTCGCTGCAGGTTTCTTCCTGTTAAAAAGGAGTTTTTCCTTCCCACTGTTGTCGTGCTTGCTCATAGGGGGTCGACTCAGTTTTCTCTGTACACTTTAGGATCTTTACTGTTGAATCTATAGTGCTTTGTTTTGAAGCGACTGCTATCTAGATTTGGTTCTACATAAATAAAATTGAATTAAATTATTAATTAAATATGAGTGCAACAAAACAGCCCTTATTATGACATGCTTTTTAAAAATTATTATCATTGTTATTTATTTACAAATTAAAAAAAATATAATTAAGTTATAAAAAGTGAAGCACAACCTTCTTGGATGGACTGTAGCAGCAAGCTAAGTTATATGTAAGATAACTGCAGTGAAAAGATTACATGCTCAGTGTAACTACATTTTCCATCGCATTAATCCGATTATCTGAGGTAAAGTCTAGAAGACAGCGACTGTTTACAGCCGTCTGTGTTGACATCCACCTGTTACAGCGCTAACAAAGCAAACTATAAGCCTTAATAAAATTCACCCGCTGCACAGCTGTTATGAAACCCTCCACATTTTTTCTATCAAGCTGTGAACGTGTTTTCTTCTGCGGCAAAGCTGGACACTCGAACACGGCACTCTCGTTTGAATAGAGCCTCAAGTGGTCATTCAAGGAACTGCACTCCCTGTGATGCTAGCGCGGCTAATGAACTTGTTTGGGAGATATGACTGTGACATTAATTGTTGTTTTGAATTCTGCCAAGTCATAGCTTATAGTTTATTATTTATGAAGACACAGAACAGTATTTATTTAGAGTCTAAGGCAAATTGAGTGAAGCTGTGCAGCTGTCCATCACTGGGATTAGATTACTAGAGCTCAGCTCTTGCATTTGAAATTCAATTGTTACATTTCACTGTTGCTGTTGATATTACTTCGTTATTGCATATTTGAATATAGCTATTTCTTTTTGACATGGGTAAAATTATAATAATTATAAAGAGTGAGAGACATCTGCAGAAAACACAAAAATCACAAATTTTTATTACAAGATGACTCCATTAGAAAAACAACAGAAAAACTTTAAACACAGAAACGCCATCTGAGGGGGGGGGAAGCTTTTATCAAACAATCATGTCAAACAAAGCTGTTTACAAAAAGAATCGTAGCGAGGGTTTGATGGGTTACTACTACTACTACAGGTGAGAGAAACTCATTTTGATTGAAATGAATGTAATGAAGCGATCTTTTGAATTTGATGACATTCCCATAAATATTTTCATATATAAACCAATCGTGTTTGTCTCTTTATTCACTTTTATATAGACATCTGAAAAGCAGCAGCCATGATCTCTGGTCAAAGATTACAACAGCAGCTACATACACACTAACAAACATGACACATGATGTTTGAATTCGTTAATCATTGACCAGTTTTGCAAACACTGATAAAGAGACAGTTTGAAACAGCAGCTACAACACTTACACTGTGTTTTGTGCTGACCTTTATTCACGTAATATTCATCTTGGATCCTTTTAATCATCAAATCATTATTTAAAAAGGAAACATTGGGTGTCATTTTTAAGGTTCTGATGTAAAAGGAGAGGATCCCAAACTCTTTAAGAAAAACAAAACTGATGGTCTCCACCAAGGCCAAAATCAAGTATTAATGCAAGTGTTAATCACACATCATCCAAGACTAAACAAAGCTGTAATAAAAATAATAATGATGATGATGATGATGATGATGATTGCACAGCGCTTTTAAAGACAGAGTTAAAAGAGCGGTGTGGAACAGTTCAAAGAACCTGACCAGAAATCGGAGGCTAACTGCTCCAATAAGGTCTCAGCAGGTCTGTAATTCTACTACTACTAATAATAATACTAATACATTTTATTTGAAAGTACCTTTCAGAAGACTCAAGGACACTGTACACAGCAGAAAATTAGAAAGCAAGCATAAAAGCAGACAATTTACAAAATCATAAAACAGGGTTAAAATAGCAGAATGGAAAAGGTTACGTGGGATAAGCTATTTTGAACAGGTGAGTTTTGAGTCTAGACTTAAAAAGAGAAAAGGAAGTGACATTTCTTATGTCAGGAGGAAGGGAATTCCAAAGTCAAGGAGTAGAGCAGCTGAAAGCCCTGATGTTGGCAAGATGAGGGGAGGGGACAGAGAGAGAAAGAGAAGAAGAGGATCTAAGACACCGAGATCGAAAGTTGATCTGAACCAAATCAGAGAGATATGGAGGGGAGAGATGATGAACAGCCTCACATTTATACAAAAGTATTTTAAAACTGATGCGATATTTGACCGGGAGCCAATGAAGCCGCTGTAGGACGGGGGTGATGTGGTGAATAGAAGGGGTCCTGGTGATAATACGGGCAGCAGAGTTCTGGACATGTTGGAGTAAGACCAAAAAGAAGTGAATTACAGTAGTCAATCCGCGAAGTAACAAGGCTATGAACAAGAATGGCAGTGGCATGGTGGCATGTGGAGTGAGACAGTTGCACAGTTGGAAATATGCAGACTGCGTGACATTATTGATGTGTGAATTCAAAGATCAAGTTAGTTAAGTATGAGTGGAGTTGTGTGCCAACTACCTTATCTAATACAGGAAAGAGACTGGCTTTCTAGAGCTTTAAATGTTGTTAATAAATTTTAAATTAGAATCCGATAGATGGTAAATGGTCTGTATTTGTATAGTGCTTTACTTGGTCCTGAGCACCCCAAAGCGCTTTACACTATACACAATCATCCACCCACTCACACACTGGTGATGGCAAGCTACAGATAAGATATATACACAAATCTCATAATGCATTCAGGCTTCAGATTAAAATCAAATATTGGTTCTACTTCTTCTGATTTCTATGAGGACGTGAGTGTTGTGTTCCTGAAGAAGCATGGCCTTTGGGTTTATCTTTCTTGGTGAAATCAGATCCTTTCCCGGATCCTGAAGACTTATGCCCTCCAGCAGCGCTGTGCGGCCTCCTGTCTGGATCTGAAGTAAAACATAGTAGTTAGTCAGTTGTCTTTAATGTAGGATGCGCACCACTTGCTAAACAAATCAACAAACAAATAACACTCCTACACAGTTTTTATGTACAAAATACAATAATCCCTTAAAACTATACACCCCGCACAGAGTGAGGTTTGTACCCAGCGAGCTTCTTGTTGTATGTGTCCTGTTTATTTAATCAGTGGAATCGTGTTGTTATTCATCATCTGATTGGCAGGCTGACATTTTTTATAACACGTGAGGATTTGATTCATACTTGATTTCTCAGAAGAAGCATGGCCTTTGGGTTTATCTTTCTTGGTGAAATCAGATCCTTTCCCAGATCCTGAAGACTTATGCCCTCCAGCAGCGCTGTGCGGCCTCCTGTCTGGATCTGAAGGAAAACACAGTAGTTAGTAATTTGTCTTTAATGTAGGATGAGCGACACTTGCTAAACTAATCTGATTTAAATTGATTAAATATCAAAAAGTAGAGAAACCCATGGTCAGATCAACAAGCTGGAACCTTTTCTGGAAGCATTTTTGTTTTAAATATCACAATATAGTTTGCACACAGTTTGTCACATTTGACCTCTCACCTCACTTCTACATTTCACATCTGCCTTCCTTTCAAGTTGACTGCAAAATGTGCTTTAATTTAAAAAGAAATACTGAAAAAAAAAATACTGTCAAGAGAAACAGAATGAGCTGATGATTTATGCTGCGGTACACAATTATATAAGCCCACGTTTTACATGGCCAGTTATTTACAAATGAATACATATTAGCCATTAGCTCCTATATAGTTCTTAAGTACAAAATGGAATAATCCCTCAAAAGTAAACACTGCCCAGAGAGTGAGGTTTGCACTCAGAGGGCTTCTTGTTATGTGTACTGTTTATTTAATCAGTGGAATAGTGTTGTTATTGATCATTTGACTGGCAGTCTGACATTTTTTATAACACATGAGGATGTGAGTGCTTCATACTTGATTTCTCAGAAGGAGGATGGCCTTTTGGTTTATCTTTCTTGGTGAAATCAGATCCTTTCCCGGCTGGTTTACCTCCTCCAGGAGCACTGTGCGGCTTTCTGTCTTGATCTAAAGGAAAATATGCAAAACGTCTTCCACAGTTAGTCGGTTGTCGTTAACACAGGAGATGTGCAACGCGTCCACTAATCTGAACTGTACACAGGCATACTGAATTACATTTTGTCAGGTTTAAAATGAACAGTGTGAATGCTAGAATTACTATAAATGTTTGATTTGTGAAGTTGCTTTTAAAGGCACATTTACAAACCCAACATACAACATCTGCTCAATGAGAAGCTGTTTTTATTGGAAAGGTTCCAGAACTTTGGTTACTGCTGCTGTTAACTTCACTGTTGAGGACTGCTGCAGACACGCACGGCACACTGAACTGTAATGTACACAGTGGTCGCAGACGCTGCAATTCCTCGCGCCTCCAGCTGAGCCGCTGTCTCCATCGACAGGGAGGTAAGCATGGCAGGAGGCGTTGGATCCGGGGAAGGATATCTGCATATGTATGTGTGTGTGTGTGTGTGTCCAGAGTTCAGCTGGCCTTGCGTAGGATAGGAAGAACAGTCTGTTATCAGGGTGTTTTTGTTCAGATCCAGCCTTGAGACCACAGCTGGCGCTGAAGTGGTAGCCGCATGAAATAATGGTGGTTTTTACTTTAGTGCAAACAACTCATTGGAATTTCAAAGCTGGTCTAACAGTCCGACACTGGTCTCTCAATCTCCCGTTGGAGAGCCGTGAGCTTCTCCATGATGTTGTCATTCTTGCGCTCAAAGAGCAGATTCTGAGAACTCACAACCGCTGTGAGCTTCTCAAGGATGTAATCCAATTTTCGCTCAGAGGTCTTATTCTGAGCGTTCACGGCAGCCTCAAGCTTCTCCAAGATCTTATCCGTGCTGCGCTCAATGAGCCCATTTTAAGAACGCATGACTCATCCCATCATTTCAATCACAGCGGGCAGCCTTGTGGGGGTTTGAACAGCCGATTCCGCTTTCTTTAATCTTCGATAAGCCAGGGCCAAGCCAGCTCCGATCAGCAAAAACCCTGTTATCATGGTTCCGAAAAGGTAGATAACTTCAATGTCCTCGATCGACAGTCCCGCCAGGCACACGACCCTCCAGTTATGCCACCCGTCCATCGTGTATCCAGCAGGGAAAGTCCCTCCAGGACACTCAGACTCACCTGAGCTCAGGCTTCTCGTTGAGAAGAGGGTGTCAATTTCATTCAGGGACCAGTTGATCAAATCCATAATTCCTCTTTTTTTTATGAGGACTTATCACTGTTATCAATGGTGTGCCTTTTATTGCAGTTAATCAATTGAGTGTTCTTAAACTTTGGGTCCAAACATTCATTTGGATATTATTTTGACGTGCGCCAACCAACCTAAACATTTCAGAGTAAGCACTCCTCATCATGGCAACAGCACTCCCCATCAGCAGTGGTCTCCCCCACCAGGAAGATTTGCCACACCTTTAAAACTGCTTAGGAGCAGATTGAAGAACATAATAAAGTTCAGCCCATCGACTTAAACTCCAAACTCCACAGACCAAAATCCAGCTGAGCATCTGCATGAACAAGCTGAATCTTTCCAGACGCCACAGCAAACACAAATGTGTCAGAGCTGCTTTTGCACCACAATGAGGATCTACACAATACTGGCTTTAATGTTACGGTCGATCAGTTTATGACCTCAATCTTAATAATGACTGCCAGGAATGAAGACAACACTTTGGCACAAGGCTCGTTTTGACATGTGTCTTTTATACTTTGAAAGTTTAAATAATTTATGATGGGTTTACTGGTTATGGGAGGACTCGGCCTCAAAGTGTGCCTAATAGCTTGTAAAAGTGCCTAGCTGCATTCTATTACTGCCAAACCATGAAGGACATCTACAAATGTCCGTAAGCTTCTGGGTGAGTATGGGCGATGAAGTAAGGTAATTTTAGAACCAATCCCTGTCTAGGTCTTCACACACCTTCTTCACATGTTTAACTGACTGCGCGATCATGGTTGTCTTTCAGAACAGAGACATGCCCAGTGGTAAGTTGTTAAAACACTAAATGCACTATCAGATTGATCGAGTTTGCCTTAAGCACACTGACTTTTAGTAGATGTGATTTCATATCAGGCTGAAATAAAACAAAGGTGTTCCTTCAATGTGTGTAACAAGTCATATCCTGGATAAATCTTATACTGTTTATTAAAAAAATGGGGCTTCATCTTGCTTCTGTCTTTTATCATTTATAAGCTGGCTTGCAAAGGGTAGGTATTATGTGTCATTGAATTTTTAATTAGCTGTTAGGGCACCAATTAATTAACACATTGTCCCGTTTGTGGTGATTGGAGACTAAGCTGTTTACACAGACATATATGATTTTTGTCATTACAGACGTGTGTGTGTAAGAGAGAGATTTTAGGTTGTATCTTACTTGTGTTTTGTTGGGCATAAAATCGAGGTTGCCCAAAATGTTGCAATCGAGGTTGGGCCTGTGGATAATGGGGTGGATTCCATCTTTGCTGTGGTCTAATAAAAACGGGGATGGGAACCGGCTGGTAGTACGGCTGGATGGGTGGACTGCTCAGTGGACTTTGGAACGAGGGGTTGCTTCTCTGCTGAGGCGCTGCTGAGTAATGAAACAGTGAAATGAGAACGCACTCTGAACATCTTTATCACACTGTAAAGAATCACGTGTCACAAAGTGCTTGTAATGTTTTAAATAGTTTTCACGTATGTGCTTGAGGAAGGAAATTAACGATATTACAATATGATTTGCAGTATTTTAAATAAAAATGTAATATACGTTTTTTTACACAGTGTGCCTTCTCTTGCAAATACACTCAAATAACAAGTACAGGGAGGTGTAGTCAGTAATTATAGCTGTACAACAAGACCACGTTATCGTACGTGTATTATTAACATGAGATCGTCTTTAAAATTATAGTTACAGTGAATACCTGTATCACACTAGGAGATAGTCATATTGGCAGATGTTTTCAGATACTCTTTCAGTTCACATGTTACTGTATTCAAATATCATCCTATAATAACTCCTCGCTGATATAAACTTACCAGAATTTGGCTGGGATTCACTACCTCCAGCACTTTCTGGTCTGGAGACAGGAGCTGCTGTTTCACCTGTTAAAAACAAAGGTTACATTTAAAGAGTGCTTCCCAAAATACTTCCCAAGAAATAGTCACCACTGAAGAAGAATAAATTCATGAGCATTTAACAGAAAATCCTCAACAGTATTTTCCACAAGACAGAAACTCACCAGAATCCCCAAATGCACCAGTGTTAAGATCTGCATCAGAACGTGAAAATGATTGGCTTCGTTAATCTTTTAGAATATTAATCCAAATTTAAATTTTCTGCTAATGCGTGCCTGCACGCAGACCTGCTTTAAAGAATGGTAATCTGGCCTCAACTGGCTGTTTAAGCATCGCCATCAGAGTCTCCCTCAGGGCTGCAGCAAAGCTCTGCGTCGCTATCACCTTCTTGGAGTCCAGATTGATTCGAGGCACGTGAGGCTCAAACTTTACAACTTTGGGCAACACAACTGAAGCCTGTGGGGGGCAAAAGAAAGGTTTTTATTTAAACTTCCTAATTATTTAACTTAACCACGCCCATTCTATCTTATTCTTTAGTTTAAGTTTTCCACGGGTGTTCGTCTCACCTGTAGAAAAGCCGAGGTTTGGGATTGACTCATCAGCCTGTTGATATCTTCTCTGGCTTTTCCCATCCTATTATAGTTTTCGTCGAACTTCTTTGTGAGATCCCGAAGTTTCATCTGACCGAGCTCCAGCTCACGGTCCACCTCAGTTTGGGCCTCGCGTTCATCTTGAGCCAAGATGTCCCTCATCTGCTGATAGACAGCTGCGAGTGCCGTCTTTCTTTTGTTTGCTCCATCCTGGAACAGTGACAATAAGATATGACAACAGTGAGTTTTTCATAGTTACTGCCAGCACATTTACTTTGTCTCTGTATGACATGTGGAAATTACCTTCAGCATACTCTGCATGTTGTTCATTTGAAACACAACATTTTCAGTCTTCTCCATTTTCTCATTCAGCAAACCCAACTTGTCTCTGAGGTCAGACTATAAGAACAAACACAGAACAGCTTAAGTGCACAAATTCCATACAGACACTGCTCAGAGGGCCTGGAGAACTTTGCAAGTAATGCTTTGACTGCATGTCCACCATCTGCATTATTCCATTATTTCATTTTTCCACTACATCTTACATGCGGAAATATTTTGAATTGTTAAACTTTATTTATAATGAGGTCATTCTTATCTGTTTCTAGTGTTGCCTTGACTAGAGATGTGTGGGCCAAAGTCATTGAATCAGATATTGTGGAAAAAGAAGTGTAATACAACCTGATCCATCAGCCTAAAGCAGTGGTGTTAAATATACAGCCTGAGATCAAAGCAGACACAGCTCAATGCCTGGCATACAACACTAAGAAAAACTTGTTAAAGCAAGGAAGACTTGAACTTGGCTGTCATTTACAAACAGTTGTACACAAGGGTCCCTTTTCAGGTATGAACCCACTTCCATCTTTTTTATACAGATGGAATGTTTCCTCTCCAGGAAGTAAGCTGACTGTCATCTTTGTTTAAAGATATACACACCAACATATTGCTTTATAATATTACAAATTAAATAAGTTAAAACATGTATGAATTAAGGAGAAACAGTTAACTCTGTACATAAGTCAGTGTTTAATACAGTATAATCGTCAATGTGAATGCAAACACACCTCCTTCAGGTTCCTCTGCTCCTCCGGAGTTAAGAAGGAGCATCCTTTGTGGATATGCTGGAGGCAGAAGCTGCAAATCAGACGGTCATGCTGGCTGCAGAAGAACTCCATCAGCTTGTGGTGGTCGGAGCAGATGCGCTCCGACAGGTCTCCGACAGGCTCGCTCAGCTCGTGGAGATGGAAGACGGGGTTTTCCCGGTGAGGGCGCAGGTGCTCCTCACAGTAAGACGCCATGCAGGTGAGGCAGGTCTTCGATGCTTCTGCTTCCATGCAGGTATCACAGCGGATGACATCGTCTTTCTCCGCTTCGCTCTCTTCTTCGCTTTCTTCTTCTCTCTCCTCTTCGCTTACTTCTTCGCTCTCCTCTTCGCTCGCTTCTTCGCTCTCCCCTTCGCTCGCTTCTTCGCTCTCCTCTCCTCTCTCCTCTCCGCTCTCATAGCCTCTCTCCTCTTCGCTCTCCTCTTCATTCGGGTTGTCTTCGCTCTTGCTCGATCTCAATTTAAAGGTCTCCACGACGGCGATGAGGACCGTGTTTTTCTTCAGCTCGGGTTTGGTGTCGAACACGGTTCGACACTGAGGGCAGCTGTACGAGTCCTCCCAGCTGGCGAGCAGGCAGTCCTGGCAGAAGTTGTGTCCGCAGGGGATGGTCACCGGACAGTCAAAGGTGCTCAGACAGATGCTGCAGGTCAGCTCATCCTCCAGACTCATGATAGAAAACTGAGACTCGTCCACTTCGGCCATGATGGGACTGATGCGAATGAAGCTGCGAGGCACAAACGAAACTTATCATTACATCAGATAATCAACGAAGGCCAACCCCTCCTGCACCAAAACTCAGAACAGCCATTTTACTGCAGTAAAGTTCATGACGTTGCACATAAATAACCAATAACAAAGAATCCACGCGGAGCTGCTGTCTGCAAAACAAAACACTGCAGACCGCTTTATACTCACAGGCCTCTGCTGCACGTGATGAAAACTAGAGTTTCTTCTGGCTATAGAAAAAACAGTCTTCCTGCTTGCGTAACAGGATTCGTGATACAGGTTCCACCCTCCGAGCGCACGTCAGAGCCAAATAATTTTTTTTATGAACACATTCTGATTCTCGCTGTGAGAAATAAATGAGTTATTTCTCATCCCTTTTTACACATTCAAAACATTTTTTAAAATGGAAAACGGTGAAAAAGTCTGTTCGAAGAGAGTCGTGTGCCCGCTTTAACCTAAAACGTACCTGCTCCTTATGCCACCTGTCCTTCTGAAAAGAAAGACATGTTTTTTTCTTGTCTTTTTTTTTTTTTACTAGTAATCACTGGTGAATTCAGAAGACATCTTTTTTAAACTAGAATAAATGAATTGTAGCAATAATTTACCAAATACACTTACTTACACTCTGATCCACAAGTATTTGGACAGTTACAGAGGTTGTGTGACTTTACCCAGGGGCGGAGCGTGGGGGTGGCTTACTGGGCTTAAGCCCGGGTTGTTTTGTCAGAAGCCCGGGGTCTTTTGGAGTGTAATTTTTTCATAGTTAGATGTCTGGCTGACAACTGTATAAAACAAAAAGTACACACAATATTCGAAGCACATAGTGCACACTGTGGGAATTTACGACTGTGCGTGAATCCCCCCTGATATTGGTATGATCCGAGCTCAGGCACTAAGTGACTGAGCGAGGGGGCGGGGCAGCTGCTGCCTGTGTGCGCTGTTGGAGAAACGGAGCCAGCCATACTAAGGAGAGCTTAAGTTTGACCAGTTACCAAAGAAAATCATTCATACCGTACAAATAATGTAAATATGACGGTGCATCACGAAAGATTGATATCAAACTGATCACTTGACCAATATTACGTTACTCGCTCTTCAAGTGAATCAACAAATGGCGAAATGAAAAGCCGAACAAATGCTATTTTTTTAGAGTCTTAGCTTACGTGTGTTTATTTCATATTTTCAGTTCTTACCCTCCCCGACTAAATCGGTTTCAGTTATGTACTGAAATATAAGAATGGACATTAGAGGCTTCTTTCAAAGAAAAAACTCAGGTAAATGTTATTTTATATATTATGCTTTGTATGTTGTTCAGTATATTTCTATGCAAAACAAGAGGGATTTCAGTACACAGCAGGATATTCACATTTGTAACCAGATATTTACATACACTTTAGGGAGAAAACATAAAACATTTTTACTGTACAACATCAATTTAGAGTAAACTTTTGTTTTAGATAAATATTGAAATATCTTTTGAATTAGTTAAATGTCAGAATAAAGAGAGACAGAGCTGTCTATTTTTTATCACTTTGATCAAATTTAGGAGTACATATACACTAAGTTTATTGTTAATTAGTAAGAAACTCCAGACGATTCCATTCTGAGCTGAAGAAGCTTCTGATAGGTTAGTAGAGTCCATGTGAGTAAACTGGTGGCACAGCTGTGGATGCATATAAGGCAAAACACAGAGCCTGTTTCTTTGACATGGGAAAATCAAGAGATGTCAACCAAAACACCAGGAAAAGAACTGTGGAGCTCCATAAGTGTGGCTCAGTTTGAATACAATTTGGTGCCATTTGCAATTAAGAAATACAGATAGTTTCTCTCTTTACTCTTAAAGTTAACAAATATGTTTTTTATATTTATCAATCTAAAAAAATAAACATTTAGTCCGATTTGATGTTACAATTAAAAAGTGTTTTGATCTGAACAGTACATAAATATGTGGTTTCAACTGTATATTTGATGATTGTCAGCACAAAGAGGGAGAGAGAGGAACAGAGAGGGAGAGAGAGGAACAGAGAGGGAGAGAGAGGAACAGAACAGAGATGAACAAGAGCAGGTGAGACACACATGTTAGTCAAATGGTCATTTGCCAAAAGTATCACCGTATCATAGGTCCTCATGTATCTCGTACCTAGTGTTTCTTTTTAGGTTTGCTATTTTTCAAATTCTATATTTATTAAGTTATGCAGGCTTGTTCGCACAACAAGGATAAATAATTATATAAACTTTTCTCAATCTAAATATTGTACTTTGGTGGAATTAAAAAATAAGTGTAGTGCAGGTCTATGATGATTTTTAGTGCTACTATCATCTAGTTCTGATTCTGGTTCTGTCTTGGTTAAGTCCTCAGTAGTCCTGATTTTGAACTGTTGTAGTCCTGTTTTAATTCCGGATCAGTTCTGGGTCTGGTTGAATTGGGGTTTAGTCCCTGTGTCTTGATACAGCCCCGACTTTGTTCTGCCTTGCTGCTTAATTAAAAAACTAGTTTAAGATGTCCTGCACATGTGATATATATTTTTCCCTATATGAAGTCATTCTTTTTTGAACAAAACTCAAAACAGAGCCTATTAATCTTTCAGTCATTTCTAACCCCCCCCCCCCCCCCAAAAATAAATAAATAAAAAAAAATAAAAATAAAAATACCACATGCATACTACCCTTTAGGGCTAAGCCCCGGGTGTTTCAAATGTCTGGCTCCGCCTCTGACTTTACCGCTGTATACAACTATAGTGGATTTTAAATGAAAAATAAATCAAGCTGTGACTGAAGTTTTGAATTTCAGGTTAAATTCAGGGGGTTAATCAGAATATTACATTATCTGTTTAGAAATTACAGTAATTTTTTATGCATAGTTCTCCATGTTCAGAGACTCAAAAGTCCCTGGATAATTAACTTGACCAAGAACCAAGAACACTCTTGATTGTATCACTGTCGAGGTCTGCAATCACGAGATGCCTTCATAAATGTAAATCCAGACGGTTTAGAACAAGATGAAAACCACTAGTTACACTAGGAAACTGGAACAACAGGTTAGGAAAAGTATGAAGAAGGGGAGACACAGCTCATGATCTGAAACAGACGACATCATCCGTCAAACATGGTGGAGGCAACATTATGGCACAGGCCTGTACGACTGTCAGTGGAGCTGGCTCGCTGTTAATAATGTGACTGCTGATAGAAGCCACAAGATGAATTGTGAGGTATACGGAGTTATACTCCCTGCTCAGATTCAGCCAAATGTTGCAAAAAGGAGTGGACCCTTTACACTGCAAATAGATAATAACCCAAAACATATGGGAAAAGCAACATTTGGTTATGCCTAGCTGAGTGCTGGCAGGCACTGACTGCAAATGATTTTCTTCCAAACATTAAAAAGCAATCTTGATGTTGTAAAGGCTCACCTTTCAGCACATTCACTTCACCAGATGCACCTTGTTTCTTTTCCTCACCTTTGATTGGGTGTGGTGCTTGGCCTTAATTGCACTCACCTGTCACTCGTTATATAAGGACTGCACTCACCTACCCCTCACTCTTTCTTCACTCCCACATGGGGCGGCAGCTGAGGTGAGTTTCTCTTTGAGTCTCCTGAGTTCATGTATCATTTTGAGTTACTTAAATCGTACTTTATGTCCTTTTTAGAGAGAGCAGTCCATGTGTGTCTTTCTTTCCTTCCTTCTTTGCCTTATTGATTTGGAGAATAAAAGGAAAACCCTGAGAATAATTAGATGACTGCTTATTCTTATTCTAACCGGATGAGCCCATGATGCTGATTGCTTAAGCCCTGAACCTTCCTTCCTTCAAAACATGGTCCTCCGAGCCGGAGTGGTATTAGCGTCATGGATTCAAAGCAGCCATTGACTGAAGGTTTGAGAAGATCCATTCGTGATAGTCGACCTCCTGCCTACCTGCAGCAGTATGACGTTCAGTATCCTGGAGCTAGAAGAGCTACATGTAAGACAGAGAGTCAAACAGAATGCCAACATAGTGACAAAGACACACATGGGCTGCAGGATCCTGTCGGAGAGTCAGAAAGACAACCAGAGACATCCCCTGCTCCTTTACCCACCAATCAAGATGAGGTGATGAGGGAACTCCTGATGACAATGAGGGAGATTAGGCAATTCATGATTCAGTTATCTCCTCCCCATTCTCGCAGTTCCTCCAGATCTTCAATTCACACTGTCTCTGATGAAAGCAAATCCTCTGTTTGCGGTTTACAAGCAATTCCCCAAACACATCAGCAACATGAGCAGTTCCCAGTGATTGATCCAGCAACATGTCAATCACACTCTCAGCCCCCCCAGGTTAGCCGTCACTCTGGTGCAGTTCTGGCTGCTAGCCCTTCTTTCCCTAATTCAACAATATTAGATGCTGCAGTTCCTTCAAGTGGTTTGCCTAGACCAGTTTTTCCTACACCAGATGAGACTCCTTTTAATTTCCTGGCCACACCACTGCAAGGTCCCCACCAGATTTCATGTGTTCAACCTG
Organism: Aulonocara stuartgranti; assembly: GCF_965226115.1. Classification (NCBI taxonomy): domain Eukaryota; kingdom Metazoa; phylum Chordata; class Actinopteri; order Cichliformes; family Cichlidae; genus Aulonocara; species Aulonocara stuartgranti. The sequence continues at coordinate 4,765,788 of NC_138944.1, read as the reverse complement.
CTGTTCCTCTAGATGAAGACCCTGCTCAACCTCTCGTTTGCATTCCGGAACCAAGGCAGCACCCTCCTGTAAAGCAGCAACCAGCTACATCTGATGGTTTGCATGCACAAAACCCTTCAGTACCCATTACTGCTAGTTCTAGTCACCCTGTTAGCACTAGAACACATGTGTATAAACTTGAGGGTCCTTCTTTCCCAGACCTTACCAGAGAAGATGAAATCCAGTATAGGCTGTTACGAATGGCCCTTACTAACCTGCTTGACCCTCATGACACAGAGCATTTCAAATATCATGTCCTTCTTGATCATCTGAAAGTAGACCAAGCTAAACGGTTAGCTATTTCCTTTTCCTATGCTCCTGACCCATACACTCAAGCCATCAAAGCTCTTGATGAGCGTTATGGGCAACCAAGACAGCTAGCATTGAAAGAACTACGGAATATACTGGAGCTTCCTCCTATCAGAGCAGGTGACGGTCGGACTCTGGATAATTTTGCTCTTCGTGTACAAGCTTTAGTTGGTTTGCTTAGCACTATGGGTGATCAAGGACGGACAGAACTAAATTGTGGCTCCCATGTCGATCGCCTACTTGAAAAGTTGCCCGCAGAGCATTCCAGTCGCTTCAAACGGCATATTTACAGGGAACAAGGAGATACGATGTATGACTTACCTTTGTTCTCATCCTGGTTGCAAATTGAATTCAAGTGTCAACCAAGAAAGGACAGTCCTGTTTCATCCTTTAACCAGCCACGACCTGCCCATAAGTACACCTCTCCACTCACAACAATATTACATGGGACAAATGCATCCGATCCTGTACAGGCAGCACAACCCATCATAATGACTAAGGCAAGATGTGCATATTGCTGCTCACCTGAACACCACATTAGCAAGTGCCCCGAGTTCATTAACAAGACAAAGGATGAGAAAATAAACTGGATAAGGAGAAACAAACGGTGCTGGCGTTGTGCTAGAACTCATCAGGCTGCGAAGTGTGATCTGAGGAAAGCATGTGCCACCTGCATGGAAAGACATCTACAGATCCTATGTGAGGTGAATCAGAGACCTAGAACTGAAACTAATCCTGTAGTGAGGACACTGTACTTTGATAGACCTAGCGATCGCCCTAGTGTCCTTTTAAAGGTTGTGAAAGTGCTCCTGCGTAATGGCAAAAGAACCCTGGAAACATATGCAATACTTGACGATGGCTCCCAACGTACCATGCTTCTGACATCTGCAGCTAAGCATCTCCACCTAACTGGGAAAGCTGAAAAATTATCACTCAGAACTGTCCATCAAGAAGTTGAAACCATTCAAGGTTCTTGTGTAAGTTTCCAGATTTCTCCCATCGCACATCCAGAGAAAACTTACACAATTAACAATGCCTTCGCTACAAGTCACTTAGCACTTTCAGACCACACCTACCCCGTATCCTCTCTTCAACGGAGATACAAGCATCTTCAAGGTATCCCATTAACCTTCATTAACAAAGCAGTTCCACTACTGCTCATAGGCTCTGATCATACCCACCTTATTACGCCTATTGCACCAGTTAGACATGGACCATTTGGATCTCCTGCAGCAGTCAAAACCCACTTAGGATGGACACTCCAAGGTCCAATCACAGACTTCCAACCCCAGAGCAGTTCCACGCATGCCCAATGTTTATTCACATCTTCCAGTTCAGGTTCAGGAGAACCGCTCCAGCACATCCTTGTGTCCGCTGATGGCTCTGAATTCATTCAGCCACCTCATACTCTACCATCAGCAGTACCTATGTCGTCACCGGCAGTGCCACTATCACCAGTTCCACCGCCTGTGGCTGCCATTCCGCCAGTGGTCAGGGCGCTGCCTGCTCCTGCATCACCTGGTCCTGCCTCTGCCAAGCCCCGTACATTGCCCCCAGCACCTGCAAAACTGCCCAACGGTCTGCAGGTCTGGGCCTGCCGCTGCATCCCACGCGGTTGGCATTTGGACCTGCTTTGCCGTCACCGCTGGTTACATGGTCGGCCCCCTGAACTGTCTAGCCTGCATTGTCGATCTCTAGGTCAACCCCCTGAACCTATATTAGACCTGTAGCATGTCTGATTCCTCTGCCCCCGCTTTGTGAAAAAGAGCATCTCTAATCCTTTGAACATATTTCTACTGAGAAATATGGGGGCGGCTGTTGTAAAGGCTCACCTTTCAGCACATTCACTTCACCAGATGCACCTTGTTTCTTTTCCTCACCTTTGATTGGGTGTGGTGCTTGGCCTTAATTGCACTCACCTGTCACTCGTTATATAAGGACTGCACTCACCTACCCCTCACTCTTTCTTCACTCCCACATGGGGCGGCAGCTGAGGTGAGTTTCTCTTTGAGTCGCCTGAGTTCATGTGTCATTTTGAGTTACTTAAATCGTACTTTATGTCCTTTTTAGAGAGCAGTCCATGTGTGTCTTTCTTTCCTTCCTTCTTTGCCTTATTGATTTGGAGAATAAAAGGAAAACCCTGAGAATAATTAGATGACTGCTTATTCTTATTCTAACCGGATGAGCCCATGATGCTGATTGCTTAAGCCCTGAACCTTCCTTCCTTCAAAACACTTGATAGTAAAAATCATGTTAGTTTGTCCAGTTATCACAGAGCCTCTAAAAATGGGTTTTATTGTACAAAAATAGGTCTAATTCCTAAACAGTTAATACCATTTTTAAACCTTTGCACTAAAGCTGAAACTCTGACAGAACAGAAATCAAGAAACATGGTGACCTGGAAACAGCAGTGAACACTTAGACACAAGGAGCACGCACAGCCAGGGAGACAACGACGTGACACAGCTGGATCTGAGTAACAGAACAGCCCTTTGACTAACCCGCAAAATAAAACAGGAAGTAACACGCACATCGAGACCCAGAAAAGGACACATAAGCTTGACATTAGGAAAGGGGACTAACAGACATGGAAGCAAGTGACAGACTGGGGAGACAAGGGATGAGACGCGAAGGAAATGGAAACTGGTAAGGCAGACCGAAGACAGACATGACGGAGACACAGAGAGGGGGGGAGTGAGGGACAAAACATGGGGACGAGACAAAGCCATGAAAGAAACCTAATAGCAAAACAAAACACCATGAAGTAAAAAATCTCAGAGACCCTCAAAAGACCAGACTGTACAAAGCTAAAACTCAAATCATCTTCCTAATGCAAAAGAAAGAATAATGAATTTACACAAAACTCGAAACCCCTTTGCGTCAATCTTTATTCACACTATTTGTTTATTTATTATTTGACATGTTTCTATTATATAGCGAGGCGCAATCATAAGCATTTTAAAGAGTTTTATTGGAAAAGAAGTCAAATTTAAACAACAACACAGTATTTATAGTGTTACACGTGCACTGACCATACGATAAAACATCCTCGTGACTTCATAGATCTGGAAGCAATTTGGTGATGACCAGTGCATGATGGGTCACCGTGTCATAAGTGGTTCAAAGTGATCAAATCACTATTTTGGATTCAACACCAGATCTTAATCTGATGCAGAATCGATGACCAGTGCTTAAGAAGCAGGAGATTTTGACCAATATTAGCACATTACTACATGTTTTGCATGTGATCTGTAAGGTTTCATGGTTTTCCACTGATAGAGTTAATGGAGCCAACAAATGTGCCAGCCAAGACCTGCACCTGGATAAACAGTGAATAAGAACGCTGTCCGGTAACAATGGATATAAATTATGCGCAAAGCAGTTAATATTTTGTGGGCGATTGTGGCTCCAGAGTTGGGAGTTCGTCTTGTAATCGGAAGGTTGCCGGTTCGAGCCCCGGCTTAGACAGCCTCGGTCGTTGCGTCCTTGGGCAAGACACTTCACCCGTTGCCTACTGGTGGTGGTGAGAGGGCCCGGTGGCGCCAGTGTCCGGCAGCCTCGCCTCTGTCAGTGCGCCCCAGGGTGGCTGTGGCTACAATGTAGCTGCCATCACCAGTGTGTGAATGTGTGGATGACTGAATGTGTAAAGCGCTTTGGGGTCCTTAGGGACTAGTAAAGCGCTATACAAATACAGGCCATTTACCAGGCCTTTTTTTTTTTTTTTGATAAACTGGATTATTAAAATAAATTACTTATTTTTTGTTTTTACTTCAGGAGGAAATATGGCTACAATAGCTTTTGGTTGCTTAGTAAACTGAAAAACTGAAAACTGAAACACCATAGGACACCTTTAATTATAGCAACAATCGCACCATCTGACTGTGTATGGTATTCATTGTTGCATTTTGCAAAAGGTAATGGAGGAGCCATTTGAGAAAATCCAGAAGGCTGGATAGATAGCCTCTAAAAAGGCAGGGTAAGGGAACTTGATAGTGTGGAAGGGATACGCCCTCTCTGCCACGCGATAGAACGTAGCGGTGCCGGCCTCACAATCCAACAGCACGCCGACACGCTTTGGATTTGGATTAGCAAGCACGGTCTCGCTGCTGTTATGCCAGACTGACAGGCCGACATCAAGCCACTCGACACACCAGGACTGGACGTTGCGGCCCAGTCGACTGGTGGGGCCTTTGCGGTCAATGCTGTTGTAAGCCAAGCCTATGCCAATGAAGTTAATGTTGGTCAGTCGCACTTCCCAGTAATGGCGTCCCGTAGAGAAACCCTTGGAGGCGAGCACCTGGGAGCAGACAGCAAAGCGTCCGGGGCAGTCGGGGTAGTTTATGTGCTCGTCTGACACGGAGGCCTTAGTGAAGTTCTCGGTCAGCGCGATGCGTTTATGGGCGGTGCTTGGATCGAAAGTGAGTTCTGTGGCGTCTGAAAGGGATAAAAGGAAAGACCATTTTATTTTAAAAAACAAACAGACACGGCTGCTGTTGCTGCATGAGCGGATGATGCCTGCTACACTTACATTTCAGAAGTTCACCTCTCTTTTCAGCTGTGCTTATGTCTGGGGGAATATCTGGAGCTTCTACAATTAAAGACAAAGTAAATCATTTGTGTTGCCATATTGGAAAATGGACATGGTTACTGTAAAACTGGAATTGTAGCTTGTGCCAAGTTGGGGTGTATTTACATGGTGATAGTGATGATTTTGTTTGCTTTCCACACAGCTGTCAGAGTTGCAATAAGTGAAATAAAGACATAGACCAAGTTTGTCATCAAGCTCAGAGATAACAGAAGATGAATGGCACCTGTTCTAAAGTCTGTTTGTGGTGCTGGGACTACATTAGCAACTCAGCATACAGTGCTCAAATCTGATGTCTGTCTACCTGGTTTCTGATTAGGTTCAGCTGCAGGAGAACAGTCTCTGGGTTCCTCTTTCACTCCATACTCCAGCAGGTTTTCCATTGAACGGGCGTTTTTCTTAATTCCCATAATGCCAGTGGACTCATTAGGCTTTGTTTTGGTTTCTAGAAAGTAGAGAAAGGCAGTGAAGTATTTATAACACTGAATATGCATAAATCAGATCTAAACACTGGCAGGGAAGACCCGACATTCTCCATATTTATTATATAGGTTCATTATTACATCTTCATCAGGACTGTGTGTGGAAAAACAGAGTTCATTACCAGTAAGAATTGACACAGATGTGACACAGGAAAAGATATGGCACTGAAACAATTCTTCACATCGTCACTGTGAACCGAGTCATAACAGATGTTTGCGCACAGCTGCACAAGCAGAGGAAAAAAGCTTTTTAAACCTTTCTTTGGGTTTATGCAGTTTTTATGTCCTGATGACATTAAAATTACAATAATGGATCTCTCCCAGTTTATTTTGTGCAGGGCTTTAAAATAGACTTGCTTCTAGAACCGACCACCACCAAAACGTTTGACTTGGATTCTGTATATGGTGTCATCCTCTATTAGAAGTCCTGGAAACAAACTGTCGAGGGACTGTGTGCTATCTATTGGTTCATTAAAAAAAATAAAAATCACATGTTCCTTACTTCGAGTTCTTTTCTTTTTGGCTGTTTGGGCTTGAGGACCTGGACTGTTGGACTCGTGGAGTCTGGGCTGAGCAGGAGAGCACTCCACTTCTGAAAAAGCATTAAAAAAAAGAAAAAAAGATTAGAAGCATTTTATTCTTTAATTTTTTTAATTTTTTATTTGTTGCATGTGTTGCATTTAAATGACTTTCTTTCCTGAGAAGAACATACCCAACTCTGGCTGAGCTCCGGTACTTTCAGGTCTTGCTGGTCCTGAGACAGGAGCTGCAGTTTGACCTGTGTAGGGTAAACGGTTGCATTTAAACAGCACTTTACTTCTTGTTCGTGGGACTAGTGTACCCTGCCCAGTGTATGGTTACTGGGGCCCCACCTGGGAGGCAGCCCTGAGAGGGAGCTTGACAGAGAGTGGCTGCTGGCTGGGCCATTGGGCCTTTCCAGGTGCAGCCCAAAAAGCTACATGGGCCCACCCTCCTGAACCTGAGTGGTGTTCTGTTATTGGACCTCTTTGCAAATCAGTTTGTCCATAACGAACACCATGTTTGAAAATATGGATGTCCTGAATGGACCATGTTTTGCACCTCCATAGTATTTGGTAGTGATGGGCAGATGAAGCCCCATGAAGCACTGGAGCTTTTCATCCAATTGGTTCACCCCAACGCGAAGCTTCATGAAGCTTCATTTGCTCTAGCAGGACACCTACTGGACGTAAAAATAATAGCTGGCATGAATTTGAAGAGTGTGGCATTTTGCACACAGCCTGTAAATGTCAACAACAAAAGGAGTGTGTAAAACATGTATATTGTAGTGATGGCAGTATACTGTGTATATTTATGCTGGCAGTATGGAAAATGATTATTTGCAGCAAAGTTCGAACCGCTTCATGAACCAGTCACGTGGTACAGCCGGGCAGCGAGGCTTCGGACGTCATCATTTTCAGCTCCTCCCATAAATGAAGCAAGCCTCGATACGCGCTTCGCGGAAACGCCCCCTCCATTACTCGACACACGCTCCGAAGCCTCGATACAGAACGTCCCATCACTAGTATTTGGCAAGGATGCCTGTTGGGTGAGGTGTTTTGGGCATGTCCCAGCAGAGGGAGGCCCCGGGGCAGACCCAGGACATGCTGAGGAGATTACATCTCTTGGCTGGCCTGGGAATGTCTGTGTCACCTGGATTAGCTGGAGGAGGTGACTGAGGAGAGGGAGGACTAGATTTCGGATCCTTGAAGAAAAAAAATCATAACCCTTTATCACAAAGTCTTCAATCTTTCCTTTGTTTGCCAACATATTAAACATGACACAAACTCACCAAATTGCACCAGTGCTAGTGTTAATTTCTGCAACAAAATTTGAACAAAACCTGCTAATGCATGCCTGCACACAGACCTGCTTTAAATAATAGTAATCTGGCCTCAGTGGGCTGTTTAAGCATCTCCATCAGAGTCTCCCTCAGGGCTGCCGCAAAGCTCTGCATCGCTATCATCTTCTTGGAGTCCAGATTGATTGGAGGCACTTTAGGCTCAATCTTTACAACTTTGGGCAATTCAAATGAAGCCTGTGAGGAACAAGAGACAGGGAACGCTGTTTATTGTGACATGATTTTTAATCCCTAATTATTTATCTAGTACCATAAATGCTCTGTCTTGTTCTTCAGTTTAAGTTTTCCACCCTTTTCTTCTTTCCTGCTTCACATTCCTGTGATAATGTTTGACTCACCTGCAGAAAAGCCATAGACTGGGATTGACTCAGCAGCCTGTTGATATCTTCTCTGGCTTTCCCCATCTTATTACAGTTTTCATCTAGCTTCTTCATGAGATCCCGAAGTTTCATCTGACCGAGCTCCAGCTCACGGTCCACCTCATTTTGGGCCTCACGTTCATCTTGAGTCAAGATGTCCCTCATCTGCTGATAGACAGCTGCGAGCGCCGTCTTTCTTTTGTTTGCTCCATCCTGGAACAGAATAAATACAGACACAATAAAATATGAAAATAATGAGGTTTTATCAGTGCATTTACACATGTGTCGCTGATTAAATTATATGACAAGTAATCTATGGAAATTACCTTCAGCTTGCTCTGCATGGTATTTATTTGAAACACAACAGTTTCAGTCTTCTCCATTTTCTCATTCAGCAAACCCAACTTGTCTCTGAGGTCAGACTATAAGAACAGACACAGAACAGCTTCAGCGCACAAATTTCATACAGACACTGCTCAGTGGGCCTGCAGAAGATTGCAAGTAACACTTACATACTTGTTAAACTTCATTTACAATGAGATCAGTGTTATCTGTAGAAAGTGACGCCTTGAATAAAGACGTGTGTTTAGATGCTGAGGGGAAAAAAGATCCATTACCCTAAACTAGGAGTGTCAATAATACAACCTGAGGACTGAACTAGGCTTCAAAGAATCTGTTATCAGGTGCATATTAGGGGATAATATGCACCTGTCGATCACTGTGTTTAACATTTGCTCTCCTGGACTTAACTCGAAAAACCTGGAAGGACTCTGTTCTCATATATTGCTATGTCCATTCCAAATAAAGATATAATTTAAAAAAAATAATTTTGGTACTTGAGACCCTCCATAATGCTGGTTTGTGTGATAGCATTGTTTCACATGCTACATTTCTATGAATAAGCTGATTGTTGTTATTGTGTAAAGTTAGTGATTGCAAGAAAGTCTTATCTGTTGTAATTTAGTGTGATAACATGTGCACCTGTGCTGACAAGCTTTATGTTTCAGAGCGGCACTTGAGTGAATTCCTGGGTCCACTAGGGCCGTGCTGATCCACAAACAAGAGATTTAATACAAGTTAGCTCTGATTCTGTGTCTATCCTGCTCTTATCTGCTTCTATCCCATGGTTAACATTACATTTTATTGTGGTTTAACTGTAATACTTCATCTGAAAGATGCTGAATTATTGAAAGAGATGTTTATATTATTTCCTACTTGCATCAGTTTCAGAAGCACATTTCTACTCACCAGCAAGGTTGTGTGCTTAATGTGTGGCAGCGATAAATAAAGTTCTGCGATACAGTGACATCATCTCATGTCTCTGATCGGACATTAATACACGGGGACAGGATTGAACCACATTCCAGAGATAGTGGGCTATCGTGTCTGCTGTAACAGGATCCATTCTGACTGGTGGATGGATTTACAAAGTGTAAAAGCTACTGAGAAGTAAAAAAAAACTTGTTCTTTTTACTGTTTTCTCAGCAGGGAGCCCTTTGCTTATACCATCCCATGTCATAAGAGTCATTGCTTAAACTCTCAATCTTAGCCAGAAGTCTAAATTATGGTCAGTTTTGCAGCTATCTTACTGATAAAGACCCATGGCTTGCAATACTACACTAAGAGAAAACAATAAACCCAAGCAGCCGTGCCAAGATATGCTTGAAGATGCAAGGACAATGAAGATAAGGAGATAATGAAGGTAGATGAGGTTAAATACCTGGGATCAACCATCCAATGCAATAGACCGTGCACAAGTGAGGTGAAGAAGTGAGTGCATGAATGGTGGTTGAAGAGGAGAGTCAGGAGAGAATTTGTGATAAAAGGCAGTGAGACCTGCTATGATGTATTTAGAGAAGGTTTGAACTGACAAGAAGGCAAGAAGGCTGAGCTGGAGGCTGCAGACTTGGAGATAAAGAGTTTTATGTTGTTTTCATATTTTCCTGCATCATTGTTATGCATTTTATTTATTTTAGTGGCATTTTACATTGTTAAGCACTTTGTGCAGCATGGACTGTTGGTAATGTGCTACATGAATAAACTTGACCTTGACCTTGACAAACAGTGCTGCAAGGATGAATTTAGAATTTACTATAATAAGCTTGTCCTAGTTTGAAAACAGTTGCACAGCCAATCACTACAGGCTTGAACCTGTTTAATGTATAAAAACTGCTCGTGTGAGGAGCGGTGTGTGAAAGTGACATTTTCTTCTATTATGTCAAATTACAGACAGGTGAAGCACATGACTGAGCACCACCTTAAGCTGACAACCAACAAGAGCAAATGGAAAGAGGAACAGCGCTCTACTCCACTGAACACACAGGGAGGGGTGCTACTGTCATAGAGCCCTGCTCGCACTTTGAACGCGTTGTCTGCTAAAAGCTGACAACGCAGTAGGGTGTGATCAACTGACTTACCCGTGGGGATTATGCAACAACTAAATGATTCATTCTGATTCATATGCAAGATTGTCATATTTTGACCATAAATAATAATAATAATAATAACCGTTTCCCATCATAAATGTGTAAACCAGTATCATTGTAAAGTGTGTCCATTTCACTCTTTGGAGAGCTAATAAAATGTAAAAGGTGGACCGGTATGTCTACTGTACGCTTTGACCTTATATCAGGCGGCTTATATCAGGAAGGATACTAAAACGTCGTACAAGGTAATTTCTGGCATTGGAATGTTGATTAGAGGAGCCATTGATTATGACCTGAGAAGGGGAAAGCTAAAGACAGGCCCCTCCTTTAATATGAAGTACAAGTCTAACCTAAATTTACTGGCTGCTAGCATTTGGACACATTTTAGAATTAACCATTAAGTTCCGATTTTCATTCATTGTGACCACAAACTGTACATAAAACTCTAATATTATCCTGAATATAAGGAACTGCCAGGTGAATACTAACAGACACACCTCTTTCAGGTTCCTCTGCTCCTCCGGACTTATGAAGGAGCATCCTTTGTGGACCTGTTGAAGGCAAAAGCTGCAGATCAGACGGTCATGCTGGCTGCAGAAGAACTCCTTCAGCTTGTGGTGGTCGGAGCAGATGCGCTCCAACAGGTCCCCGACAGGCTCGCTCAGCTGGTGGGGACGGAAAATGGGGTTTTCCCGGTGAGGGCGCAGGTGCTCCTCACAGTAAGACGCCATGCAGGTGAGGCAGGTCTTCGACGCCTCTGTTTCCATGCAGGTATCACAGCGAATGATCTCCTTTTTCTTCACTTGGCTCTCCTCTGCAGTCAGGTTGTCTTCGCTCTTGCTCGATCTCACTTTAAAGGTCTCCACGACGGCGGTGAGGACCGTGTTTTTCTTCAGCTCGGGTCTGGTGGCGAACAGGGTCCGACACTGAGGGCAGCTGTACGACTCCTTCCATGTGGCGAGCAGGCAGTCCTGGCAGAAGTTGTGTCCGCAGGGGATGGTCACCGGACAGTCAAAGGTGCTCAGACAGATGCTGCAGGTCAGCTCATCCTCCAGACTCATGATAGAAAACTGAGACTCGTCCACTTCGGCCATGATGGGACTGACGCGAATGAAGCTGCGAGGCACAAACGAAACTTATCATTACATCAGATAATCAACGAAGGCCAACCCCTCTGGAAGTTAAACAACGGCAAACGCACTCGCACCAAAACTCAGAACTACGGAAGAGGATTAGGGCCACTGGAAAAAAAAAAATCTGACTTTTTTCTCAGAATTCAGAGAAAAAAGTCAGAATTTTTTTTTTCCAGTGGCCCTAATCCTCTTCTGTACTACGAGAACAGTCATTTTACTGCAGTAAAGTTCATGACGTTGCACATAAATAACCATAAATAACAATACTTGTTGTATTGTTTACAATGTGTGCAATCCGTGCTTATTGTGCCTTGGGGTTTACCGTAGTGGCAGTGGGGGGCGTGTGTATTACGGAATTATTATGGAAGTGGACGTGTGTCATTATTATGTTTACGGTAACAGGATTTATGACAAAGTCACCACAACATCTGCCTGAATATTTATTTTTTCATAAACACAGATTCAACCTGAACAATGAATAAATGAATAGACAGATATATTAACTTATTTGATATCCTGTTTTAGGGCGCTGTCAAAGAAATCAAGCATTAGGAAAGAAAATGAAAGCTCTTTATGTTTAATCATTTTTAACATTTGATTGTTAATTACATTATTTAATTTAATATATAAATACAAGGAACAGGCTATGAATGCATACAGGGGTGGGGAACTCGAGGCCTCCAGGGCCTGTTTCCTGCAGGTTTTAGTTAACACCCTGGGTCAACACACCTGAATCAAGTGATTAGCTCATTACCAGGCCTCTGGAGAACTTTAAGACACGTTGAGAAGATCATTTAAATCAGCTGTGTTGGATCAAGGACACATCTAAAACCTACAGGACACTGGCCCTGCATCACACGCTGAAAGACAGCCAGCTGAGTTTTAACTGATGACTTCTCCAGCTCTTTTATATCTTTATTTATGCAGTTTTTTTTGCTTACATATTTAAGATCTTCCAGAATACTGCTGTGATAATAACCCCATTAGCTGAAAAAGCTTTAATGTTTAAATGACTAAAGAGATCATTAGTTATATTCATACAATCTTGGAGAAAAACTGGATGGTGGAAGGATGGGAAAACAAATATACTTCAGATGAGTACTTTTTAAAGTACTTTTAGTTGTTAACACACAGAGACTTGAAGCCTGGAGAGGTGGAGGTATGCCCGGGAGTGGAGTGTGATGAAAGTTAGTAGTAGCAATACGGTATACATGTGTGTGAATGAGAGGGAGACAGATGTAACAATGAAGATGCAACGAGTCAAAATAGTGAAGGCGGATGAGTTTAAATACCTGGGGTAAACCATCTACAGCAGCAGATAGGGCATAAGAGGGGTGAGGACAGGGTGGAGTGGGAGGAGATGAGTGTCAGGGTGATTTGTATGAATGATAAAAGCTAGAGTGAAAGGGAAGGTTTTAAATATGGTAGTGAGACCTGCAGTGATGGGTCTGGGCTGGAAACAGTGGCACTGACAAAAAAGATAAGCCGAAGGTGGCAGAGGTGAAGATGCTAAGATTTTAAGTTTGCGTGAGCACAACTGAAGGATTAGTAATTAATACATCAGCGAGACAGCTGAGGTTGAGTGTTTTGTAGTCAAAGTTAGAGAGATAAGCGTGTGTGTCAGAGGAAGGATGGTGTATATTGGATAAAGGATGTTGGATATGGAGCTACTAGGCAGGTAAAGAATATATAACACAGGTTGAGTGTTTATAATGAATAACAGGATCAATTAAACAGCAGCTTAAATACATTTGAGAAGTATTCAAGGTGACAATAGACAAATAATAGTGTTTAATAATATAAAGGTTAGTTATGAAAATCATGACAGGAAAGGGAAAGATTGCGTTATGACAAAGTGGATATCCAAACTGAAGATAATTCTCTGTCTAAATGTCTTAAAAATTTTATTTAAAATTTGTAAAATTCACATTTATATACATTGTGCAAAAAAAGCAGCTGTTGTCAGAACTTTGCCTTAATCAGCGCCATATAATCCACAGTCTGGCATCCATAACAGGGCAGCATTAATCAGCTGCTCTTCCTGGCAGCCTCAGGTCTAACATCTGAACTAGACATGAGATGTGGGCGGGTGATGTCGATATGTGGCAGCAAAAGAGCAAAATTCTTTGACCTGCATCTTATTTGGCTTAAAGTGTCTTTAAAAGAAACAAAGCCATTTGAGAATCAGAAAAACCCTTTATTAGCAATATTCACTGGTTAACTTGCAATGCAGTTTTTGATTATGCAATATAGCAATTCAAGAGAATACAGCATGAACACCTTAAATATAATGTACTAACAAGCACTTTTTCAAAGACAGTAAGAGCACAAGATGGTTAACCACTGAAGCGTTACAGAAACACACGTACTGCTACACTTCTGTGTGATGCAAAGACTACAGTTAAGCTGACATTCACTAATTTACACAGAACAAATCATCTCAGTCCTGGAGTCTGCTTAAACTCGAAAAGTACTACAGGAAGTTAAAAAAAAAATGTTTTGATTAATTGTATACACCACTATTATGTGATTTCAACGTAAGGTAGTAAGAGTACACAAGTGTCACCACGGTCCAGGAAAGGTATTGATAGTTTCTTAAACCCTTCTATGCTTTCTCCACTGTGATAAGCTGATTGCACCACACAGGATCAGATCCAGTACACCAATATCAGTGTACAACCTAAAATTATACTTAGTTTATGGATTGCACACTGTTTGTGTGAACCTTTCCTTGCTTATCACTCAGTCTGAACAAAAGTGTCTTTTGAACCTTTTAAATATAGTAAAGTTTGTTCTTTTTGACAAAGTTGGACAAAGTTAGGAGCTGTGACTGAACCACAAACTTCACTGTTAAAGCACACCGAAGATGTTCAACACTTAGTCTCATTTCTATAAGATGCACGTCTGACTCTTAAAGTGATCACTATATTAAACACTTTAACACCTGGTGGACTGGAGTATGCCACATCAGGAAGAGAGTCGTTGTTCTTACAGGCCGGAGTAAACTTTGCTACAACAAATAATTTACCCCTTTGAAACCGTACGTTTTGCTACATTTCCTCCACCTTTTTAAAGCCAACAAGGTTTTCTGATGGCTTGTTAGTTTAGTATGCCTACCATAGAAAAACGTGTATAGCATTTTATTTCTATGGGGCATCCCATGCAAGCATGATATCCCAAGATCAAATCCAGGATCTGATCAGCTGCAGATAATCGGTGACTCTTGCCATAAAAACAACCCAAATACAAAAGAGGAGAGAGACTTTCAGAACATGATGAAAACAGAGGAAACATGGCTTCTGTTCCCATCAGTTGAAAGAAGTGAGCATTTGGAGCTGGGTGATACAAGCTACAGCATAGATTCTCTTATGCTGATAAAATTTCCATGACATGTGCGGTGCTTGTGCACATTAAGCAGCCAATCATGTCACAGAAACATATTTTAGAAACTGACAAATGGAAGTCACTCTAGCTTCATATCAATCTTCAGATGTCAGGTATATACAAATAATTTCTTCGTTTACAGTTTGGACAGATTTGAGCATTTTTGTAACGTAACGCTGAGGCAAATCTTTAAAGTCACCACACATTGTTCATATCATGAAAAACTGCTGCATCACCCAGTCTTAGAACCTCAGTTCCCACACTCTAAAACAAAGTCTCCACATGCAGAATTGATATCGAAACACTACGCAAACATGTGCTTCACAGGTAGACTCCCTGCTTGATCCAGCTGTAGTCACATCTGTTCAACAGTGCACGATACATAACCTGCACAGGACACACACTGTATGTGTGTGTTCTGCAAGAACTGCAGAAAAAGCAGGAAATAAATAAACTCTCCGAAAAATAAAAACACCACAAGGAAACCCTGACACCATTGAAAGTGAAATTATTGTATACATTAAAAAAAACAACATACATTTATATGGTTTTTAATCTTTTGAGTTTAGGTCTGATGTTTTTTTTCTATCCTGCTTTCTCTCGACACCAAGACATTTCATTTTGACTTGATGCAGTTTTAAAAGCAAACTTTGTTTTTAAATACTTTTCCTAAAGTGACTTGAACACATATTTGCTTCACAGTCACTAGAAAAATACAGGATATAGTGCATTACCTGCGTTTTGAGACAAATTCATTTAAATGAATCAGCTGCTGAATATCACATCCAGCACAGATAATAAAAGTTAATAACATCAGATATGACATGCTATTAACTCTTGATACCCACTTCGGTTGTTTGCGTAACTCTGTCTACTAGTACTGTCAGACAGGACCGAGAAACCGCTGCCATATATTCCTCAGATCTTACAGACGTTATTAGCAGAAAGCACTACTAATCAGGACATTCACATTCTGAGTCTCAAATCGAGCATTTCTGTTCTCCCACTTGCCATTTTGAGATCGGCAAGTACAGCTACACGCATTGCACAGCAAGTATTTGGATGCACACGTGTAGCTGAACGTTTTATTACCCTCAAATACCACCAAGAAATTATCACTCAGTAGCAGGAGAGTGCATTGACAGCACTGATTGCAACAAGAATGCTTTGCTGCCTAACTTAGGCATTAACATTACGTGCTGTGGCAATGTCATCGTTATTGTAAACGGGTGGATGGTCATGGGGCGGTCAGAGGTTCAAAAAAAGTTGGAAACGGCCCCAAGATTTGGCAACTAGAGCAACAGTACATCAGGAATGTCAAACTCATTTCCCACTGTGAGCCACATACAGACCACTTTGATCTTAAGTGGGCTGAACCTGTGAAACTCCCAGTTCTGTCAGTATAAAGATGCAGTTTCAAAAGCACATCTCTTTTTCTACATCATAAGGAAGTCCTGCTGCAGCAAACAACAGAAATCTGTCAGCATGTCTCTGGGCTTAAAATGAAAATTAATAAATGTGTATAATTACAGGACGGCGCTCATTGCTCACTGCCCAGACTGTAATTATAAAACAGAATATTTTTTATTAATTCACAGAAAATGCATTTTTTTTTTATGTGGACCCATTGTAAAAATAATTACATTTCTACTCATGTCTATCAGTTACCCATGTACTTTGATGTAGATGAATCGGCATGGGGAAGGTCTATACCCGCAGCAAAAGCTGTAAAACCTATGAAAATACAGTTAAGAGTCCAAAATATTTGCCCTTCTTCACATTTTCCAAAGTGGGCCAGTTTGGAATCTTTGTTTGGCCAATCCTAGCCCACGGGCCTCATGTTTGACACCCCTGATGTACATGAAAAGCAGTAACAGAAATCTCTATGAGACAGTGATATTTAACCTGATCAAACGTCAATAAAGATGCTAATCAGTTGTGTAAAGACAACATTTTCCTCTTCAACAACAGCTGAACAAATAGTTCCCAGAGAGCAGCTATAATCGGTCCTGATGTGAAAAATATCGTGGTTCAACTTTTTGGTGTTTAAAACATTCAAAAAATTATTGCTAACTAATTACTTTTTCTAATCAATCTTTTTTTGTTCCTCCATTTAAATAATTGTATATAATTTTATGTAGATTAAGTCTGTAATAACGAGCGATTGATTAAAGGTGCCCTGTGGAGCTTCTAACTACTGTCAGCACTGATGCATAGAATTTATGATGCCTCAATTTAGTTTCATGGTTATTTACTGAACCAGTTCATGAATCCAACAAGCAAAAAAAAAAAAAAAAAAAAAATGCAGCGACCAACACCTACACATGCAGTTAAGTAGAAGGCAGCTTGTTAACCATAATAATTAGCTTGTTAATTACATAATGCATTTTAATAAATTAGCTTTGCAAAATTTCTTTCCTGCACTTTTAGACCTAAAAAAAATTTAATGAATATTCTACAGTTACATAGTGACAATAAGTGACGTGTTTACAAGAAAACTCCACTGGGCACCTTTAACAAAGAGCCGACTGGCTGACTGCAAACTCATTGCTGCAGCTTGCACAAAGTAATGAAGGAGCCACTCGAGAAAATCCAGAAGGCTGGATAGACAGCCTGAGCGAAGGGGAACATGAAGGAGTGGAAGGGATACGCCCTGTCAGCCACGTTGTAGAATGTAGCAGTGCCGGCCTCGCAATCCAACAGCACGCCTACGCGCTTTGGATTTGGATTAGCAAGCACGGTCTCGCTGCTGTTATGCCAGACTGACAACTTGACATTAAACCACTCGACGCACCAGGACTGGGCGTTGCGGCCCAGTCGACTGGTGGGGCCTTTGCGGTCGATGCTGTTGTAAGCCAAGCCTATGCCAACGAAGTTACTGCTGCTCAGTCGCACTTCCCAGTAATGGCGCCCTGTAGAGAAACCCTTGGAGGCGAGCACCTGGGAGCAGACAGCAAAGCGTTCGGGGCAGTCGGGGTAGTTTATGTGATCGTCTGACACCGAGGCCTTAGTGAAGTTCTCAGTCAGCGCGATGCGTTTATGGGCGGTCCTTTGATTGAAGGTGAGTACTGTGCCATCTGGAACGGACAAAAAGAAAGATCATTTCACAACAGCCACAGCTGCTGTTACCACATGATGGGAAGACACCTGCTACACTTACATTTCAGTAGTTCACTTCTCTTTTCAGCTGTGCTTATGTCTGGGGGAATATCTGTAGTTTCTACAATTAAAGACAAATGCGATTAGATCTCAAACAACAGGAACAGGCTCCCATAAACTAGTCCATTTCTGAGCTTTAAGCAAGGTTTAGCATAAAACGCAAAAATCTGATGTTTACCTGGTTTCTGTTTAGGTTCAGCTGCAGGAGTACGGCCTCTGGGTTTCCCTCCAAACTCCAACAGGTTTTCCATTGAACGGCCAGTATTTTTATCACCCATACCGTCCCCAGTGGTCTGAGGATTTTTTGGTTTGGGTTCTAGAAAAACAAGAGAAGTATTTATAAAATTAAATGTGCATATATCAGATTTAAGAGACAAACTCTTAAACGAAAGAGCGGCATGGACCTCAAATTTGTGGGAGGATTTTGTAACAGCAACGACGGTCTTTTGTCCCCCCTCATTCAAGAGTCAAACCAGGAAGCAAGTGAGCCATTTGTGTAGTTTCACCCATGTAAACAGTGATATCAGGTATATCTGCTTTTTATTGTAATGATATAGGAAAGCATATTTTGCCTCAGCTTTCTGTGTGCTCAGTGGGTGAGTCAGACATCAGCATTCTGAAATGAGCCACTAATGAAGCTGCAGACAGCTGCATGTGCACAGTAGAAAGTACAAATATTAAATTACAAGTATAAATATTTTTAAAGGCTTTTTTTAAATCAGAAATGAATGATGATTCCAAATATGTGGGAGTTTTTTGTTTTTTTTATCCTGTTGACTAACAAATTTACAGTATGGAACTGCTCCCATTCATTTAGAGAGGAGCTTCAAATTAAGCGCAGTACAAATGTGAAGCAAACATGTAGAACAGTCATTCCCAAAGTCAAGAGTTCTGCAGCCAACTTAAACAAGAAAATCCCATCTCTCCCACTCAATCTAAATTTTCACTGATCAAAATACAAGATAAAGAGATCCATCCATCATTCGCTTATCCTTTACAGCGTTGCTGGAGCCTATCCCAGCTGTCATAGGGCGAGAGGCAGGGTACACCCTGGACAGGTCGCCAGTCTGTCGCAGGGCCAACACACAGGGACAGACAACCAGTCGCGCTCACAATCACTCCGACATTCACACATATGGGCAATTTAGATTAATCAATTAACCCATCCCCGCAAACTGCGTGTCTTTAATGGCGCCCCCGGAGTACCACGCAAACACGGGGAGAACATGCGAACTCTACACAGAAATACCCCAGCCTGACGGTGGAATTTAACTCAGGACCTTCTTGCTGTGCGGCAACAGTGCTAACCACTGTTCCACCGTGCTGCCCCAAGATAAGATAATGCTAAATATAGATAAAGAGATGTATTTACTAAAAAATGCTATTAAAAAAACCCAATAACCATAAACAACACAGGCTGTTGGCTATAAATTGATAATGCCACGCAGTCATACGCAAAGTGTAAAGGTCAATGTGCAACCCAAGTGCCACACAATACATTTTCTAATGTAATGGGATTACAATTTCTTGCAGCCCACCAGGGGGTCCCAGCCCACACTCTGGGAATCACTGATGTAGAGGAATACTTCTTTAATGGCTGTTGCCTGACCCATACCAGAAACCCATTTCTGTGCAATAAAAGTGCTTCTTCCTGTCATTGCCTTTCACAATAAGAGACTTTGACAGCCCTCTGTGCTGACTGCAAATCACAGAAGTCAAAACAAATTATAACAGAATTTAGGATTACAATAAAATCTATTTTAGTCTTATTAGATATGAATAACATTTATAGACATTTTGCTGGTTTTTGAGTTGCTGTGCCAATTAAATGGAAGATGACATTTTTCCTTATCAAACACTACAAATCTGGACTGATTTCATGAAGTGAATTAACTAAATTCTTTGAACTATGAGTTAAATTACAAATAATGCATGAATATAAAATGTCTGAATAATTTATCATTATTAACGGTGGTACTGTACAAGTCACATCAGTAAATGCAGAGGCTAAAGTCATTTCCTGTACACCTGTAGTTCATTAAAAAACTGCATGACCATACAACTAAAATAATGAAAAATCTCCACAAACATATCATTATGTGCTCAGTATCGACAATATAGTTCAACCACAAGACGGCAACACAAAATGAAAATTAAAGCAGTTTCATACTTGGAGTCTTTTTCTTCTGGGCTGTTTTGGCCTGAGGACCTGGACTGTGAGACCTGGGGAGTTTAAGGTGACCTGGACTGGACTCCACCTCTGAAGAAGCAGTAAATAAAAGAACAGACATTTATGCTTGACCGGTTATAAAAATCTTGTTTTATAAACCTGGTACTGGACAGATGAATTGACTTACCATATTCCAATAAATTTCCGGAGCCCAGTGGAGACCCCACTGTAGACCACAGAGTAGTGTAGGCTGAACCTGGTTTTTCAATGAAAGCATGAACATTGAGTCATTACAGTATTGACTCTTTATCAACACTTAATGTATTCAACCTCGACCACAGAACGCGGTATCAATTTGAGTATTTTCAAAATATACTGTTCAGAAAAAAATTAAGGGAACACTTGAACAATATTAACTGCCTTGATAGTTGGTGTGATTTTTATCCTGCTCTCAGTAAAGATGTTCAACTTGAAATTTTCCTTCAACAAGATCCGATACACGATTTAAGTGTTCCCTTAAATTTTTGAGCAGTTTGATTGGAATCCTGTTTTCATTGGTCCCCACATGAAACAACTCACCAGCTGCCAAAATATCAGGGTTAACTTCTGCAACAAAATTGGACACCATCTTCACTAAACTTCCTCAATGAACCTTAAACTTTAAAACGTCAGACAAAACGGGTCCATGCACTCACCTGGTGTATTTAATGGTAGTCGGCTCTCGACGGGCTGTTTGAAGATCTCTGTCAGATGCTGCTTCAGGGCAGCAGCAAAGGCCTGTGATGCCAAAACCTTCTTGGAGTCCAGGCTGATTTTAGGGGAGTAAGGCTCAAAGTTAATAGCTTGGGGGAGGTTAAATGGTGCCTGAGAAGAGAGGAACACAATGTTGTACGCTCAGTCAAGATAATCATATCCCCTTTTACAAAATGTAATAAACTACTATGTGATGTAATACATTTATAATAAACAAACAGATCTATGTGTACACATGTGGGGTTTTTGTGATGGTTGTGTTAAAATATCCCTCTAACACAACTATCATAAAATCAGAAATCACATCTCTGTTAGAGAACAACAATTGTTTAGAATTAAATTATATTTGACTTATATAGCACCAAATCCAAAATACAGTTGACTCATGGGGCTTTAAGTTGCAACATAAAGACCCTACAATAATACAGAGAAACCCACAACAATCAAACGACCCCCTATGAGCAGGTGGTGACAGTGGGAAGGAAAAACTCCCTTTTAACAGGAACCTCCAGCAGAACCAGGCTCAGGTGGGGGCAGCCATCATCCCCAAACAATACTATTTACATGCAATATATTGATTAGACGTTGCTGACAATGCCTAGCAAGCGGAGACTCCTCTGACTTTTAATGAGTTTGGTTCTAAATGCTTTACTGCTGATTGTAGGACCTCATTTGCTAGTTTCGAGTCTCGCTGAATAAAACATATATAGGGAGTGTTTTATTTATATCGCACCAGATCACAAAAACATTTGCTTCAATGTGCTTTATATTGTAAGGTTAGGACACTAAAATAAAGCAGAGAAAACTCCAACAACTCTGTGACTGTGGGAAAGTAAAACTCCCTTTTAACAGGAAGAACCCTACGCCAGAAGCAGGCTCAAGGAGGGGCAACTATGTGCCCTGACTGGTTGGGGCTTTTATCATTTTGGGTGGTTACATTTCTCTGTGAGTATATTAGGTGTATATGGTTGTTTTTGGTTGGAACAGCAGAGAGACGTAAGCCAAATACTCTCCTGTTTACAGTTAGTTGCCCCTCAAGTTTAAATGGTCTGCTGCCGACTCTGAACCTAAGCCCAGTCACCTAGGCTTTGTACCCAAACCTAGCTTACAAAACTCAATTATGTGACCCAATTGTTTAACCTGACCTTCAACAGGTTGGGTTTGGTGTCCAACCCGAACCAACAATGGCATTTAAAGCCAACCCAACAGCTTGACCTAACCCTAACTTCTTGTTTAAAGTGTCTATCCATAACCGATGTTGGGTGTGCTGCCACCCAACATTTAAAACACTACCTCATTTAAAACTGACCTAGCCCCATAAGCCCGACAGATCTGTGGCTTAAAGGTCGTAAGTGCCGTTTAGGGAGCTCAAGGAGCCTGAAATATTCTAACATGTTTAGGAAAAAAAAAAAAAAAAAAACTATCAAAGCTTTTCATAATAAAGGCAATGGTTGGTTCTCCAAAACAGAGGGGAAGCAATTAGAGTTATGATAGCCAAGGAATTCTTCTTTGAATTTTTGCTATTTTTTTGGGGTCATAGGGAAACGGTCAACTTTTTTTAAAATTCCCATTTGATACATTTCACCCATTTTCAAGCAATAAAACTCAAACATCAAGGTCCAAGGTTCTGAAATGTGGTTTGCTTGGCATTTTAGATTCGAGACACACCGACTATGAAATTCTTGGCCAACATCACCATGGACCTTATTCGTTACCCCCTCTGTTCCTTGGAAACAAAAGCCATTCGTCATCAAAGTAAGTGGGGTGTTTGAAATTCTTCCAGCAATTTTCCACACAGAACATTTAACTAGTAGAGGGCCAGACCCTGATATCAGTCTACGATTGAATGGGTCAAGTTGGTATTCTTATACTTTGCCAAGCAAAATGAACATGCTGTTCACTTTGTAAATTACGGCTCACACTGCAGGAAGGGGAAAGGCAACATGAGGGTGCGGCTGCTTTTATCGTGATTCAGGTCTGTTTTAGAACCATTACTCACTTTTTATCATGTGTTAGTATGTTATCATTACTAGCAGCTGTATGAATTAACAATCACAGACGTCCCACCTGCAGGAAGGCCTGGGTTTGAGAGCGACTCAGCAGGCTGTGGATTTCTTCTTTAGCTTTCGTCATGTTGTCAACGTTGTCACCAAACTTCTTCATAAGAACTCTGAGTTTGGTCTGACCAGTTTCCACCTCTCGGTCCACTGCGTTCAGAGCTTCGCGCTCATCTTGGACCAACATCTCCTTCATCTGCTGATACTCAGCTGTCAAAGCTCTCTTCCTGCTGGTCGCCAAGTCCTGGAGGACAGGAGTGAGAAAACATTCATAACTGGATCAGCAAAGAAATAATTCAAAGTAATACAAAATGTTCCTTTAGCCTCGTCTTTGTTTTTGCTTATGAGAAGTCTTACCTTTAGCTTGTTCTGCATGTCCTTCATTTCAAATATGATGGTCTCATTTTTCACAATCTTCCCATCTAGCAAACCCAAATTGCTCCTCAGGTCAGACTGCAAAGAGGGAAACATGATACAGTCACTTACTTTAGCCCTGTCTCTTTACAAAAAAAAAATAATAAATTAAAAAAAAAAATTTGTTGGCATAAGTGATAACTTTGGCCGTAACCTTGGCTTTCTGGCTTCACAATGAGGGTAAACTCCTAAATGGATGCTATGGTTATACTCAGGTTATCAAGTCTCTCTTTTCATAATTCAGATATTCTAATGACAGCATAACCAATATCGAAAGATAACAGACGTGCAACCCAAAATTTTAAAGCTGTGAGCAGCTAAAAAGGAATTCCACTCATTCATATTTTAAAGCAGTTCTCAAACTGTGAGACACCTGCCAGTATTAGGCTACGTTCACACTGCAGGCGAAAGCGCATCAAATCCGATTTTTTTGACCCTATGCGACCCATATCCGATAATGGTGTGACAGTGTGAACGGCACAAATACGATATTTTCAAATCCGATCTGGGTCACTTTCGTATGTGGTACTGAATCCGATACATATCCGATGTTTTAGAAAGCGACTGCTGTTTGAACGGTCATTAAATCTGTCTTTTACGTCACCGACACAAGACAGACGCCAATTATTAGCACCAGAGAAGACATCGCGAACGCTTCCTGGCCATCCAGTGAAACTGTTAGGAAGACAACGTGAACATTTTATTTGTACTGTATAATCTGCAGATTCTGACAGAAATCTGCAACTATCCTTTGAAGCACCACTCCTCTAAAACAGCAATAAGGATCATTATTAGGTTATTTACATTATTATGTAAATAACAAAATAACTTAAAGCAAAAATTGGGAAACGTAAAGTCCGAAGTCTTTATATTAAGGGCCATCAGTCAAACAATATTGTTTGGTCTGGGTCTAAACAGAGCGCGTTGTGTGTGAAGTCTTCTTTTGCGCATGCGGGCCGCTTTGAGCGTTCACACTAGAGAGCGTTTGCTGTCGCATTTTATTTGTAGTGTGAACAAGCAGACAAAAAAATAAAAAAATAAAAAAATAAATCGGATTTGATCAAAAAAATCGGAATTGAGCATCAAGACCTGCAGTGTGAACGTAGCCTTAGTTTCTGCATCTGCAGTTGTGCAAGGACTACTAAGGTTCATCAATTTTGTCTCTTAGGTAAACGTAAGGCTCTGTGCAAACACCTGTGTTTCTGTGAAATGCCACACTATGATGTAGCAATTATGTATGGATCCTTCTGAGCCTCCAAACGGACATTCAAAACGTAGGAATGACTACTCGACCTCATCAGGTTGTAGTGTGCGGTTTGTAGGCCCTATACTATTTGAGGATCTGCGTGGGTGAATGCAAAGATCTGTTCTGAGTTGTCCACAAGGCACTGCTACAACTGAGTTAAAAGATGGACGTAGCTTCCATGTCTGAAAAGTAAAGGCCATGTCTAATATCTCTTTTCCATTAGAACCTACTCGCCTCGACTCAACTTTACTCTACTTGATTTCAGTCGTTTTCCATTACAACTGAGTACCAAGCTGAAGCTTACTTCAGCTCAGTACACATTTTACTGGTCACTGGTCTAAATTGCTAGTTTGAGCTCTTAATGAATAAAATATGATGCTCATTTTGTGAATTATGGTCCTATTTGCTGTCAGAAAGGAGGATGAATCAGGCTAGGCATATGTTATTCAATAATCATCCGTGTTTCAGTTTCTTATCTAGATCTGTGACATCTGGAAAACTACGCAGCTTGAGGCTTTGCAGGACTCTTATAAATAGTGGGAGATGTCATGATAGCTACATCCATAGACTGTATCCAGGTACTGGACAAAAGTCCAGTCTATTGCAGCTCCTAGACTGTGGAACAACCTCCCGATTGCCATTCGCTCTTCTGAGACTGTTCAGTCTTTTAAATCTCGTTTAAAGACCCATCTTTTTACTCTGGCTCTGACGTAAAATAGTTTGATTATCATTTGGTTGGTTTCTATGTTTGTCTCGTCTTGTATTGTTTGGTAATTTTGTCTTATTTTATTTATTTCCTAACTTGTGACGCACTTTGATCAAAACTGTTGTTTTTAAATGTGCTATATAAATAAATTTTGATTGATGGGTTGAAAAGTGGAACTGGAACAACTACTCATCCATGGCATCTACCACTTTTCTCAAGTACGTGAAACTCAGGCTAGCCATCCTGATGAAAATACAGAAACTAAGACATAATTATGTTTTAACAGGAAAAATAAACCCATCTTTGTTTAGATGTGGCTCTTTAAACTTCTCAGGTGAATACTGACAAACACACACCTCTTTCCGGCTCCTTTGTTCATCAGGGGTTGTGAAGGAACATCCTTTGTGGACCTGCTGGAGGCAGAAGCTGCAGATTGGCCGATCATGCTGGGTGCAGAAGAGCTCCATCAGCTTGTGGTGGTCGGGGCAGATGCGCTCCAACAGGTCCCCGACAGGCTCGCTCAAGCTGTGCAGACGGAAAATAGGATTTTCCCGGTGAGGGCGCAGGTGCTCCTCACAGTAAGACGCCATGCAGGTGAGGCAGGTCTTCGACGCCTCTGCTTCCATGCAGGTATCACAGCGGAGGATCTCCTTTTTCTTCACTTGGCTCTCCTCTGCAGTCAGGTTGGGTTCGTTCTTGCTCGATCTCACTTTAAAGGTCTCCACGACGGCGGTGAGGACCGTGTTTTTCTTCAGCTCGGGTCTGGTGGCGAACAGGGTCCGACACTGAGGGCAGCTGTACGACTCCTTCCATGTGGCGAGCAGGCAGTCCTGGCAGAAGTTGTGTCCGCAGGGGATGGTCACCGGACAGTCAAAGGTGCTCAGACAGATGCTGCAGGTCAGCTCATCCTCCAGACTCATGATAGAAAACTGAGACTCGTCCACTTCGGCCATGATGGGACTGACGTGAGTGAGCCTGTGAGGCAGAAACGAAACTGACTTGAGGAGGCGGAAAACGAAAGTAAATTTTTTCGCGTTATTTCCTTGAACCTAATATTCGATACATTCGGTAAATTTTGTTTTTAAAAGAATAAAAATCCGCTAATGTAACATATAAACCACCCTGCTATAATATATTTGAATATAAAGCGCGACACGTTTTTACATAAATCACAAAATTAAAGTCGCTTAAATATATTCGGACTATCCGTCATTACCTGGATTCGTTTGGGTGTGCAGCACGCAGTCCAAATGGATAAACAACTTCGGACTTTACGCTGCGGTGTTGTACGCAGTTCACAGCTCCTGCGGAAGTCACTCCTTCCACCCTGTACGTGTGACTCAAAAGCGCACTTGCGCACACGCAGTGGACCACAGGCAGAAACCAGTTACATACATAATCTCTCTACCTGAAACCAAACTAACACACACGAGGGAAGTGCGTGACAGGTAGTGATGGGACGTTCTGTATCGAGGCTTCGGAGCGTGTGTCGAGTAATGGAGGGGGCGTTTCCGCGAAGCGCGTATCGAGGCTTGCTTCATTTATGGGAGGAGCTGAAAATGATGACGTCCGAAGCCTCGCTGCCCGGCTGTACCACGTGACTGGTTCATGAAGTGGTTCGAACTTTGCCGCGAGATATGACAGCGATATAAACCCTCAGACTTCATTCAAAAATGTGGGTGTTTGATGGAGAGTTGCAGTTAGTGAGAGTTTGGAGACCGTTTGGAGGTTTATGAGAGTGAGGAGAGAAAGTCAGGAGAGAATGGAGCCAGCTAAGAAGAGGAGGATGTCCTCCCCTGTGTGGGAACATTTTGATCTTATTCCTCCCAACAAGGTATTTCTACAGAAGATGTATTTTCATGATACTGATGGTGCAATACAATTTATGTTGAGCTGTCTTGACTTTTGTACAAGGTGAAGTGTTTGCTATGTGCCAGGGAGCTGGGATATAACAACAACATCCATGCTTAGGCACTACAGAGCTTTGCATGAGAATAAGGGGGACACCGATCGTGGAGCAAGACCAGGTGAGCCATCAAATGCAATGATAATATAGGATGCAGTAATGTTACTAAATGATATAACAATATTATACAACTGTTATAAGTTACGTGTGTGCTATTTATATTTGTGCTTTATCTTTATTGTCTTTCCTCAGGAGAACAATCTCAAATAGATGAAGACCTGGTCAGCATGGTGATTGAGGACTCCCAGCCATTTAGCATTGTGGAGGACAAAGGATTCAAAAGATTTGTTAAATCATTAAATCCTAGCTATGTTCTCCCCACTAAAAAGGTCATAAAAGCAGTGAAAATTTAGTTTTTACAGAATAAAATGTGAACAGGCAGGACTGTGTAGCTGTCCATACCTCAACGTTACAAAAGCACAACCACTGTCCACACCCCAACCACACCTCACCTCACAGTAAATGATCATTTCCATTTCAAGCATTTCCAAATAATCATTTCCCATACTGCCACTATAAATATACACAGTATACTGCCATCACTACAATATACATGTTTTACACACTCCTTTTGTTGTTGACATTTACAGGCTGTGTGCAAAATGCCACACTCTTCAAATTCATGCCAGCTATTATTTTTACGTCCAGTAGGTGTCCTGCTAGAGCAAATGAAGCTTCATGAAGCTTCGCGTTGGGGTGAACCAATTGGATGAAAAGCTTCAGTGCTTCATGGGGCTTCATCTGCCCATCACTAGTGACAGGTCACACGCAAACAGGGATAATGACAAAAGAACGGAAGGAGGAAAGCTTCTCCCTGTTTTTGTGTGCAGTCATCATTGTTTAGACTTTTAGTAGCATTCGCTGTGTCAGCACCATCAGTGATCCGGTTTATCCACAAAGTCATTTTGTGCAAAAATGAATTCAATATTTTACCTGAAGCTAAGTTGATCATATAAATTGAATAACTGCTACACATTAAATAGAATTTCTGTGTTTTATTTATTAGCGCTGTTTAAAGAAATCGTTCTGATTTGACTCATATGACAAGGATGCCATCAGGGCTGGACTGAGACAAAAAATAAAAAAATAAAAATCGGCCGTGGCATTTTTGGTCCAGGCGGCCAAATAACTAGTATTGAAACAGGTTTAAATCAGGTTGGTACAGTTGTTGTTGGGTTAGTCATGCAGCACGTGACAATAATTAAAAGCTACACTTAGCTTTTCACCAAAGTAGCCATTCATTTTGCCTGAATCCTGTTAATCTCTCCCTCCATCTAATTTCTCACCACGTTCATTTCAGCTTCCTCAGTCGCTTCCTTATTTCTCCGCAGCTGATGCAGCAGTCCTTAATTTTACACATTTGCTGCATTTATTTTTGGTTTTTTATATTGTTGTCTCTCAGCCTACTACTCCACCTTTTGGCCACTTTCGTGCTTAACTTTTTCT
Source organism: Aulonocara stuartgranti (assembly GCF_965226115.1). Lineage (NCBI taxonomy): Eukaryota > Metazoa > Chordata > Actinopteri > Cichliformes > Cichlidae > Aulonocara > Aulonocara stuartgranti. The sequence continues at coordinate 4,737,275 of NC_138944.1, read as the reverse complement.
ACACGGCGCACACTAGCGGACAGCGAAGGGAGGGGAGAGACCCCTCACAACACTTGAGGGGCTTTTAAGAGGTTTGATTGGGCAATCTAGTGTCAGTAATGAAAACGAATGAATGGGCCACTGTCAGCGTGTAAGGTGCGCAGAGGCACTTCAGGCCAGTCCCATCGGCCACAAAGTGCGTCGGACCACCGACGTGGCCAGTGGTATACCAGGTTACCATCCAGGTGGAGGGCAGCAACCCCTCCTCCCTCCCTGACGACCTCAACGCGTTCTACACCAGGTTTGAGACGGACAACATGGCCCAGCTTAAAGAGTTCAGATCCTCACTCAAACCTGGCAGCTCTGCACTCACCTTCAGGACTGAAGATGTGGTGAGAGCCCTCAGGAGGACCAGGGAGAAGAGCTCACCCGGCCCTGACAACATTAGCAGTCGAGTTCTGAGGCACTGTGCAGGGCAACTAGGAAGTGTGTTCTGGATTCTATTTCAACACTCAATTGACAGTCACACCGTCCCCCAGCTGTGGAAACACTCCACAGTCATCCCCATCCCCAAAAGAAACAACCCAAAGTCTCTGAATGATCTCCGTCCTGTGGCCCTCACCTCCCTGATGATGAAGGCCATGGAGAAGATCATAAAACAGCACATCGTAAGAGCAATTGACCCCCTGATGGACCCACTCCAGTTTGCTTACCGTGCATGCAGAGGTGTCAATGATGCCAAAATCTTCATCTTGGACTCCATCCACAAACATCTGGAGCTCCCTGACTCCTCTGCCAGACTTCGGTTTGCAGATTTCTCATCAGTGTTCAACACTCTGCAGCCTCATATCCTGGCCACTAAACTTTCCACCTGATTTCACCTGGATGATCAGCTAATCCTGTGGATTTTGGACTTTTTGACCAACAGGACTCAGAAAGTTCAGGTCAACAAGTCTCTTTCTGGTCTCTGTTCCACCTGCACTGGCTCCCCCCAGGGCTGTGAGCTCTCCCCCCTGCTCTTCATCCTCTACACCGATGACTGCAGATCCACACAGCCCAACTGTCACCTGGTGAAATATGCTGACGACACAGTTCTCCTGTCACTGCTGTCAGGCCCCTCATGACACCACAGGCCCGCTCTGCAGGAGTTTGTACAGTGGTGTGACAGCTCTAAACTTGAATTGAACGTGAGCAAAACCAAAGAGATGGTGGTGACCTTCTCCAGTAGGCACAGGGATCTGGCTGCTTCAGTCACCACCACCATCCATGGGAAGCCAGTGGAGGTAGTTGAGGAGTACAAATACCTGGGAAGCATCTTTGACAACCTCCTGAAATTCTCTGCCAACACAGAGGAGATTCTCAGGAGGTGCCACCAACAGCTATACCTTCTTAGGAAACTCAACTCCTTTGGAGTCAGCACACCCATCATGACTTTCTACTATGCCTTCCTGGAAAGCATCATGACCTTGTCCATCACCTGCTGTTTCCACTCCCTCAGCCTCCAGAACAGGAACAGACTGCAGCACACTGCATCAGTGTGCTCTAAAATCATTGGCCTGCCTGTCAGAACTCTGGCACAGGTTTTCAGACAGGCAGCCAAAATCATCAACAACCCCACTCACATTCTTCACCCCACATTTCAATGGCTCCCCTCTGGACGACGCCTCCGCTGCATTTCCTGCAGGACTGAGAGGAGGAGAGCCACCTTTGTCCCCAAAACCACTCTGCTTTTTAACTCCAGCCGATAAGAACATTTCCCGCACCCATAAACTACACTCTTCTTACACTGCTGACACTTTATTCACTTTTAGTCACTTGCAGTTATTTAGTCACCTTCAGTCACTTTAATTTTAAAACTGCCGGGCAGCAGGGGCGCATCCAGATTTTTTTTCATAGGGGTGGCCATAGGGGTAGGGTGACCAACCATCCTATTTTTTGCACTTGTAGACATTAGCCTTTTTACTCTTCAATGCGCCATATAGCAGGTGTGCCACTCTGTGGAGAAAATGGTTGTAAAAATTTCCCATCCCCCAAAATTCCTGCAGTGCTTTAATAGATGTCGGAAGCGGAAAGTCTTGAACAGCCCAAATTTCTTTGGCAATGGAACCGCACTCTCAGCGGAAATACAGTGTCCCAGGAAGTCTAGAATTGGCAACCCAAACTGGCATTTAGACGGGTTAATGATTAGGCCACATGCAGCCAAGCGCTGAAAAACCTGACGCAGATGGGACGTGTGCTGTCTCTTCGAACTGCTGGCCGCCGGGATATCATCTAGATATACAAAAACGAAACACAGCCCGCGCAAGACCAAGACCATCAAACGTTTGGGTGGCATCTTTCAGGCTGAAAGGCAAGCGCAAAAACTCAAAAAGGCCAAACGCAGTAATTATGGCGGCTTTGGGGACATCCTCAGCACGCATGGGAACCTGGTGATACCCATGTACTAAATCAATCTTACAAAAAAAATCAAGGTCCCGTGAAGATGGACGGAAAAATCCTGGATGTGGGGAATGGGATAGCGATTGTTTGCTGTGACGTTATTAAGACGGCGAAAATTCTCATAAGGCCGCCTCCCACCGTCAGATTTGGCCACCATTTGTAACGGGGAAGCCCAGGCACTGCACAATGCCCAGGCGCTCCATAGTCGCAAGTGGTAATCCTTCGCAGCCAGCAGCAGGGAGTTGGCAAGGCCAGGTCGCACTGGAGCTGGCAGAGGAAGAGGTAGGTGAAGAGGAATCCTCCGTCATTTGTTCCTAGCAAGGACAGCATGCTCTCCAAGAGCGGTACCATCACCCAGGCGCGAGAGAGAGGAGTTTCTCAGCCTGCTCTTCATCAGAGAGGGAGTAGCACCTCAGAAGCAGTGCCCTTGAGAGCGGTGTATTTCCCTTGGGCGGGGGCAATCCTGTAGGAGGGTCATCACACACTGGGTGGACAGTGGATCCAGCAACGCCATCACATGATGGCATTTTGTGTCATTGGAATGAAATGCCACGAAGAGCAAACTGAACTTCGACGTGCATGAACCATGAAGGGGGGTTGTGAAGCCAAAAATCCAAAAGTGGTAGAACTTATTTACCTCTTGTTCCTTAAACATCTTGATAATTTATCCCATGTTATTTCACAGTTGGCCGTAACGCTTTATTTTAGATATTGCTGGTGTAACTTTACTCTAAATACTATCCCGGGTTTGTTTGTGGTAGCATTATATTACATGCACGCATATTCTTTTAAAGCAAATACTACTTAACCATCAGGTGATTTGACTCTTCTTCTGTTGACAGGTAAATTTCTGGTAAATTATGTTTGCTTATGTTGCTTTGGCTATACTTACCTTTGTCTGTCCCTTTGTTCTGGTCATATATCCAAAGCAGGTGTGTGGGAGGGGCCAACCCAGCACTTCCTGTTTATATAAGGTCATGAGGTCAGTGATTGATTCACTGGGCACAACCAAATGAAGGGTTTTTTCCTTTTGATAGTATTGTTTATTTTCTTTAAAGTAACGTTTGAGTTGTACTATATGCAGTGTTTTACTTTTCAAATCATTTAGCTGTGTAAACGAGTCTGTCAATTGGATGAATAATTTTATTCCTGTTTATTTGTTTCGATTATCTTGTTTGGTCTAACCTATTTCTAAGGTAGAGAATAATGACATTGAGATGTGTGTAAAATTCTATATAAAACAAGTGAGATTTTGACAACCGGGGTTGTTTTAAAATGGTAGAATGGACATGCAAGGAAATATAGTACACTTAAAAGAAATTTGACCCGTCTGCTGATGCTGTCCTTTCCTTGTCACTTGCTCTACACTACTACCCACTGCTAAATTCAATATGTATACTGTAGTCTTTACCAGGCTACATTTTGTCATTCTATCTGACAGCAAAGTTGACTAATGCAGCTTTCTGGGGGCAGGAGGTTCTTGCACATTAAAATTTTTACAAACCTATTTTAAAGTGTTTTTCTTCATTTGTTTTTTTCTTTTTTAATTTTTATTTTCTGTTAGAATTGTATTACTTTTCTGTTTGATTGTTTGGCTTTGTGGTGGATTTTTCCCATACAGTTTTAATACACTGAGATGGTGACAGAGAAAACACTCTTCACTAACCAATGGGTAACATCATAGTGGCTCTCCTTTTTTTTTTATACAGTCTATGACTACAGGCAAGAAAAACTATAGATTTTGGGGTTACCTGTCCCTGCAAATCCATAATCATAATCAAGTTACAGTGATTATTCTTGATTAAAATAGACACAAAATAGACCACTTACCATGACAAATGCAAAATAGACTCCTTAAATAGAAAAACATTAGGCAGCAGCTTTTTTTATTTAAAAAAAAGGGTTTACAAGCAGAGATACAGTGAAAGAGGAAATGCGAACAAATCCTTCAGCCTTCATATTCACCTTAACTGGAGTTCATTATGGGTATCTTTATAAAATAAACTTATATCTAACCAGGAATTCATGATTGTGGCATCAGGCTGTGTGTGTGTGTGTATGTGTATAAAAACTATGAAGCCCAAAGCGTAACCCTTTTTCTCAGGGTTCAGGTGGTGTTGAGTGGTTTTTCAGGATGCTGTGTGTTGTTTTGGCTGCTCTTGTACGCCTCGCTGAGCTGTTGAAGGTCACTTAGCAGACCTGCAAACTGCTCCTCCTGTGTGAGCACATTAAAAACAGCTGTTAATATGCTGAAATCAACCACTGTCACTAAACTTTAAATATCCAGTACCTTAAAGGGAACATATTTGGTTAAGAAATACAAATTAGCTTGTTTAAAGGGCATCAAATACACTTAAACCACTCTCAGATCATTTCTTATAAAACTTAATCAGCATAGTTGCATTTAACTGCTTTTTAAATATTCAGTTTTTATGGGTCTACAGCATATGAAACTGTAATCTTTTAGCCTACTGATAACAATAGAGGCAGTGTTTGAAATATGCAGAGGATGTTTATCTATCAGCAGTGATCCGGGCTTTTTCCTGTATAAGGTTTTGGCCTCCCCCTAAAGTAAAGTCACCGGCATTCTGTTAAATATTTTGAGGGTTTAATTTAATCAGGCATAAAATACACTGTTGTTTATGAAACAATCACAAATCTCAGAGAATTCAGTGACTGCTGATGATTAAGGTAATACAGGTAGCTTCTACTATTTGAGGCAGACTGTGTTTGCCTGCATAGTAAACATAACCTGCACCCTCTGTTATTAAATAGCAGATTCCATCACAGTTTTTAAGAGACTAATGAATATATTTCTGCCTTTTAGTTTGCTACGTTTTAATTTAAGGACCCCCTAGGGCTGGACTGAGATGCTCTGAGCCAGTTCTGGCTGTCTTCACTCCTCCACTGAATGGGCTTGCAAAGAGAGGTGACCACCTCTACTGGTAGCATGACTCAAAGTGTCATTTATAAATATCATGCAGTTATATTGCTCATAAATTAAATTAAATTTCATATAGAGCGTAAAAAAGTAGGTATTCCTAAGCTAAATTCCAAAGCCTGCGGTAGCTGCACATGTTAGAATAGTCTAACTAGGTCAGAACAGAACAGAAAATAAAACCATTAAATTTATAATTATATAAAAAAGTACTAAATGTTACTACTTAATAATTTAAGTGAACTGTTTTATGTTAGCGTTCTCTCTATGGACATAAATTCTTTTACCAGAAAGTTTTTGATTTCTGAAAATTTTAAAAATCAGTGGTTTGGTTCTATTTTTCTATCTCAATTTAAAATGCGAAAATCCTTTGCATCCCACTGGACCCTTAAACCTCATCTCTGATCAACTCATTAGGCTAAGAATAAGGACTTCCTTCATGATGACTGACAAAATACCGGATACTCTCTAGATCAGGGGTGTCAAACTCCAGGCCTCGAGGGCCCGTGTCCTGCAGGTTTTAGATCTCACCCAGGGTCAACACACCTGAATCAAATGATTAGTTCATTAACAGGCTTCTGGAGAACTTCAAGACATGTTGAGGAGGTCATTTAGCCATTTAAATCAGCTGTCTTGGATCAAGGACACATCTAAAACCTGCAGGACACCGGCCCTCGAGGCCTGGAGTTCGACACCTGTGCTCTAGATCAAATCAAGGCAGATAAATGAGGAATAACAAATGCAGGTGACCTGCAGTACCATCATAGCCCACCAGGGAGCACCAGCGCACACTGCTCTGTGGGGTTCAGGAGAATAAAATGTGGATCTTGAAGTGAACTATTTACAAGCACTGTTCTTTGACAGTGGACTTTCTTCATCTCACTTACCAGCACATTCACTCTCTCGGCTGCTGCAATGGCAATACTCAGCTTCCTCTCATCTTCCTCCCTTTCCTCTTCAATCACACCCAGCCTGCAAAACACACAGATAAGAAGACATGCTGTTAAGAGAGAAACACTGAGGTTGCAGATTGAACAGGATAAAGCACAAACAAAATGCATGCTTTAAAAACAGAATATATGAGGTGTGATCAAAACATTCTGAGAACTGGTCGATAAAAAACTCAAATCTAAAAACTCTTTCCTGATTTCAATTTGGCTGTTTCTTCTGCGTGTGGTCACCTCAGATCTTGACCTTTCTAGAGACCAAATGTGTGTGCTCAACACTGATCGGTTCATTGTGGGATCAAATTTTAGGTAGCTATAGAATTTAGGTGCAGTACTTTAGGGAAGACAGGATGATGCCTTGGTGCCAGTGCTCTGGAGCAGCTGAAGCGGTGCATGAGCGTGATTTACAAGTGTGCAGCTTTTTGTGTAGTGTGAGAAAGAGGATTCAGAGGTCAGAAGATTTCGACACATGGAGGGAGATCCCACTGCACGAGTGCAAGCTGATCGAACATGACTGTCACTGAGAGATCTAAAATAGTAGGTGCTCTCAACACTGTCCAGAGATGCACGACCTTCTGGTTTTAAGTATGAGATCCTCCAAATTTAAACTGGATAAAGATTTTTTCAATTTCTTTAGTCACACCTTGTGTTTACTTTCAAATGGAACACACACACACACGTTAATGCACAGACTAACCTGAAGGTGGCGCTGGCAAGCTGCTCCTCACGCATAGCCAGCACATTCCTGAGCTCGTTGACCTCTTCCTGCAGTATTGCATTCTGGTCCTGACTTTGGATGATGAAGTCCTCCAGGCGCTTAGCCATGTCCAGCTCGCGCTCCGTCACCTGCTCTATGCCCAGGCGAAGCTCTGACAGCTCCTGAGCATGCTGTCATTACACGTAGACATCATATAAACTGTAGCATTGAAAGCAAACACTTTACACTGTCACTATAATATGTAGGAGGCTTGCCATACCTTATCCAGTAAGCTGAATTGCTCATTCTCAGTCTTGATCTCGCTCGGTTGCCGGGTGTGGCTGCCTGGTGGGTTGTGGTCCCCGGGTTTAATCCAGGGAACCGGTGCAGGTGCACGCTTGACAGAGACGCTCTGGGAAAACATGAGCAGAAACTCCCTGCGTTATTCCTCTCAGTGAAACTTGAAAAAATATGTGTGCACTTACAGAAGCGTGACTCAGAGGTGCTACTTAAGACCCCTGATCTGTGTTTACGTATGCTGTTGTGATATTCCTAGACATAAAAATGTTTCCTATGATGATTTTTTTTATCCACTACTCATAAAACTTGGACCTGGCCGATAAGTGTGGCAAGTATAAGTGTTTGTCCACTTCCAATCAATGCAATGTACTGCAATAATGTACGGCTCTCAGGAATTCCATTAATCTGAATATTTTGAGTGTTTCTGCATAAAATATTCAAATATTACAAATCTAGAAACAATCTGATCCAGATTTAACTTGAGCAAAAGAAAGGAAGTAACAACAGATAAAAAAAACAGCCTGACTGTGATAACAACCGTACTTTGTTGTTGATTAGAATATTACAGAGTCACAAATTTATCTGTATTTTGCTGTTACACTGATATATGACGTATGCAAACTGTAATATATAAACTGACTCAGATGTAACTTTATTAATTTTTTTCTACTTTTATTACAATAAAGTAAAGTTGTTTTGCAAGACTTAAGAAGATAAATGTAATTATGTTTTGTAATTTGTGTCTTTAAACATTTAATGTTGTAATTATATTACAACATTTCTTTCACAGACAAAAGATACAGTAGAGATGTGATAAACAAAAACAGATTCATATTATTTCTGTAAAAAATCTAGTCATGCTTGGTCATTAAAAATGGCCAAGGCTGTTTATTGTTTAAAGGCTTTAGAGTATGAACTATAGCCTCCTCTGTGAAAAGCTGAAGTCCTTTTTGCATAAACACGAGAACATGAGCTGCGCAGCTCAGTTGCTATTACAGGCAGTTCACAGTTCCTGTTTATACTCACAGTATTTGGTGGTGAGATAAGTGGTTGGTTGGGCTCCGCCTCCTGTTCCTGGTCAGATGTCGGCAGAGCCTCGGAGCTCGTTTGCCTCTTCATCTCACGTTTTACTTGTGCCGGACGTCTGTGTGGGGCACTCTGAGTTCTGGCGATCGGTTTCCTCCTTTGACTCCTGACATCCACGGTGAATAAACGGATCAGTGTTAATTATTTAAATGCCAATGAACACATTATACAATGTTTAAAATGCACAGACAAAGGATCCTAAATGGAATAAAAAAATCAAATCTATCTGACCCAAACTGAATTTGTAATTGAATAGCTTGAGAGAGTCCTTCCTCCACACTGACATTGGGAGGAGCTGCGTCTGACCTCCACTGTGCCCCTTTGAAACTGACCTGTTGTCACGTGTGCTTTTGGATTCCTGAGGAATATGCTGGAGAGACGACTGGAGAGGGCTGTACTTGCTCAAGTCCTTAGGTGGAATATACGCTGGCTTGATGTGTCCTGTTTGGCTACAGGAATACCACTGTTTTAGTAACATGCAACAGAACTAATATGATGGACAAATCACACAAATCAACATACCTGTTAATATCTATCCGAGGTGCTTCAGGGCCTAGTGACTCTGTTATTTGGTTCAGAATTGAAGGCAGAGGGTGCAGCTTGTCAACTGTTTGCTGAGGGAGAAACAAGTAGCATGTTAACCTTCACTTATACACAAAGCATGAAATAAGTATATTTATATAGTGAATGGATACATAATTGCTTCTGGTAAACTTGAGAGAAAAACTACATCTATGACCACACAACACAGCGATACACACCACACACACCACATTTTTTCTACAAGGCCTTTTAATCCCTTAACCTACCAGTGTTAGAATTAGGATTCTGTTTACAAATCTTTATATGGGATAAAGGGGTAGCTGTGAATCTCTTAAATCTGTGTAACTAGATAACAAAAATCAAACCCTATCTTTAATCAGAGCTCTGATCACAAGAATAAGATTATTTCCTTCTGTGTCTGTAGTTCACTATCAATAGTTTTACTTAGGTCACCTGACAGATTAAAAAAATGGGGGGGGGGGGGGGGGGGGTGTCAGAAAAATAAAAAATTATATCTTCCAATAATATCCAGCTATTTATGTCATTCTTGTGACTTTATCTGCAGTACCCCCATAGTCCACTTGGGGGCCACAGCAAAAGCTTTTTGTCCTGTACAGCCTCCATCTTGTCAACACAATCTTAAAGGGTAGAATTAGTGCGTGAGTACACCATGTATAACTGAAGTGATCTATATGTGGGTGTCAGTCAGTCCAGCTTGTACAGAATGCTGCAGCTCTCCTTTTGACTCGTGTGAAGAACATATTACTCCGGTGCTTGCTTCCCTTCATTGGCTTCCAGTTCGTTTTAGAATTAAATTCAAAATCTTACTTTTGACTTATAAAGTGCTAAATGGCCAGGCACCGGACTATTTGTCTGACCTTTTGCAGCTTTATACGCCCTCTAGAGCCCTTCGATCAAGTGATCACCTGCTCCTTACCTTACATAAGTCTAGGATGGTTCATAGAGGAGATCAGGCATTTGCGGTTTTGGCACCGAAAATGTGGAATGATCTACCTCTCCACATTAGAAAGGCCCCAACTGTTACTCTTTTTAAATCGCATCTTAAAACATATTTTTTTACTCTGGCTTTCGAAACTGTATGAGAGTTACCAATTCTTTTATCCTAAAAAACTCCTTTGTCCCACACGCCATCAAACTGTTTAACTCCTCTCTGGAGGGGAGAGGGAGGGGAAACAGGAGGACAAAGGAGGGGGGAACAACTAAGCTGTAGTGCCTCTTCACCTCACTGTACAATACCTTGTGCAATACTTTTTGTAAATAGTCAACAGTGCAATAGACTCAATACTTGAAATGTGCAATTCACTTGTATTTTTATTTTTTATTCCTATTTATTCTATTTATCCCCTTTGTATATTTTATTTATATTTGTCTCTGTATTTATATATGTGTGTGTGTGTGTGTATATATATATATATATAACATTCTGTAACTGTAACTTCGGTCGTTGCTGTGCTTTTTGGAAGTCGAATTTCCCAGAGGAACCCACCCGAGGGATTAATAAAGTTCTATCTTATCTTATCTTATCTTATCTTATCTTATCTTATCTTATCTTATCTTATCTAATTTTCTTTTAATTTTCTTACCTGTTGTTGTTGTTAATGTCATTGTTTAATTGTTATTTTGTACAGCACTTTGGTCAACTCCCTGTTGTTATTAAATGTGCTTTATAAATAAATAAATAAATGAAATGAAATCTTCATATAAACTCTATAATTATAAGTATCCCCCTGATAACTGCTTATAAATTGTCTTCCACTGTGGTTAAGCTAGCTAGTGGAGCCATGCAATACAAAAGTCACACAATTCCTTTAAAACTAACTACCAAACTGGACTAATGTTTGCCTGCCTACCTGGTCCTTCTGGTAGATGATGTCCACCAGCAGTCCATGGAGCACAGCCAAACGCAGAGGCAAATCCACATAGCCATCAAAGGATGTCATTGCAATCTCAGTGTCTCCACTCGACACCGTTTGTAGGAAGCCTCTCATTCCATCCCAGTGCTGCTCCAGGAATTCATTCATGAAGAGCATGTACTCCTCCTTTTCCCCGAACCTAAGTAAGAACAACAAATTTAATTTACTTTAGGTATTTATTTCAGGCCCTTTATTGTTATTGTACATGTGCAACAAAAAAATATCTTTATCCATATTCCCAGATTATGTCTTTCAGTATGCCAAAACAAACAAACAAACAAAAGCAAACAATCTGCTCAGGAACAAATGCACAAACGTGACATAAACTACTGACAAGGTGAAGTTGGCCAGATTCTGGATGACTTTGGCTGTCAGCGTAAGGGTACGCAGGGTGTTTGGCTCCGGGTACGGTTGCGTCAGACCAAAAAGGGAAGGACTGAGGATAGCAGGACACAAGAAACGAAGGAAGAGGGAAGCAGAGATGAGCCGATGGCCAATCTCCGGTTTGCCCTGGTCTTCACACACCTCCACCCAGCTGGAGAAGATCCTGTTTAACTCTTCAGGAAAAGGCCTAGTGGAAAGAAGCATGTCAAGTATGAGATCTCTGAATGTGAGAGATGCCCAAATCATTTATTGTATGTTAAGCTGATTTCTCTCACCCATGGAGCTCAATGATCTTCTGCACCACCTCCTCACAGGTTTCCCTCAAGTGCTTCTGGTTGCTTGACAGTTCAGCCGCAGGACATTTACGAGGGTCAACTTCACAGTTCTCAGTCGATGCATATAGACGGTTGATAAATTCTCCTGCATTGAAAAGAAAGCATAGAGTTCAGGAAAACCCAGTACGATTGAATACAAGCAGCCACCTTTACGACTGATCTGCCCTACCTAGTGTGTCGATGAGGTACTTCTGACCAACCAGCTTCATATATTCATCTATAGCTTTAGTGGCCAGTGTGTTCTCTCTGAAGATCATTGCTTCTTTTTCTCCAAGACGCTCCACCTCATCGTTGCCCAAATCAATGAGGAATTCCTAAGGAATAAAAACTTACTTCTGAATATGCTTCTGGTTGTATTTTTGATACATATTGTGAAAAAATAACGTTTGATTCATAAATTGCATTAAAAAATTTTTAAATTTAATCTCATTCTTTACCTTGGCCTTGCCGATGCTCTGGAGTACGTGGACCAGAGCTCCTGCCAGCTCTTCCTTCTCCTTCACATTCAGAAGTGGCTCCAAGTTTCTGCACATTTCTACGTAATCCACAGTCACATACTCGGCAAACTCTTTATATTTCTCCATTGGCAGAACTTGCAAGTTCTGGAAACGGGCCTTTATGCGAAGTGAAGCCTGCGGCCCCAGAGCTTCTTTGTTCCCTGCTGAGCCTGACGCCTTATATGGAGTGATGGGGTACCACTTCTCCTGATAGGTCCTCCCTCGAATGTCAGCTAGAGGTATGGTCACGCTTCCCAGAGGGTGTAGACTGGAGTCGTCTCGGGAATGCCGCTTTTTCTTGGGGTCTTCTTCCCGGAAGAGGTGCAGGCTGATTTGGGAGATACAAGGCAGGTTGTCGAGCTCAAAGAATTCTCCCCAGAACAGTTGGCACCCTCCAGTCGCACCTCCACTGGCCCCCAGGCCTCCCGAAGATCCAGCGGAGCCATCTGCTGCCAGGCTGGAACGGTTTGGGAGCTTGCCAACAGCTCTGCTGGTCGTGCGGGCGAACAAGGTGCCATCCAGGTGTACCTCACAGTAATAACGCTTTTTGGGTGGCAGATCCTTGGCTTCATTAACCCACAGACTCAGCGAGTTCTCTGTGCGCTCGATGTTGTCCTGTGAATATAATGAATGTTATTAGTAGCACAACACAATTTGAATATTGCGTGACCGGTGGGACCGGCGGCTGAAAGCTCACCTTGTTGGGCTGTGCAGCTCGTCTCAGATCTTCAATCCAGCGGTCACGTTCAGCAGCCGAGGAGCAGCCGAAGCAGTGGGTGTTCTCAGAGTTTATCACCTATAGCACATTGAAACTAACAGTTAGTGGTACTGGAATACTTTACGGTACTCGTTAATGAATCTATGGGAGTGCCCTTTAAAGTCTACCTCAAAGCAGTACTTCTCCCCCAGAATGGAGCTGTGGACCGGTCTGATGACGGTGCTGGTGTCTGCACTCAGATCTAGTGTCCCCACTGGACTGACTGGAATTGACACAGACTCTCGGGATTCATAGAGCCTTAAAATTAAACACAGTGGAAGAATTCAGTCAAAAAAACGAGATGGAGATTTGTCAAAGGTACTCACAATGTACACTTTCACTACCTGCAGGTTGTTTTACCATCGACACATTACATTAACACTGTGGTTGTTTTTAAAAAGAACATCTTGCAAAGTTTTATTTGCAACATGTTTGAATTATTCTTTAGTGAGGTTCTATGTGTGTGTAGGTTCTCTCTCAACCAGGTCAACCAGGTCATGCTGAACTCTTAAGTTTCCAAAACTTAAAGACGTCCAGTTGCTTTCTTTGCAAGCTTCTTGGACCTTTAGTGAGGTTTACTATGAAACTGATTGGTTAGTCTATTGTTGAAGAAGTGATTAAGAACACGATAGATGAATTATAGGCAGGGTTTTTTGAAGATAAGAGTTTGGCCTTAAATTATGAAAGACAATGAGAGAAGTTACTTTAGACCAAAGGTGGATATGGAGTGCAGTATATCTGCTTTGAGAAACACAGCAGTGCACTTTACCTGCGTCCTTTGTTAAGTCCCTGTTGGTTTAGCTGGGTGTTGCTATTCCTCTTGGCTTTGTTCTCAAGACGTCGCTTGATCAGTCCCTACGGGTGAAGAATGCAAACACAGTGCATTTGGGCAATTATGTGTTGTATCAACAGGAAAAGGAAAACTAGCGCAAAGATTGTCTCTGGCGCATACTGCACTCACCCTCACACCGCCATCTTGAGCCTTTGGTCGAGGACCAAGCTGGCCCCCATGGTCGGGGCTGCATTCTAGGGATTGGGATGAAAATGGAATTCTCTGTCAGTTTTTCATTAGTGTTGGCAGGACAAGTTGGCTTAACTAAATGAAATTATAGGCAGTACTCATTGTTTCCATTTAGAGTTTGTGGTCAGTACTTCTACGTATTTCTTCCTTTTTGTGAGTCAGTTGTTTCCAGGCGTCAAATCAAATGGTTGCCAGGCTAACTTTAGAGCAGATATTGTGTGCTGGTGAAGCAGGAATAGCACGAATATTAATACAATTAAAATTGGCTAAGTTCCATTACGGTAAGTGACTTCCAGGTCATATGAGAGCACCTGGGGTTAAATAACCTGTGATTTTTTGCTGATATGAAAACAAAGCAGTAAAATAAGTAGTTATGCACACCATCTTATGACTAATTTTCAAGCAGTTAGATGAGTGTTTTTTCACTCATCTAACACAAATAACTTCTACTGAAGACTCTCAAAAACATCAAGCAAAAAGTTTTAATATTTCCAGATGGGTTCAGATGAGCCATTTCAGGATGTGGTTTAAAGCTGTAATCTGATAGCTAGACCTATCTCAGTAAAGTTAACTAATTGCACATATGTCACTAAATAACACATAGTGTACTGCAGCTTTACATAGAACAAACGTAAATGTTCCCATTTTGATTTTTCCTGTTTTGTGTGAACATTTTAACCTTTAAGTCAGAAAATTGATATCTCTAACTGGAGATCATGATATCCTCTTTTGCTTATTTATACTCAGCGATATTGATGTGTTTAATTACAAGATTACACAGGTGTCCGATTTTCTTTTCGCTGCTTACCCAAATTCCCACCACAAACAATCCAGCGTTTAAATCCTATCATTTAGTCCAGAGGTGTGTGCAAAAGCCCTGTTACTTCAGTCTCTGTGTCTTTATCATTTCCTTTCTGTCGTCTTCAAAAGAGCCGATTGAGTCACTCAGCCAGTCGGTGCAGAATCGAACACCTCCACAGTGCAGCACCTCCACTCTTCTAAGCAAAATATATAAACTGCATGGATGGAAGATACCGACTATATCATCTCGCTCTGTCTTTCTGCGAGTTTTCATTGGACTGCTAAAACCCTGTCTTGATGCTATCTTCCCCAGAGGGAAAAAAAACACAGAGGAAGCGATCTTACAGACATTGCCACGAACAAACATTTAGCTATTTCCTCTGTGTCTTCTGCGGAAATAGTGCAATAGTCATCGCTGATGTCAGTAACAGTTAAGCTGGGGGGTGTTTGATGATTTTTCTTCATTGCATTTTAATCTGCACATCATTTTGTTTGCTTTGCGTGTGTATACGGACCTGTGTCAATGTCTACAAGGTTCTGCATGCTGAGGTTGGACAAGCAGCTGCTGACACGGTTTCGAGTCCACATTGTTGGCTAAGACGGACACACAAAAACGGGCATTTTTTACTCTCCGTGGTTATGACAACATGATTTGAAATCAGTGTAAATAACATGCTGTTATCTGTGGGTACCTCTTCCTCTGGGGAAATGAGAATCTGCCCATCTTCCAGGCAACAGTTGCTGATGTCCCATAAGGGGACCTCCTGAGGCGGGACCCATTGCAGTCTTGAGAGTTCGCAGGGTCCGGCTGGTGTCGGCACAACCTCATTCAAACCTGCAATTCAAGTAAACGTTGCACAGACAAACACATTTTGATACTGATCAATCATGTAAGGTCAGTATACACATGTAATCACGTGCTAAATATGTGCTGATTTCTCTCACTTTGAAGAACTGACAGTAAATTGTTTATGATGTACAGATACTGTTTAACTGGAGGCGTATGCTGCCGGGCTGGTTTGTTTTTGATTTTTGGTAATGACACTTATCTCACACAGCGATTGGCCACTCCCATTTGAGGTGTTGCCTTGGCCACTGACGCTATTGGTCTCTCTTTTTTATTACACGCCATGAAGGCCTGCGCACATCCTGTGGGCTGTCGTTAGGTTTTTTGTGTCTTTTTTTTTTTTACTCGATGTCAACATCCATTGTGCTTTTATGTCGTCTTAATGCTTACATTATCTTACTATCAAGTATATGCTGTTCTTGAAACGCCAGCAGAACATAAAGATAATATTGCATCACTAAAACATGCATAAAAGCCCAGGAGAGCAGAAGGTGGCAGGAAAGTAATGCTTGTTTTTAAAGCAATTATATTTTCTTCTTGTTCTTTTTAATAATAAAATATGGTATCTTCTTCATGCAGCCATGCCTCATTTGGCTCACACCTGCATGATCTGTCTGTGTGTGTTGCAGATGTTTCTCTCACTTCCTGTCAGCTGAGATGAAAGACGTCTAGAGAACTTCTGTATAGGTACAACTATTTGAATCTGTCCTGAGGTGGATTGAGGTTTCTGATGTCATTAGACAAATGTTCAGACATCATTTGTATTAGCTGTCTGAGGGCACTCCTTTTTAGTTTCTGCACAAGTACAGGAGTGCGTGCAAATCTGACTAGAGTTCATATTTTGTATCTGAACAGCAGGTAGGCTTCTGGTTGGATTTGCCTACCATTTTCATATAAGGGGCACAGAAACGTCTGTGTCACAACAACACATTATGTTGCTGTACATTTTTAGCCATGTACCTCTTAGTATGCATTTGTTTCTCAGCGCTGGGGAAGTTGGTTAGTGAATCTAGTTAAGTGTGGGTGCTGGTTTGCAGTTCTTCATTTACTTTGAATTTCTGGGTCATTTCTCTGCTGTTTTGGCGGTTTTGGTCTCGCAATGATTCATGTCTGAAATGAGATAATGACGATTGTCTGGGTTCTGCTTTTTAGAAGGAGAGAAATCTGTTACCTACAAGGAGAGAGCCCTTAAACATAGACTTGAAGGGCGCAGGGCTTAGATTTTAAGCTTGTCCAATGACTCCACACTTGCCTCACAGATTTACTACTACTACCACTACTGCTGCTACTACTAATGTTTTAATCTCGGCCTATACTTACTGTTTGTTTAGAAAATATTCCAACAGTTACAGACTTTCCTTTTGTCTTTGTACTGATCATTTTTTACTGTTTATTTGAGGATGTAAATGTTGCATCTACAAATCTTCTAAAAGAGCTTTCTTGAGGTTAGGGGACTTTAAATAGCCATCAATAGACATCAGATTTGTCACATTATCCGAGATCACACTATCGTTTAGCTTACTGGGTAATGGCTCAAATATCTTTACAACATTTTGTTTAAATTGTTTGCTGATGTTTAAGATATTTTTGGAAGTGTCAAAGTCATTCACTGGTGTTTGGCTGTATTTAACTCTTTCATCACTTTCATAACCTGTAACATTTCTGAGATCCACTCTTTTACTTGTGATTTATAAATGATTTATATTTATAATGTATTTTCACATAATGTAAGCCTATTTAAATTCTCAGCTTCTCTCTTTAATTATTTCTACATGTGTTTAATACTGAGCCAGATGCTAAAATAGTCTTAATAGTATCATTGCAGATGAAATTTCCAGATGCACTTTTGACAGAGGTCACCCATACCACTCATACTGCTGAGTGTTATTAAATGGTCCTACCTACTTAACAAGAAATCACAAATCGTGTGATCGCAAATAGGAAATAGGAAACATTTTCTGATATTTCACATAATATTTGGATTGAGTAATGACCTTAATGCGCAGGGCTTTGTGTGTACGCTGTACTTTTGTTGTAGTAGTCTTACCTGCAAGGGATGGCGTGCTGTTGCGGGGCTGTAGCTTTGGCTTCTTGAGCTTCTGGGACACACTCCGAAGATATTTTTTAAAAAGTGCCCCTCCGCCCCCTTTCTGTGAGGGGTCACTGGAGGCAGCCCCCGAGGCTTCTGTGCCAGCAGAAGTGGCTGCAGCAGAGGATGAACCTGCGTGAGCCGAATTGGCAGTAGAGAGGGCTGCAAACAGCGACCCAGGAGGCTCGGACAGAGCCCTCCTGAAGGGGTTCTTTCTTGTTCCTCCGGAGGCTTTTTCAGGCTTGGCTGCATCGCTGCTTTTCCCATTGGATGAATTCTTTTCTCCGGGGTCCTCGCTCAAGGCCTTGCGCCAGTTTTGCATCTTGCTCCACTTGTTGCTAGAGGCCTTCTGAATTTTTTCCATGGTGGATGTGGAGGATGCCGGCGTTCCTTCTCCTTCTTCTTTCTGCTCATTGAGGGTTCCCTTGGAGCCAGTATGCCACTTGTATGTGTTGAGAGGGTCGCTGGTCTCAGATGTTTGTGGAGGCTCATTTTCCTTCTCAGGTGATCCCTGCTCCTTTGATGCTGGCTGAGCTGCAGGCTCTGGATCTTTCTCCTCAGTGCCCATTTCACACTTTTAGGGTGTAACTAAAATTCTCTCTGTTTTTTAAGGTCGCATCAAAAACCTTCACAAGAGAATTCACCTGTCTCCCTCCTAATTTACCGCCGCTTTGGAGATTGCTGCGTGTGCAAAAGGAAGACAGCGTAGTCTGTATCTCCTCTAACTGTCTGTTTCTCATTTCCTGTCTTGCAAAAACGTTGATCAACAACACGCGACTTAGCTGCTCTGCCTGTGGTTGCTGTGCTGCTGCACTACTCCCATCTCTCTGGGCTGTTGGCTTCCTCATGAAATGACACAGAGAAGTTCAGTGTTTTCATTTAATACTTCCTGTCATCCGTTCTTCCTGTTCTGTCAAAAAAAATAAAACAAATCTGCATTCAATTTGTGTGAAACTCAAAGAAATGTACACAGATGTTATAATAAAATGTGTGTTTTAGGTTGTCCACCTTGACCTCAAAGGAAGCCTACTTGTCAGATTCAGTCTGTCACATTATGAGCAAGGGAAATGTGGTTTTGCATGTTACAAAGTAGTAGAAATCCATCGTGAGACAATATTAGGCAAGATGTGTAATATGAAGATATTTAATGAATCTAATAAATCACCAGTCCCTATACAGTTAATAAGATTCATTTTCTTGGTAACTTGAATGAAATAAACCACCAAGGACAACATCTTTTTTGTCAAATATACGTGAAAAATATTGTATGGAAGACTCTGGACCCAGTCTTACTTTTTTAGTAAGACCACTAAACTGATATCTGTGAGAAATAAACATAAGTATCCATGTGGTATCAGCTACCTGAGAGTTTACAAGCTGTTGACAGTTAAGAGTCAGCTTCCTGTCAAAGCTACAGGAAACTGACTATAAAAACCACTTCCTGCTCTCATGCTGCTCTTTTCTCGTACACACCTGCAGGGTATTTCTGTGTACCAGTGGGGTGAACTGCCAGCAATATAGTCAGATGTTGTCTTTCTAATTGTGGGAAGTAATGGTGGAGTACAGCAGGACCTTTAGATTTTTCATTGGGAACATTCCTCTAGTTCACTTCTCCAGTTCTTTAAGCTATAAAATACCTGGGAAGTGGTTTTATAGGAATCACATTCACACAGTAACATTAATACAGTATCAACATGCTTATATCTGTGTTTCTATAATAATAATAATAATGGATTGGATTTATATAGCGCTTTTCAAGGCACCCAAAGTGCTTTACAATGCCACTATTCATTCACTCTCGCATTCACACACTGGTGGAGGCAAGCTATGGTTGTAGCCACAGCTGTCCTATAAAGAGCTGAGTGTGTGAAAACACTGAAAGTTACATTTTTGTCTTGTTTCGTCCAGGCCCTCTAGTGGCCGGGGGCATTTGGTATTGAAAATATGCTTTGACTGTATGCGGTTAAATTTGAAACGTAATCAATGAAAACTGACTGCCTCAACATAAAAAAAAATAATTAAAATTAAATGTAAAATTTAAAAGAAAAACTGTAACTGAAGTTTGAGAGTGTTTATAATGTGTGTGCTGTCTTTTAGAACTATAATCAACCTTTAACCTGACACTAGTTTAAAAGTAAAAGGGGTCCATTTAATTTTTAGCCTTTATTTAAAAGGCTATTTACATTATGTGATAAGAGGCAGTAATCTCAGGTTTATCACTGTGCAGTTGCAAGAACACTTTTTTTTATTAACATTTGAACAACAAGGGCACTGATCTGGACTCAGTGACAACAGAGAGTCTCAGTCAAGGTTGCTCTGTATACGTTAACACCGTTCTTGGCCATAAAAACCCTGAAAACCACGAATACTGATCACAACAGGATTTGAAGTTAAACATTAACAGTAAAATTAATCTTTGCTGGTGCTGAAGTATTCTTAAAGCACAACAAAAGAAGTATTTCACAAAGCAGCATGTCTGTACAACTCCTCAAAATGTTGGCAAAAATGATGAGTGCTGCAGGAAGTGCTTGTTCTGTTTACAACTCGAGCCAAAAACAGCTATAACATTTGCAAATAATAAAGATAAACGGGTAAATGTGTAAATACTGTATACTTAAGTATACAATAAGTTATTAATATTTAAGATGAATTTACAGTCACAAAATCAGAAAGTATTTAGATTCATCTGTGGAAGTCACAGTGTTTGTCTTCATCTGGTGGTCGATTGATTTACTGCAGAACAGTTTACCTTTTACCTTAACAAGAAACATGTGGTACAGACAGCAGCGGTTTTTGATATGGACATTGGCCAGCGCTGCGTCGTGGTGGGTCGCATCATGGGCATCGGCAAAAAAAAGTTGCTCGCACCCATGCTGCCCGACATCATGCCAGCACATTTTGGGGATTGCATGGGCACCGATCGGAGCGGGGCGGCCGGGGGTTCTCTGGCTGGCTGAACAGGTGTTGTGCCAAAAAGTGATTGTCTGCCAAAAACTGATTTCCGGTATTTGCCAAAAACTGACTGCTTGTATTTAAACTGCTATAAATAACTTGTTGGTCTATAATATGTGAAACATATGTCAAATGTATCCCTCGTGAATGATATCACGTCATCTTCAAATCAAATCAATTTATTTATATAGCACTTTTCACAGGATAAAAACCACAAAGTGCTTCACAGTAATATAAAACAGAAATACATAAAATACATTACAATTCAAAGCTTTAAAAGTCAGTACCAAGATTTTAAAATGAATTCTAAAATGTACTGGAAGCCAGTGTAATGAGCGTAACACTGGTGTAATGTGCTCTCTTTTTCATGTCTTAGTTAAAAGCCTTGCAGTAGCATTCTGGACTAACTGGAGACGGTCAAGATTCCTTTTGCTCAAACAAAGAAAAAGACTGTTACAATAATCTAAGCGAGATGAAATAAAAGCATGAATAACCATTTCTAACTCAGATTTAGACAGCAAAGTTCGCAGTTTGGAGGTGTTTCTTAGCTGAAAAAGGCAATTCCTAATCAACCGGCGAGAGGGTTGTTCTAGGGACATGGCAGAATCAAAGATCACACCAAGGTACCTGAGGCTCAGGTGAACAGATGAGCCAAGAGAACCAAGATGCTGCTTGATTAGAGATATCTGGTTGTCGGGGGCAATAATTAATGTTTCTGACTTCTCAGAGTTCAACTGTAAGTAGTTGTCACCAAGCCACTGTTCAACGGAAGCTAAACATTTAATTAAAGAGGACAGTTTATGGACTTCCATTGGCTTAAAAGAGCAATAGAGCTGAATATAATCAGCATAGAAATGATAACACACCTCAGGGAACTGCCTATATAAGTCCTAGAGGTAACATGTACAAAAGAAAAAAGAATAGGACCCAGAACTGAACCCTGCGGTACCCCACATGTCAGATCCTTAGAATGTGACATAAACCGATTTGCAAAAACACTAAAAGATCTGTTGGAGAGGTACGACCGAAACCACTCCAGAGCCAGACCGGACACACCGACTATGTCCCGGAGCCTGTTAATCAGGATGGTATGGTCAATGGTGTCAAAGGCAGATGTCAAGTCCAACAAAACCATGACCGAGGATGTTCCAGAGTCAGCTCACTAGAGACTTTAAGTAACGCGGTTTCTGTTGAGTGACTTTTACGGAAACCTGACTGAAATTTGTCATAAATTTCGTGTTTTTTTTTTTCTTTTAAGTGGTAAATTGATCTGCAACTACTTTTTCCAGAATTTTCGATAATAATGGAAGGTTTGAGATAGGCCTATAATTCTTAAACTGAGTTGGATCCAAACTGCTCTTTTTTAATATCGGCTCAACAACAGCATGCTTACAGAACCTAGGGACCACACCTGTTAAAAGAGAGGCATTGCATATCTCTACTACAGAGGGGCAATCTTGAGCAACTGACAACATTCCTGTAACAAGGTAGAAGCCGCAATCAGTTTTTGGCAGTGACTTTTATGTATCCTTTAATTATGCAGTTAAAAAAAATATTTTTGACTTTAAAAATGTATCTTTTAAGAGTAATCTAGCCAAGAGGACAGCTGAAATTGCAACAAATGCAAAAATAGTTGTGTAAACATAAATTAAATGGACAAAAGGGAGCTGATTGATTATAATGTAAGTACAATAACACAGTCACAAAGATACTTGAGAAACAGGTAATTTTTTAAATTTTATATATCACCCCTTTGTAATACCTGTTCACCAAAGTCTGTTTAGCATCATACGTAACGATATTACACATAAAAAACACACGGAAACATTGGAAATCAGTTTTTGGCAGGCAATCAGTTTTTGGCACAACACTGGCATCTAATAACCAGCTCGCAAAATAAAACTAAATAAAAACAAACCAACAAACAAGGGCTGTCAACTTTAAAGCCGTCATCACATTTAATGCGATTAGAAATTTTTAATGCAATTAATCCATTTTGAGCGCAGAATGACTAAAAATCCCTTAAATGTCTCTGTCAACGCATTTTAGGCAGTTTTTCCATTACGCATTAATGTGACAGCCCGACAACAAACACAAAAACTGAAGTTATCATGATATAGACTTATCATTTGCACCGATGTGTTTTCTAAATTCTATCACACACATATGCCCTCGGTGCGCCTGCTTGCATGCTGAAGCCTCACAACCTGTCTAAAGTGGAGGGGCCGAGCTGCTTTCAAATAGTGCACATTTCCTTCATAATATTGTCAATCCAAGCCCATTATTTATTATTTTCCTGAGTTACGTGAAAAAAAAACTTTATACAAGGTGTAGTTGTATTAGTCTATGTTGTGGGGTTGTGTTTAGTGGTTGAGAGGAGGCGGTAAAGAATACATGTTCACATTGGCACTGTGTGACTGTTACAGTGTTGATACTGGAGTGCAAAATTACTGATGGAAGATGAACAAGAAAAGGTCAAAGCCATCAGCCATCAATAGATGAAGTGTGTTTGCGCGCACTCATCTAATGTCAGCTTTATTATCTAGAACCCGAGAATTCAAACTGTAGACAGACTTTCGTCGTGAAGAAGTTTCAGCGGTTAATCAATACTTGGAAATAATTTGAAAAACGTGCAGTTTGCAATTGTGCTAAACGGTAAAGACATGACAGAATTTAGTGAAGTGAACAGAAGGAAATCTGTGGAAATCATTTCGTTGCTCCAACCGGATAAGGTAAAAAAAAAAACAAAAAGCGAAGGAAACAAAACAAAGTTGAGCATTTAGCACTTTTGGATAAATGACTTTTATTCCTGATCAAATAAGCTTCAGTACATTGCTATATAAAATGTCAAATTGTTAATATACTGTATATCAGTATACACTGGATACAGGATACTGGATACAGGATAACCACTGCTCATCTACCATCACAATGAACACCGGTGTACCACAAGGCTGTGTGATGAGCCCTTTCCTCTACTCCCTCTTCACCCACGACTGCAGACCTGCTGATGGTTCCAACACCATCATTAAGTTTGCAGATGACACCACGGTGATTGGTCTCATCAGTGACAACGATGAGGCCGCCTACAGGGAGGAGGTGGATCGTCTGGCTGAGTGGTGCGACACAAACAACCTGCTGCTTAACACCGAGAAGACCAAGGAGCTCATCGTGGACTACAGGAGGAATGCTGACCCACATCCACCCATCCACATTAAGGGGACGGCTGTGGAGCGTGTGAGCAGCTTCAAGTTCCTGGGAGTCCACATCTCCGAGGATCTCACCTGGACGACCAACTGCTCCAAGCTGGTCAAGAAGGCTCACCAGCGCCTCTTCTTCTTGAGGACTCTGAGGAAGAACCACCTGTCCTCAGACATCCTGGTGAACTTCTATCGTTGCACCATCGAGAGCATCCTGACCAACTGTATAACAGTCTGGTACGGGAACTGCTCTGCCTCGGACCGGAAGGCTTTGCAGAGGGTCGTGAAAACTGCCCAGCGCATCGCCGGAGCACCACTTCCTGCCATAAAAGATATCTACAGGAAGCGGTGTCTGAAAAGGGCTGGGAAAATCATCAAAGACCCCAGTCACCCATCACATGGACTCTTCACCCTCCTGCCCTCTGGGAGGCGCCACAGGAGCCTCCGGACTAAGACCACCAGGTACCGGAACAGCTTCTTCCCCACAGCTGTCAGACTCCTGAACTCTGCCTCCTGACATCTGACCCACATTAAACTCATGGACTGAACATACACACACACCCACAATGGACAACTGTACCCTCAAACACACAATAATAACATGGACTGAACCACCACTCACAACCACTAGCACTTTATATAGCCTCTGTAGAAACTATCTACACCCTCACTTATCTTAACTGCACTACTGTATAGCTCTGTGTAAATAATCATTCTGTACATTCAATAATCTTTAATCCTACAACTGTTTACAACTTGCATAGTTCCCATTTCTGTATAGCTGTATATCTCAGATTCTGTAAAGTTATTTATTTCATATTCTGTATAGTTTTTCATATTTATATCCTGTTCATAGCCTGTACATAGCTTGTACTCACTACAGCCTGTACATACTTAGTTATAGAATATTCACAACATACTTCATACCGTGTACATTATAACATACCATAATAGACCCATTTCTGTAATATACTTACATATCTATACTATTGCTAATATATATTGTAATATACCTATATCACTAAAGCACTTCTGGATGGATGCAAACTGCATTTCGTTGCCCTGTACCTGTGCATGTGCAATGACAATAAAGTTGAATTCTATTCTATTCTATTCTATTCTATTCTATTCTATTCTATATTGTTAGTGTGACATATCACACATATATTTTTGTCTTATCAGTTGTTGGATTTCATTAGTGAACTGCAGTGCAAAGCATTTAACAGTGACGATTTTAAAATCCCATTGCAGAACATTTTGTTATTGTGTCAAAGATTTCTAAAAACCTGACTGCCTTTTCTTTCTAGATGTTGGAATTGGATTGCAGGCATTTGAAATTGCCTCTTCTGACGCTGGAAAATCTTGGAAAAATCATCACCCCCTATGTGAAAGATGTTTCAGAGGAGTAAGTCACACATTTAAAGCCATCAAGCTTACAAGCAGCAAAAATGATCACTAATACACACATATACTCTGGTTAAATGTTTGTTTTCTCAACTATTTATCTTTTTTTCATCTTTTAGTCAGTGGGCGTCCTTAGCCGATGGTGACCCTGGATCAAAAGCTGTCATTCTGTTGTCCAACATGTGCCATGCGATTATAGAAGAAATTAGCGCCTTGGTCCTGGAGGTTGTAGAACCTCAGGTTCTTGCCAAGGGGCACAATCATGCATGTGGAGATAAGGTAAGTTTGCAGGATGGCTGCAGCTGCTGCAGAGTAACAGAAAATAATATTCAAGCCAGCTTCAAAACACCCTTCATCACTGTTTTGGTGAAGCCCTGTCCACGGCACAAGGTAAGTCCCACAACTCGGATATATTAGTAAAGCTGTTTCAGCAGAAATTACTAAAAGAGTCAACACGTCGCTGGCTCGTATCACAGGGCCAGCTCCTACCCCACAAACCCATGACTCAGTGACAGGTATGAGCATTATACAAATGGTGTATAATGTGACTGAGATTTTTGAATACATCTTGAATGTCAGCAGAAAAATCACAGACAAGGCATCTGACAGCATGACATGCTCAGACTCTAACTGTAAGCAGACCTGCTGTCTAGATGTGGAGGAGGAGGAAGATGCAGAAATCCCACAAATAAGTGACTGTTCCTTAGAGAATTCATTGTGCACGGATAATCTGAGTCCTCCTCCAACTCCAGAGCTCCCTAAGTATTCAGAAACATTTGTCCCTTCAGCATTGATTTTAGCCTACCAGGAGAATTCTTCACCAAGTCTGGATGCTGTTAATTTCACAATTATTCTGGATGCTGTTAATTAAAAAAGTAAATAATAATCTAACAGTTATAGCAGTATTGTGCAAAAGTCTTGAACTACCCCATTTTTTTAATAGAAACATAAACACACATACATAGTTACAATGCTATTATGATACATTGTGAGACACCATTGTGATCTGACATTCCATCCTATACTATGACATTGTCTTTGGTGCTCAGCTGAACTGTCAATAGTACACGATTGAGGAATTTATATAAAAATATTTGCATATAACTCATAAATGTTGGCACTCACAGTGGCCTAGGCATTGTTTAGTTAAAGTTTCATCTAGATTGGGTCACTTGTCTTGGAGGAAATAGGGAACATACAAACATATAAGGCTAAAATATGTTTTGAGACTACAGACAGAATTTTTGGGTCGAGAATTGCTTTAAAAGCTTTTTTAATAGTAAAAGACGACATGGTTTAGTCAAACAGTTTTGTAAGGATTATAACTAAACACTAGATGGAGACAAACACAAACTGAACTTCATGCCAGACACTGGTTTTATTAAAGTAAATGAAATTTAATACCGCGAAACTTCACATTTATTTGTTAACTAAAACACGGTTTAATTAGTGTCTAAACAACCTTAAAGTTTTGCAATGAGTTTTGGAAAAGAAGACAGCAAGATGAACATTATGAACAATATTTATGCCAATAAGATATAATGTACTTTATGTAACTGCCACTGAAGGATGTCAGAGAGGAATACCTCAGGATCTTCCAAACTCCAGGGACGCGTGCCAAAGCTCTGATGAAGATGATGGTATGACAGAGTTCAGACAGCAGTTCTGATAATAAGAATGTCTAATACACCTCTTCCTGCAGACAATGTTCCCTCTCACTTTTCATGTGTCTGAGCAAACACACAAACTCCCTGAGCAGTCGATGGACCTGATGGGCCTGGGTCAGGGCTCATGCATTGTTCTTCGGTTTAATGAATATTATAATTTCTATCTGACTATGTGGATTGTTTATTGTTGTTGTTGGTGTGATCTGCTCCTGGTCCCTTGTTTCCCTGTCTCTGTGTTTGGGTGTGTGTGTTGCGGTGTGTGAGTTTTGCTGCCATACCAGGCCTGGAGAGTCTTCAGCCTTTGAGCCAGACACACCTGGTGCAATCAGCCACCTGTTGCCGATCGTCAAGGAAACACTACTCAAGAGAGGATCGGAGAGGCAGCCAGCGCGGGATTGTTAAACTAGGAACATAGTCAGTGCTCCTGCTCACAGTTACTGTGGTCGCTGAACTTCTCCTGTTGGAATGGTTAAAGTGTTTTTGTCGGCCGGTGGATGGGACGGTACTCACTGTGGACTCTCTCGTTTCCAGGTGGATTGTGGAAACGTTCTGACTTGTATTATGAGTATGAGCCAGTGTGTGAAGCTCCTGCTGTGGTCTGGGAGAGAGTCCTGTAACTCTTTATATACTCTATTTTGCAGAAAAAGACATGATTATTTGCATTTCTACTACTCATAAACTAGTGACAGTGTTATACTCCCTGAGTACTGCTGTCTTCCCAATCTGCCTCAAGGCCACCATCATCACTCCTGTGCCAAAGAAGTCCTCTGTGTCCTGCCTTGGTGACTACTGTCCTGTTGCACTCACACCCATCATGATGAAGTGCTTCGAGAGGCTCGTCATGAGGCTCATTAAGACCCTGCTGCCACTCCACTGACTATCGCCCCAACCGGTCAACAGAGGATGCCATTACCACCGACCTACATCTGGCCTCACCCACCTGGACAATAAAGACACATATGTACAAATGCTGTTCATAGATTTCAGTTTAGCGTTCAACACGATCATTTCTCAGCACCTGATTGGAAAACTGAGCCTGCTGGTCCTGCACGCCGCCCTCTGCAACTGGATCCTGGACTTTCTGACGGAGAGACCTCAGACAGTCTGGATCAGTAACAGCATCTCCAACACCACAACACAGAGCACTGGAGCCCTTCAGGGCTATGTGCTCAGCCCACTGCTGTTCACTCTGCTGACTCACGACTGTGCAGCAATGCACAGTTTGAACCACATCATCAAGTCTGCTGATGACATGACTGTGCTGTGTCTCATCAGCAAGAAAGACGAGTCAGCATACAGAGAGGAGGTGCAACAGCTAATGGACTGGTGTAGAGTCAACAACCTGTCTCTGAATGTGGACAGAACAAAAGAGATGATTGTTGACTTCAGGAGAGCACAGAGATATCACTGTCCACTTAACATCGTTGGATCCTCTGTGGAGCTCATTGAGAGCGCCAAATTCCTTGGTGTTCACAGAACACCAAAGCAGAGAACCTGTCCTGGTCCCCCAAAACCAGCTCAATAGCTACGAAAGCCCAATAGCGCCTCTACTTCCTGCAAAAGCTGAGAAAAGCCCATCTCCCATTAACCCCTTCTCACCTCTCATCCCTCTATCACTGACACCCGCTCCATCCACAAAGCCACCATTGTGGAGGACCGCACACAACCTCACACACACTCTTCATCCTGCTGGCTTCTGGCAAAAGGTACCAGAGCATTCAGGCCCTCGATGCCAAACTGTGAAACAGTTCCTTCCCCCAAACTGTCAGACACAGGAACACTCAGGTTCTGGACTGACACAAACACACATACCTTCATTCATGTCACTGGCTCAAAAACGTATCTGCATGAACACACACACACACACACACACACACACACACACACACACACACATCCCATTACTTCAAGTACTTTTTGCACAACCCGTTGTTGCACTTTTCTGCTGCACTGTTGTGTGTCTCTATCGTTCAATGTTTGAACACTTGCACTTCATGTAGTTCTGTGTGGACTGTCTATTATATGTAGCACCATTGTCTTGGAGGAACGCTGTCTTGTTTCACTGTGTACTGTACCACTGTACATGGCTGAAATGACTACATAGCCACTTGATTTGACTTGACTTAATTTTATCTTCATTAACTAATGTGTTAAACAACTAATTGAGTTCTTCTTCTTCCACCTGCTCCCTTTAGAGGTGACCTCAATCTCACCCCATCCCTTGCATCCTCCTCTGTCCCATCAACTTTCTGCATGTCCTCCTTCATAACATCCATGAATCTTCTCTGTCTTCCTCTTTTATTATTTCCTAGCAGTTCCATATTTAACATATGTCCAAATGATCTGAAATGTACCTCTCGTACTTTTTTTTCAAACCGCTCAACCTGAGCTGTCCCTCAGATGTATTCATTTCTATTCACCTGAGTTGGCTCAGGTGAATAGAAATGACTTTGGTGCTGGGCTGGTGAAAAGTGACTTTTTGGAAAATAACTGTAATGTATTCACAACATTATTTTGCAGTGTCGCTGAGACAGTGCCTGATCTTACGTCTTTGTGTTAGTATTACACAATGCTGTTAGTACTACACACGTAAAGCAGCTGTAAGAGACCAGCACCAGACCACCACCAAACAACTTTTCTTTGTAGGGTAAACTTCTCAGGATGAGGCCAGAAAGTGTAGACAACTAAGTAAAAGTAATTAAACTCAAAAACTCTAAAATTTAAGCTATATAAGCCACTTAAAATACGTATGGACACTGTTTGCACTCACAAATTAACATGATCTAACTCATAACAGAAACACCAGTAATCTGGACAGATAAGGTGGTAGCCCCCTTTTTGGCACATAAGTTCCTCCTTTTTGTCCTCTCTTTCTTTACATCCTCCTAATAATCATTCATACTTATATATATATTGACCTCTATGGCAGAGTGAGAGCCACATAGGCAGTTAGAGTAAACCAGGCCCTTTACCTGTCACCTGCATATGTTTTCTATGTCAGTGAATGATCAAATATTCACATTTCTTGTGCCCCTCTACCCCCCACACAAACACTTTTGAAAATTCTTTAATCACCCCGATCTACGTAAACTTTAAATTAAGAATCAAGTCAGGATAATAATAAAAACTCATGTCAACTGAATTATTATTTTATTGCAGAGAACATGAACTACAGTGCACACACAGCCCATAAGGGGCATTTACAGCTTATGCAACCAGCGCAGCGTCATCCGTCAGATTAACACAGCTCGTTTCACCTGCTGTACCGTAAAACTCCCAATATTTAGAGCTAAAATGTAAAACGTAAAAGCAGAGAAGCATTTATTATTATTATTTTTTATTTAATGTTTTCAGAATTTCAATGATAATACTGACTGTCCTCTGCTGTGTGTCCTTCACTTGAACAGAAGAGGTCGGGCACGCTGCGGGTTTTATGAAAGAGGTGGAAAAAAACTGAGCTTAGAAAACGGGGAGGAGCGACGGTACCACAGGCATGACAGCGAGGGAGGGAGACCGTCTCCTGTGTCCAAACACCATCTACTTATAGGAGTGATTTAACAGCGAGCTATAAGGGATATTTAGTTTGTTGATCTTGGGATGCTCGTCGCTGTGAGGCTCTGAGAAGGACTCGCCAAAGGGTTTGATAAATATTCCGGCTTAATGGCCAGCTAGCATAACAAAGCTAACTGCTGTTAGCCGCTGGAGCCGGAGAAGTGTAGAGCCGAAGAGGGAAATGGCATGAGTTCCGTCGGATAGCCCTCACAGAAGAAACGACCACTGACAAGAATCAACCTGTTAACAACATTTCTTTACCTTTCTAAATCACAGGTAAGATCCGTTAATTTGATGTGTGTCAAGATAATATAATATCGACTTATAAAGTTAGGCTAGTCTCAGCGAGCGCTGTTTGTGTGGCAGCTAGCAAGCCGTCGTTTCAAATGCTGTTAACCACTATGAGTCAGTACCAAAATCCCCATCTTTTTTTTCTTTAAAAAATATTTGTTTAATATTTTTTAACAGTGTTGAAAATTGAGGACAAAAAAGTCAGTTTTGGATTAGTTAAAACTGTGACGTTACAAATAGTTCCTTTAAGCAGAAGACCAAAACAAGCTAGAACAAAAAACAAAAACGAGTAAACCGTGAGAAGAGGCTGCTTAAAATCAGTGGGAAGCGATCAGTAAAGATGGTTGGGTACTAAACTTAACGGGCATATCGGTCACTGAAGTCTCCTAATTAGCACGTTCTGAAGTCATTGTCTTGTTTGTGTCTTTGAAGTTGCCAACAGATCCTGAAGCATGACGGTAATTATGTACTGCAGTAGCAATCGTCAAGACATGTGGTGTTTAGCAAAGGGATACTGTAGCAGTATGTATCCTGTGTGACCTAGACTGGTTATTATTAGTCTGTCCGCCCTGATCCCTTTATTAAGTAGTGCAGGGACGTTGGCTCACACCCCTCCTTGCAGACATATACCCATCAAAGCATAGCAGGAGTTATAGACATGTAGCAACACGCTGAGCAAAAACACATGAAATCCAAGGACTGATCTGTACTTTTTTTTTTTTTATATTTAAATTGACTCTCATGCTGTTCTCTCTGTGTTAGTGCTCTAAGTCAGGAGTGTCACACCCAGTTTGTGGGTCTCAAATGGGCCTGACAAATAACACAACAGAACTCCTGGGTCAGATTCAAACTTTAAAACAAAAACAAACTGCAACTATAAGCCCATGTGAAAGACCTCTTACCCTACTCCTCAGAAAAACAAATGCCAGATATCATTAGTTAGTACTTGTTAAATCCTTTTTAAAAAAAATTTTTAAAGCAATTTTTTTAGACAGTGGGAGAAATCTCAGGTTTTCCTCATGTCACAGCTGTAAGTTACAGTTCAAAGAAGTGGAAATACCCTGGGCTGCATATGCACCACTGCTCTAGTTGTTTACCTTACCTTGCTGTTTTGTATTTAAATGGACAGGATTTTTTTTTTCCTGTATTAAAACTGAACTGGACTAAAATATATTTTTATCCATCTTGGTGATTTTCCTTTGGAACCCCAAAGCTTCTCTGCTGTGTACAAACATTTTTGATGGGTAGGGAAAACCCTGTTAGAGTGCTGTCATGTGCAGCTTTGACCCAAGCTTCTGCAGCTGATGTTAGCATAGTTATACTCCTGTAGTTTGCAGTGATAAGCCATTGCAGCAGCACTGCTTATGTGATAAAGTAGTAAGAAATGCTGCATCCATTGATCAGCGAGGTCCTTGGTCAGGAGAGTTCCCTTCAGATAAGGAAACACACACACACAGCAGCACCTGGCTTCACTCGGCATCACGCCATCAGTCAGCCAAAACACAGCTCATCCTAATTGCACATCAAGCCTCTCGCTGAAGGACCAGATGCAGCTATAATGCTGTAATTTTAGCACTTAGCAAGTGGTTATTCTAAAGAATGACTCAGATACAGCCCTGCTTCTTAGATTTCTTCCCCAAATGTCTGTAATCACTGCTGATTGATTTTGATCTTATGTTCTTCTGTTCAGATCGTTGGCATAATTCCAATCATGGTGCAGAAATACCAGTCACCTGTGCGGGTGTACAAGCATCCCTTTGAGCTGGTGATGGCGGTAAGTGTTTTTATCTTTACTCGCTCTACCACCTGTCCACATGTATTTTGTATGCAATAGATGCAGTTATGCAATGTACACAGGTGGTTGCTTCAAAGGTTTGGAGTTAGTCACTGAATTATGCACCTTGCATGTGAGTAGCTCAGAGATTGAAAATGCATGCAGTCTGTTTTGTGTTACGGTCTTTAAGAAGCCAATGATTAACTGCAACGATAAACTGTAGCGTAGCTAGAAGAGAACATCCTCAATAGCCTGTTTAGAAGGTTTGTAGACCTCTCCGCAAGGTTTTTACAGACGTAGACTTGGTTGTTTCAAAGTAATCCTGTGAAGAGACAGATAAAAGGCACTAAATGATGCCTCCCACTCAGCTTTAGATTTGGTAGATAATTAGGAGGTCAAACCCATGCAAGGAACACTCACACTCATGGGCCATGCAGCCCCCCGAAACAGCTGACTGCCTCATATGGCTTGTCATCTTGTGGTTTAATATCTGTTCATTTGTTCAGTAAGCTGTAGAACCACTGTGCACACTTGTTGGTAGCTGAATGTACAACAAGACTGTGTTTTTATGGCAAACTGAAAGTCCCACCAGTCTTTGTGCCGGTAGTCTGCTTGCAGCATAAAAAATTCACTGCCCTGCTTTGCTTTTAGTGTGTTTTTTGTACACTGTCAGCCACGAGTGCCTGTGTCAAGTGCACAGAATGGATTTACTTGTTCCTCTCTTCTTTTTGCGCTTTTCTAAATGGGTGTCTTAGAAGTGTTCCTAGTGCCATTTGTGTTCTCCATCCCTCAAATTTGGACTTGTTCTGTTACCCTTTTTTGGCATTTAGCCTGTCTCACATATTCACTAATCTCTCCTTGCTGGAGAGCTGCAGGGGCAGGAGATGGTTGATGTAAGAGTTTGTTCACAGGAAAACAGAACTGACTAAACCCCTATGGTGTAATGTCTTTTACTGCTGTGGTGTAATGACAACTCTGGGTCTGTAACATGAATCAGAT
Source organism: Aulonocara stuartgranti (assembly GCF_965226115.1). NCBI lineage: Eukaryota > Metazoa > Chordata > Actinopteri > Cichliformes > Cichlidae > Aulonocara > Aulonocara stuartgranti. The sequence continues at coordinate 4,703,842 of NC_138944.1, read as the reverse complement.
TCACTTGTCATAGCAATGGTCTGTCATTTAAGTGAGACCTGTTTTGCTTTTACACGGAGAAAAGAATGAGGCAAACTGCTCTGTAAAAACAAGCCCAATGGATGCTTTGCTCAGCAGTGCTTTGACCTCAGCTGCTGCTTGTCAGTAATGTGGTATCAGTACACGTTTGCAGGCACTCGCTCTGATTATACAACCACCAGTTTTAGACAAACAGCTCTACTGTGCTGATAACGTCAGCAATATGTACTTTTTTCTTAATTATCTATTTAAATTCCTGCATGAAGTTGGTTTGTAGTTTCACCTCCCTTCAGCACTGTGTTGTGCTGCAGGTGCAGTTTTCTTTAAATGGAAATCAGCTTTCGACACGGACAAGAACCAGGATGCAGGAACACTAAATCTCCTTAGCACAGGCTGGACTGAGCAGCAGGCAAAGAGATGGCTATAAATAGATGGCCCGTACCCACACCTGGTTGTACACACGCAGCCAAAGAGGGGAAACGGTAATAATAGTGAAACTGACTTGTATGTAATTTGTAAGCCCCAGATAATCCACCCCGTGTGCTTTTTGAAGATGGGACAAAACTAATGGAGTAACCCCTTGATGTTTTTAAACTAGGCCAGCAACAGACGGCGGACCTCTTTAGCTTTTAATTTTGTATTGTGTGACATTATGACTCATGCACAATACGGTGTTGTTAATTTGAATTATTGCTGGGGTAAAATGGACATTGCAGTCAGTTTGAAGCTGAGTTTGCATTTGGAGTCTCTTCCCCTCCCTGTGACTTTTCTCTGCAGTGAGTGTTTTTGCAGACACTGCAGAGCAGACTTAATGGTGCGTCACAACCCTTGGTGGCTCTTTTTTTTTTTCTTTCTCAACCCAGTGAAACCTCTCCTCTCACTTCCGCTATAGTAGTAGGTCTGTCACCACAGCAGTACAGTTATGCAGCAATAAGAACATCCTGGGCTTGTGGGAAGCCAACATGAACACCGATGTCTACTTCTGATGCACTGTACCAACACAGACCAGGTTCTTTGTGTGAGGACCGCTTTCATTTTTGGTTTACATCCGTGGTGTCAAACAAAGTGTGGGAGCCAGTCTAACAGATTTTTATTTGCTTGCATACAGTTGTATTTTTTGCAGCGTGGAAAAACTGGGACATATTTAACTTGAGATATGTCAGACTGCTCATCAGGTTTGTAAAGATAAAGAAATGTTAGGGTTATCTGTGTGTACCTAAACATATTTACAGAAAGAGAATCAGTTTAGAGGGCTTTTTATTGGGTATTATGCAATGGATGTAGTGTGTGGCCCACTCAAAATCAAATTGGGATTTCTGTGGCACGCAGATTACAATGAGTTTTACACCCATGCTTTACATGGAATTATGCAGGGTATGTCCAAATAACTAACATCTGTTCATTTCCCTGTATTGACCGTGCTATTCGTTCTTATGGTTCCTTTTGCCAGAGGCTTCTGAAAAATTTGCCAGTAATGGCTTATTCTTCTGGTCTGGTAGGGGATTTGACACTTAGCTTTGAGGAATTTGGTGCTTTCTGTCCACTTGAGTCTGTTGTTTGGGTACTGTTAGTGCTTTGAAAAGCCTTTTACTGAGCTAAAAACTAAGGCTCCATGTTCTCCTCTGAAAGCCACACGCTGCATTCTTTTTGTCAAGATGAAATACCGCCTCTCTTCTCTTAACCCTGAGAAGCCACTCGGCTCACTGACAGGTGCTATCAGAGAGTTTCCAAGATCTATCTAACACTGCTGTGGCTTCATTGTGCTGTTGCATAAATCAGGCTCGAGTCACAGATGCCCTTTAGCTGTGTTTGTTCTGCAGCATTTACTGCGCCTTCTTCTGAACATGGATTCTCAGTATTCCCAGTGTTGGTGACTTGTGTTGCAGTGTCTCTGTTATTGCACGTATCAGCTCCTGCAGCTCCTTTGGCGCTGGAATGCAATGCAGTTGACCTTAAATGTGCAGTCATGCCCAACTCTGCTTGTTGTTGTTCAAATCTGACTTTAAATCAGTCATTTGAAAGTAACTGTTAAGGGAATATTGTGCATCGTAGAGTGGTGTTATACCTGTTTTGATTTGTTTTGTTGGCGCTGTGAAGCACATTGCAGTGTAATTGCCAAAGATTATCCAAATAAACTTGTCAGAACTACACATGGCAAGTAACAAAAGCTTCAGCTTTATTCTCCTCCCTGATTTTTAAGAAATTGTGAGTCACCGGTGAGAAATGTTCAGTATGCATCCTAATAAAACATAATTAACTTCTTTTTTAGGTAACTCAATCAAAAAACCTCTTGTCCGTTGGAAAGCACAGCTCAGTTGGTGGCTTTGTATCAGCAATTGCCTACTGGGTTTGTTTGAGCTGTCTAAAAGTACACAAACATTGATGTGCATTAGTATTGACCTTGATAACCTTCTTATCTCTCCACAAAGTTGGTCTGTTTTTCTATTACTGAAGTAAGGAAATATATCAGCATTTTTTTTTTTTTTTTTTTTTTTAATTTCCCTTGACCACAGCAATCCCTTGTTTCTCTGTCCACATCTCAATAACAGGAAATATAGTTGTTGCTGCTGTTATCGCGCCAGTCCAGTCTCAGAGCCTCCAGTTTATCCTCAGGGAGTCACAGTGGAATGTCAAAAACGCAACGCAATACACCCCTTGCTGCTGTTTTATGCCTGCGGGGAGGGTTGTTTCTAGAACACATCCACAGATGAAGAATGACTTCAACAGCCACAGGAGAAATAAAAATTTGGCTGACCCTGGAGTAGTTATTATCCACTAAGTCCGTGCTGTTATAGTTGAGCTTAAAGGACAATAACTATTCCTGAAGTCCCTCAGCTCCCAGATTAATACTCATGCTACAGAGGGAGAGAGGGTATTAAACGAATGAAAGCCCTTCGTTAGCCTGACCTGCTCCATGGAAACACATGTGTCTGTGGCTAATCCACAAAGACAAAGTGCTTTGGTCCTGTTCTCCAATCCCAGCAGAGTTTCTGTGGAGAAAAAACAGGATGTTCCATGTTGGTACAATACCTACTGGAATTACAGGCAGCAACGACGGGGGAAACGTGCTTCTTAGTGACTTAACTCTCCTTATTAGTTAGAGCACCAAAAAGATACAGTGTACTTTAGATAATTAATGTTTTCACGGTGAGCTTCAGAATGAAATTGGATTGTTTTAAAGATGATCAGAATATGAACAAGACATTTTACAATTGTCAAAATGTGGCATAAATGCATTACAGAAAGTTTTGTAAACAGATCATACAAAGGACGAGAGGAAATGTAGCAGGGTAAACTAAACTTGCGGGTCTTAAAGGATGCCACAAGAAGAAAGGGGGGAAGAGACTGAAGAGGAAAATGAGGGGCCCGGATGGTGTTAACTACTTACTAAACTGAACTTGACCTACAAATACAGTCACCTAGGGCTACAGCAGCGTGACGGCCGATTCTCTGAATTTCAGTTTTTGTTTTTTTGCTCGTCTCTCTCTGTGGGACGAACACTGTTAGAGTCGAAGGTTGAGGTTGGAGAGTGAAAGCATGTATCGCACACTTACTTCACTGGTACACACAACACAAAGGTACACTGGAACCTGGTGTTTGTTGTGTGAAGCTGGTACCTAATGCTCCTTAATGAGGCCCTTCGTGTATGCCCGAAAGTGCTGTTTATCTATCTCTTTGGTGTTAGTTATATACGGGTTAGAGCCAGCAGTGTGACACACATGACATTTAAACAGAAACCTACTTATGAAATGAGTACCCCCTCTCACGTGCTGAGCGGTGCGATCTAAGGACCGTAGACTGTGATGACCTGGATGACTGAGAACCTTCACACACACGAGTGGTGCGATGTTATTTATTTTTTAATACACACTTGGGGATTTTGCATATAGTGGCTCATAATTAACTCAAGCCTATACATACATTTTGTTTATCAAATGGGCAAAAGCGTCAAGTAAATGCACAGAATTGTTGTGCACCCAAAGAAAAACCAGAGTAGCTCTGTGCAAGTCGAATACTTGCTTCCCTTTGGTGTCCCATATTTTTGCTTTCCTCCTTCTCACCGTCTCTCCTTTTACTGTTTTTTTTATTTTTATTTTTTTTTTTTATTTTTTTTAGGGCCTTTCTCAAAAACTGGTTCACGAAACCTTTGCCAACAGGGCACATGAGATGAGCTTTCAAATTCGATGTAGGAAATAGTTCAGTCAGTCTCTTCTTCCGTTATGCAAATTGGAAATAAAAACGTTTTATTCAAGGATGCATAACACCACCAAACCCACATGTTTGAGATAACAGTGCTGCAGAGTGTGAACAAAGCAGGCGTTGTTAATGAAATGTTATAGCTTTTAATTCCCTGCAAACAGGTGATTTATCCTTTGAGCATCTTGTGCTTCCTCTCACAGTCTGGATGTAGGTCATTCCTAACACGTTTTTCCAGACTTGCCAACACACTGTTTAGTGAGTGTTTGCTTCCTCGCCAGTGTTTCTAAACTTGGCTCATCCTACTGTCCCCCTTCTCTCTGACTAGCCTGGCTCGTTGCAGGGCAGCTCTGCCAGGGTGGTGTCCTATCCTACCATGCTCTGACCCATTTACGACCAGTTGTGGTTAAAGGATTTTTCACCCCACTTCTTTTTTGCAGAAGCATCCTGATCTTTAGTCTATTGTTTTAATCCCTGTTTGAGCCATAGGATTGACTGTGGCTTCTATCACTTAATGGTCTCACATGTAAAGGAATCTACTTGTATAACAAAAGCCCTTCTTTTATGTCATAGTTGAACAGAGGAATTGGGTCATTTTATTAATTCACCCGTTTTCTTTCTTTCTTTTTTCTCACATGACATATTTCTGTTGAAAACGAGAGCACAGTTAATTCATTCATGCCGGCAATTTAGACAGTATCTCAAGGGAGATGCATCAGAACAGAATTTAGCCTGCACTAGTGAAATGTTTGATTATTGAGGTATTTAAAAATGCTTTATCATTAGCTTTTCTCAGCATTGCGCTTCTGATTCAGTATTTCATCCACTCCTACAGTGTGTAATTCAGTTACTCGACTAGATGATGTTTGCCAGAAACAGTGAAGAGTTATGGCCTGCGTTGGGCAGAGGCTCTTATCGTCCGGTGTGCTGCTTCAAACGACATTAATCGAGGACCATCAGGCACCACCATGTGACCGTGTGAGCCAATGAGAAAACTCTGCCGCTGATTTCATTCACTGATCATCAAGACACTCATTCACCCTCTTTCCTGCTGCAAGGTCGAGATGCTGCCCCTGTAGCTTCCCTCCCCCACCCTGCTCTCCTTTGCCAGATGAACGCGCTCAGTCATACTCTTATACAATGACCCTTTTGCCTGTTTAAAATGCAGTCATCCTGCAGTATGGCAAGAAATTGTGACTCAGATTTGTGTGGCAGAGATGTGACATTAGGAGTATTTGTACAGTATATTATAACATTTTTATTATGTTTGTGTTCACTGCCATATTTCCTCATAATTTTAGGGACTGGGTAAAGCTCCTTCTCACTTGCAAATTACATAATTTTAATGTTTAGTAGTCCCGCCCCCAGTGAAATTACAGACAAATAGCCCAAGAAGTCTTGCTGTGAATGCCTTTTAGCTTTCTTAACATGCACTGCAGTTATTTCAGCCATGTCTAAAATAAATCAGTGATGTTTTTTCAGCATTTACAGAAATTGCCTAATAAAATGTTAATTTGCATCTTTCACCCATGATAGGAGAATGAGCAATGGCAGCAATAAATATAATGTGCCAGCACTTCTTTCTTTTACTGTAAAGTGGGATGTTAATAAAGCTTCAGTTTCCCGTAACCCAGTTTTAATGATTTCTCATAAGCCTTTATGCAGTGCTTTCTACTTCAAATAGTTGGCACAGGTAGAGGCAGATTTCGTCATCTTTTCACTCTTCATTTCAGAGTCAGCTGCTTGTAAATTGATGTGTGTGTGTGTGTGTGCGCGTGCGTGCGCGTGCGTGCGTGCGTGCGCTTGTGTTGGGGGAGGAATGACCTCTAAAAATAATGTGTGCTTCATATTATAATAGGGGTATCTTTGGCTCAGGAGGTAGAGCAGGCCATCCACTAATCAGTAGTTGGTCTGCCAAATATCATTGGGCCAAGATGCTAATCCCAGGATGCTCTCTGATGCATCCATAGGAGTGTTAAAGCACTTAAGCATAGAAAAAGGGCCTCTTTTACAAGTTGTGTTAAGCACTTTGAGTTCTCAGGTAGAGCAGAAAAGTGCTATATAAGAAGCACTCCATTTACCATTTACTTTTAATGCAGGGCCAGTCAATTTTAATAGAATTTTTAATTTAATTTCTCATCAAATAAAAGTTGATGTATCAAATTTGGCTAACAATAATCTTCCTATATCTGTCTACCCGTCCAACAATTTGCAACAATTACTGCTCCTCCAATTAAATGATGCTCATTGAATTTAATCAGACTTGAACACACTGATCACCTAATGCGTCTTCACCCAAACTGCTTAAGGTCAATGTCTTTAGTTAATTGCAATCTGAAGAAATGGGTGTAGGAAATCATTTCTTTTTTTGGTCAGGGTAACTGTTATTGTTTTTACATAAGTTATAGTCTACTCGTAACGTTCAGTGTAGACCAAACACGGAATACATTGTTGTGAAATGTATTATCATTTCACAAAAAAGTCTTAGTAAGGGGTTTTTATAATTTGACACATAATTGTTTCAGCACTTTTTGTATCTCTGAGTTGACAGTGTTGAATCTTGACAGATTTGTGTCTCAGTAATTCTTACACAAGCAAAATATGCCTATAGCTGAGCTTTTCTTATTTTTTTACAGTGATGAGTTTTTGATTACAGACAGATGGCCATCTGCTGGTTCCTCTTCCCTCGTGCACGCATTTAACAAGCCATGCATGCACACCCTGGCAATACAGTTTAGCATATTATTTAGGCCGGCAAAAATTTAGGAGCTTTATGTAAGGTCTGTGTACTTGGCAGATTTCCCCTCCTCCCTCCGAGTTGGTAGTTCCAGGCGGTTCTGCCATTACAATGCACACAGTGAGATCACTGCAAGGAGAGAAGTGGGTGGTATGGCATGCACGGACCAAAGGCTCTGCTGTGTTTTCAGTCAACAGCTTGTTCTTGCTCCTGCCCCTCATGAGACTATACCTAGGCTCAGACTTTTAACCTGGCAATAAAATAAGGTAAACAAAATCTTCATCAGCATCGGAGACTGAACTCATGGAGGAGGTTAGGAAACTGCAGGATAAGTTTCCAAGAATGCTTTCACTTACTTGACCTCTTACAAACTATTCAAATGCTCGATCTGTACATATGCATTCAAAGGGTAACGTGAGTCATATTTAAACCAGTCTCACTGAAAGCTCTGTTTCACCAAACTGGTTTGGGCCTTTAAAAAAAAAAAAAAAAGTTTTACTAAATAATAATTAAAAAAATAAACTTTTTTGTTTTATTTTTTCTGTGCTTTTCATGCATGTATTTTCCTTAATTTAGGGTTCAAGTATATTGCTTTGTTTATTTAAATGTCTGATTTCCTTGGGCTGTGCTATGGAAATAGCTGATGTCACAGTTTTAAATAAAGCTTTAAAATTTGCTTCTCTTTAGGCTGTCATAGTTTTTGGCTGAATCCGCACTTGTACTTAGCATATTTTAAATCAAACTATGCCAATACTTGAATGTCATTGATATACACTGGACATATCTTCTGTACATCTAAGCTATTACTCACATGCACAGAATTGCTGTCTTGTGATCAAGAAAGAGGCACCTGTTGAGTTATAAGACCCCATCAAGTAGCAAACATGGCTGTTATTGTTTTCGTTAGTCTCAATTTATACCAGTCCAGACTAAAACCTAAATGCCTGTGGTTTTAAAGTAAGAGTCAAAAATGCTTCGACAAACCCTGTTATTGCATACATCAAATTTTGAAAGTGATGCCTTTCAGCAAATTTACATGTTAGATAAAATGGTATAAAATCTCTAAGGTGAAAGTGAAATTTACTCTAAATTCCAATCATAACTAATCATAATCTTCTTTCTCTTTCTTTCTTTCTTGCTTTCTGAGCTTCCTGTACTTTGATGTTTCTAAATAAACTGAAAGATTTAAAAGCAATCACATTGCAGACATGAAAGAGATTCTCACCTTGGTTTTACTACAAAAAAAATTAAGCTTCTGTTAGCTATTATCTCTAATCTGTGCATCCCTAATGCACACTCTGATTTATTGGATGTAAAGTATTTATCAGAGAAAATGATTTTTAAATATATTTTACATTGACATTTTTTTTCCAGCATCCCCTGTGGCTGAGTTTGCAAGAAGAAACCCACAATTTTCAGGCTGCCTCTTTCGTAACTTTCCTCTTTGGTAATGACCCAGTTTTAGCTTAAGCTTTGCTCTCTGAAGTAAAATCAGGATTTCTTTTTTCCCCTGTTTCCATTTTCCATTCTTCCTACTTCATTCTCCGTCACCTAGTCACCTCAAATTATATAAACGCAAGTCAGCAAGGTCTTGTGCGTCAGGGCCATTATTTTCAGGGGCAGGTTTTGGGTTTCATTGAAAACTTGTCTCATGAATGAACATGACGTTATCTGTCATTTGGCAGCACTGGCATTTCGTCAGTGCCCAGTAATAGCCACAACTGGAACACTCATCTGCATCCTTAATGGCTTTCATTCAAATAGTTTTTGGTATCCTCTTTGCAAGGAGCGGCAAACATAACACGACCACCCCAATTTAAATATATATGGATGTGGTGGGCAATGTCAAACAAAAGTAAAAAACACGGTTCTGGGCTAGGATGTGATGTCCACCGCTATATAATGACGTCCATAACGGGTCAAACCCCGGATAGCCTGGGGTGGTGGGAGGGAACCCTTAATGATTTTTGCTACCAAATACAGGCTAACCAACGTCACACCCGTGCCAGCAGCCCTCACACAAAACCAGGTTTTGTTTGTCTTACGTCAAGGGTGGTGTTTGTTATGCAACATGTATCGGGTCTTTAAGAGGAAACCTTTTGAGAGTGGGCCTCATAAGCGTGACTTAAATACACAGAAATGACAGAAGAAAAAACTGTGTTAGTCATTGTAACTGAAGAGGAAAAGAGCCACAGTTTACTGTGTGTACGCTTGAATGGCCCTGTGAATAAAACATTAAAGTGGTTCTTGTGAATTTCCTCTGAGGCAGCACAGCCAGATTAGCTGCTGTATGTCAGCTTTGCTGTGCTGTGTGTGCTGGTTTGTTTTGACATTGTCTCTAATCTGTCGTAATCAAGTATCTTAATCTTAATAATGCAGCCCCCCACCGTGCCCCACCTCCTCAACGAAAATGTTCCCATTTTCCCAGACAGCTATTAAAAATAGCCGAGTCTGACCCTTGAGCGACTGTCGTCTCTGTTACACAACCATTTTCATAAGCTCCAGAGATGTGACACTACTGCCGAGGAAGCTGGAAGTGTTCTCTGATTAGTGTTAGTCCCCAGAGACCTACAGGCCAAGCATTTTCGACTTAGTCTTTAGCAGATTGACCCTAGTGTCTCTCAGGATTGACAAGGTGCCATTTTTATCTAAGACGCAGAACACCCAAGAAGTGGGATTAAGCCATGTAAAATCTGGCAGCTAAAAGAAAATGATGTCAACCAAAAACTGGTCGCTAAGCCCTGAAAGCTTGATGAAATCCAATACACTAAAACATTTAACAGGAAATTAGCTCTTGCTTGCTATCATCTGTAATTTACCTTTATTTATTTATTTATTTATTTATTTATTTATTTATTTTAAATTAGAGACTTAAGTAGTTAGAAACATCGTGCCAGAGCTATAAAAAATATATTAGCCAGTTGGTTAATTTATGTCTTTTCATCCAGTTCAGTACTAAGCATTTTCTTATGTTGTGGCTAAGAACGTGACTCTATGTCATCAACATGTCCTCTAGTCTGCACCTGGGCTTTCGCTGGCAGATAAAGTGATAGTGCTGATGTTTTTGCGCTAAATGTTCCCAGTCGTGTTTCTTTTCCAATCTTAAGAGCAAAACTAGGTCATTTTCTGCCACCCTTGATACTTATGCGTGGTTTCTGCTAGAAAAGTTGTTAGACTCAGCAGCTTTTATTGTGTGGGCGTTGAGAGATTTAACATGGCACTATCCACCTGCTGCATGTACAGTCTGTGTTGCACAGATTGAACTGCAGATCTGTGTAGGTAGAGATCTCACTGCTGATAAGAGGAGAAAGCGAATCTCTCTCTGGTGTAAATGCATCCGAACGGTCTTAAACGGTCAGAGGCAGTAGTCAGTTTGTGCAGAAAATAAAGGTTTTATGTGCTGCAAAACTTTCAGGCTTGAATTTATTAAATTGTTCCTGACGCTAACAACATACTGTAACAAGATATAACATGATTCTGTTTAGCAGTATTGTTTTAATCTTACATATCCGATCGACCTAGGTCAGTAAAGGTAAAGATGTGCTAAGTTAGCTATTCATTTTCAGCATATCCGAAACTATGCACACTGGGCATAAAATGGGTCAGATGTCAAAACACCTCTTCAGCGCTTCTGCACAGTCGCTTGTAATTTGATTGTTGAAGATATTTTGGGAATTTTTTTTTCCTGATGTTTATGTGCCAAATAGATAAAATTGTTTGAGGAACTGGAGCCAAATAAAAGAAATAAGACAACAACAAAGGCAGATTAGTCAGGTGGTTAACTACTTGACTTTTTTCCTGAATTTGTTTGGATTGGATTTGCAGCTATATTTAAGGGGTTTTTTTGTCTTTTCTTTTTTTTTTCTATATCCCACCATTAAAGGCCAGATAATAGCTGGGCTACCTGCCAGAACTACTACTTCTTGCCTGGTATTATATTACACACACGCACTATGTGGTCCTTTGTAGTCTTAAAGTTGATTGTGTACTCCCCAGAACTCTTGGAACTTCCTGAATCTCCCTTCCTGTGCAGGATTAGCTTTATTTTCCAGACCCGTGCCTTAATCAACACTGCTGTTTTTCTCCAAAGGAGAAACTGTTTTGTGTATGCAGGAAGGATGTAAGTAACAGTATATTGTTATATATTTTCTCTCATTCACTCCTGGAAAGAACAAACAAATTCCAGGAACCATTACTCAGGGTTTGGCCACTTGAGGTATGTCTGATTCTCTAAACCGTGGAAGCTGGTGGAGGAGGGTGTCCTTAAACCTGTTCTTTAAAATACCTGGAGTCTGGAAACTTGGAAATATTTTGTTCTGTTATGTTCCAGGAAAGAGTATTGGCAAAGGGCAAATGAATATTTACAGTGGTGGAGTTTGGTTGCCATGTATGTTTGGCTTGATGTGTCATCAGTGCCTGCTTTTTATTTCAGTGACTCAATCGAGGGCGGGAAAATGTTTGTCTTGTTCCGGCTGGTTTGTTTTCTTACAGAAAACTTCTGGGTTTGGATTTCAAGTGCTGCAGGTATCAGCTTTAATAAAACACGCATCATGTTGATGGTTATACATTGTTTTTATACACTCAATTGAAACATCTAGGAAAGCCTCTTATCTTTTACCGGAACACTGGACAAGAGAAGCCCAATCTATTGTCTCAGGGATTACAAGTAGATACACTGAAACTACTTTAACCAAAACTTTAACAATATTTAATATAAGTGTCCACCGCTATAACAGCGTTGCAAAAATATATAGAAAAGCTTTTTCAGTCCCCTTTAATGGAATAACAGAAGCCAAACTATTTGTTAGCTTTCGATTGTAGGTTAATGTAGAGCAGAGTAATCATCAGGATAAATGCCAAATAGCCTGGATGTTTACTTCATGCTGGCACACATGTGCATTTAGCTGTCATTTGAGTCATGCGTGGAGAGCCAATCGTAACATGATGCATCATGTGGTGAGTTGGCACATCCGAGATAAGCTGTAGTGTTTGATAACCTCAGGCACTGGTTCTAGAAGAAGATGTTTTGGCCTTTGCCTAAAGTTTTTATTTTCAGTCCTGCATCTCATTGGTCATGGTAAAATCTTTAATTATTTATAGTTGCACCAGTGTCCAAAATATTCAGTGTATTACTGGCTTTCTGTTTAAGTATGTGATTTTTTTCTTTTTTCTTTTTTTGTGTTAGCCACACATTGTTGTTGTTATTATTATTATTATTATTGTTATTATTATTATTGTTATTATTGCGATGCATAACTGCGCACAGAAGTGAATTTACTCACACTAGTGGAGTCACTTTCTTCTGTGCAGCAAATGGCTAACAACCAATAGAAAAGAAGCCCTGTTGTTTCATGCTTTTAGCAGTCAAGAACCATCAGCTTGAGCTAAGATGCTATCATGGTGCCAAACAAGCCAAGGAGGTATTTAGAATTTGAGGATTTCTACTGAGAGAAAATTGGCCACCTTGAAGAGTCCTGGAACCTTTGTTGGACCATGTGAAAGTGTGATATGGAGCTCTATGCTAGGCGAGCTGAAGTGCTTTTACACATGGGCAGTAGAAAAGAGAGTTGCCATAATAGACCACTGGCCTATCTGTTTTTGAAACCTTCACATTTGTTATTGCCATCTTGGTGTTTGAAGCTGGACTTGATGAGCGAACGGTGGATTTGACTGAGACAGAAGTCACCGTGCACTCATTGTCTGATGACTTGTGATTTGCCAATAAGCACACCAGGGTAATCCTTTCTTCTGATTCTAATAATTGTAATTTACAAAACGAACTTCATGATTCATTTCATGACCTGAAATTAACAACTCATCAGTGATGTATTTATTGAAGTCGCAAAGAGAGGGTCTTTCCTTATCAGCCTGTACGGTCTTGGAGCCAAAGTGATTGCTTTTTTATTTTGACTCTTTTTTTTTTTTTTTTAGCTGTGGACGCTGGAACTATTTTTTGCACCGTCTATGCGCTCACATGCAATATCCAGGTGCTGATTTAATTTAGGATGGTGTCTGATTTAAAAACTATTGTATTTTTTTTCACAGATAAATCCAGGCCTGAATGTCCCTCAGTGAGCCTTGAGTTAAGACAAGGTTTGAAAAGCCCCGACTTACCCAGAAGGAAAAAAGAAAAAATGTTTTCAGGAATAACCTAGAATCACGACCCTTCTGTTTCCTGTTTTTAATAGTACAACAGCCTGGCTATTTTGGGAACACAAAGCAGTTAAAAGCTGGTTTGTTTCCGCATGAAGTGAAGGCTCTGAAGAAAACGTATTCCTCTTCATGGTTTGCTGAATGATCTGAACCATACAGGATCTAAGCCTGTCGTTGGAATGAAACCTAGTGCTGTTTGTGAAGACGTGACATTTGTGGTTGACTTTGTTGACGTATGATTTTTTTCTTTTCTTTTCTTTTTTTCTTTTTCTTTTTTAAAGGGATGAAATTGACATTTACAGTCAGTGATGTTGTGCTGACGGCAGGACAAAAACCAAACCCCCAGTGTTCCAGAGCATTGGGGCTGAAAAACAGAGCTCAGCATTCATGCAGTCAGTGCACGGTGGGCAGCTCCTCACAGGAATGCCAGGAGCTCCTGAACCCCACTGGCTGCCTCCTCCAACACAAAACTGCTGTTACTCGCCATACTAAACATTCAAAACCTCCTCTTTTGTATTTTTTATATTTTTAAATATAGAAAAGACAAATATTTTAATAGTGAATTTCGAAAGCAAATGGCTCAGTGTTTTAAGAATGTTAAACGTGAGCTTGAATTTAAAGCCTATTTCACACCAATTTGCTGTTCTATGGTTTTCAAAGGACCTCAGGGTTACTGGTTGTCCTTTGCTCCACAAAATAAAGCTCCTTTTGTCAGAGATTCAGCTGACATCCAACTCCACCAACCTCAAAAGTCTTGTGAGCAGCAGTTGATCTTCCAGTTGATCTTGTAAAGTTTGTCCACAGACTTGAATTTCACTCTATGCTTGGATATTTTGAAACCTACGGGCCATGTCTTTATGAAACGGTAAACATGCTGTGGATAGGTTTGCACCACCACATTCCCGACATTGTGTTTTCCCTTTCCCTTTGTTTTTGGTTCTTTCTTTCCTTCTTTGTGTCCTTTTATTGTGTGTGTGTGTGTGTGTGTGTGTGTGTGTGTGTGTGTGCTCTTTGAGTCATAGATAAATGCTCCCATTCATATTTTAGGGAATTAAATTTCAGGATCCAGTTTCAGACAGTACAAAAGAGGAAATATCACGTTAGTAGGATACGTGACAAGGGAGTTTCAGGCTAGTGCAATGTTGTGATAAACTTGGACTGTCTCCAGCACAAGTTATCTGGAAGATCACTGTTTTTATTTTAGACTTGCCTTTCCAGTCGTCTGTTTGGACTTGCTCCTTGCGCAACCACAGTAATCATATCTAAGATGGATGAATGTTGACGATAGAAAAAGAAGTAATGTTCCTGCACTTTGTGCCAGCAGACTCAGTTGTATAACAGCTGGCCGGCCCCTGCAATAGAGCTGAATTTGCCTGTGTTTTGCATTTATGACTAAACGCATTATGGAGCCGGTGTTGTGTTCAAGTACAAAAACTGCTATTGTGTGTTCGACCCTTTGTTGTAAAACAACTGAAAAGCGCTTCATTTGCTTGGATGCCACTGTGGTTCAGCTCAAGTAAGAAGTTTGAAAGTGTACAAAGTTGAAGGAGCTTTATTTAGCCTCTCACCTCTGCTCTACCCGTCCCACCTATTTAAATTCCTCCCTTTTAGAATACATGAAGTGTTTTCTAATGGAGTTCATGTAAACTGGCTGGTGCCATTGTTGCTGAAGTTTTCCTGAGCCTCAGTTGTTTAATTTGAAACAAGCATTAGTGCTGTTCTCTTTCCAAACTGCTGTTTATAAGCCAGTCAAATATCTCTAGTTAAGATAAAAAAAAATATTCAACAGATTTTGATATACCATGAGCCCTATAATAGATGTCAGGCACTGTCGACTAACGAACCTTAATCTCTAAACGTGCCGGTGTATGAATATGTCAAATCTGTAGGCAAGAGATAAGCACTTCGGGTTTTCTATTTAAGTCAGGCTTCTGTTGACTAATCATGTCTAGATGTCAGTTTGGAGAACAACAAAGGAAAAACCCTTCTGAAAATTAACGAGTCAGCAGACTGGAATTATCCTTGGAAATCTAAAAATGTGTTTCCAGCTTAAAAGCTCTGGTGTTAACAGGCTATGCATTTCCTCTTCTCTTTCTCAGGCTTATGAGCGCCGCTTCCCTACTTGTCACCTCATCCCCATGTTTGTGGCGAGTGACGTTGTGAATGAGGAGACCAGTGAGGATGGTTCCACCCAGAAGATTGAGCGCCGCTGTGCCCTGGATGTGGATGCCCCACGCCTTCTCAAAAGGGTTTGTTGTACTTTAGATTTCCAGCAATTGAGTATCATAAATATAGCTTTAATGCTTTACTAATGACTTTTAATATTGTTTTGAGAACAATACATTTCCGTACTCGCCATGATTGTTTTCTTTTACAGAATGTATTAGTGTTAATTTTTGCAAAGGTAGTTTTATCTTTTATTTTCAGTGTCTGTGTTTCATGCCAGTTGCATTTATAATACAAGTTCTATTGTTTACAGATTGCAGGTGTAGACTATGTCTACTTCATCCAGAAAAACACGCTGAACCGAAAGGAGAGGACTCTGCACATTGAGTCCCACAATGAGACCTTCTCCAACAGGGTTGTCGTCCACGAGACATGCTGCTATTCGGTATGTAGCATACTATGGCCTGTAAATGGCCTGTATTTATATAGCGCTTTTCTAGTCCCTAAGGACCCCAAAGCGCTTGCCCAAGGATATTTGGCATGCAGCCAGGAGGCAGCCTGGGATCGAACCACCGACCTTCTGATTAGTGGCTGACCTGCTCTGCCACCTGAGCTACAGCCACTAGTCCCTAAGGACCCCAAAGCGCTTTACATATCCAGTCATCCACTCATTCACACACTGGTGATGGCAAGCTACATTGTAGCCACAGCCACCCTGGGGCGCACTGACAGAGGCGAGGCTGCCGGACACTGGCGCCACCGGGCCCTCTGACCACCACCAGTAGGCAACGGGTGAAGTGTCTTGCCCAAGGACACAACGACCGAGACTGTCCAAGCCGGGGCTCGAACCGGCAACCTTCCGATTACAAGGCGAACTCCCAACTCTTGAGCCACGATCGCCCCACTCTTGAGCCACGATCGCCCCACTCTTGAGCCACGATCGCCCCACTCTTGAGCCACGATCGCCCCACTCTTGAGCCACGATCGCCCCTTACTATCAGCAATAGACATTTCAAGCAAAGAGCAAACTGTTAAAATCCCTCACTAATTTTAATGAAAGTCATTTCTCACTTGTTTCAGTGCAGCTGCTGTTTTTATCTTTAAGTAGAATCCACTCTCCTGGTTTTGCTCTACACCTAGCATGCTAACTTCTGGCATAGAAACTCAACCCTTTCACTGAAACTGCTGGAAAAATGCTCAAGAAAATGTCTTTCATGACCAGTACTGATCCTTACCACAAACACTGAGTTAGTTCAGAAAACAGACGTTTGAGGATTGTACAGGTGATCAATATGGGGCTTCCAGAGTGATCTAAAAATAACTGCAAGGATTCTTTAATCCACGTGTACCAGAACCTTGTGTCCACTTTTTTTGTTGGTCCTGTACAGCCAAGGTACATTGCAACCAATTTACATTACCATTTCCTGGTTTAAAGTAACATATTCATTTTAAGGTGGGAGAAGTGTGTATAAATTATACAAAGCAGGCTGTAACATGAAAGTGTGTATTCCTGGGGCAGGTTTTACAGAGGCAAACTAAAACCCAGATCCTGGCAGTGTGACACGCTCAACCCGTTTGGCTATTTAGGCTGACTTGTGCATACAGACAAATGAGCAAACACTGACATGTTCTGTAACGCTGTTGTTCACCTGCTGAATGGCAAGCTGCCACCAGCACAGCCATGTTGATGTTTGTGCCTCCTTTAATCTCTTCCCTGCATCCATGATTGGACTACCACTGAGCCTGCTTCTGTTTGTCTCGGCCCATCTTTCCTTGTGAATTATTTAGTCGTCTGCATTCTGCTTGGTTACTCACAAAATACTGAAATGAAACCAGCATCTCTTTACTTTCTTTCTGCACTATGCGAAACTGTGACTCCAGATGAGCTTATTTATGAATGCATGTGTGCTGAGTTAATGAGGTCAAGCACATTGAGTTAGCCTCCAACCAACTGGAGTGCTAATTTTAGGTCTAAGGCCAAACAGAGGCTTATACTGTGTACTTTAACATGCTGTGATAACAGTAACCAGGATGGACAGTGCTGTTAGACTGAGCTAATGGACCGGGCTAAAGATGAAATATTTTGGTAGTCAAGGGTGAACACGTTACCATCATTATGGCTTTAGAAGCGTGTGACTCTTTATTTACTGATATTGTAGCTTGTGACAAAAAACATTTTTAAATGTATTTCAACAAAAATGTCATTTTGATTCAAGTGTCATCCTAACAAATCCTTCTAGAACCATCATAGATCTAAGATATATGCAGTGTAGAGTGCTATATACTGGCCAGCCAGTCCTTACTACTGCAGTTTGTCCTGAAAACAACACTTTAAGGATTGTGCATAAAAGTCTAGCGGACAAATATAAAATTATTCAAGTCACTGAATTTGATGAGTTTGTTTATGCTTATGTTTATGTTTTTTTTTATGTCCCTGACCCACAGAAACTAATGTTGAGTTTCTCTCCCACTCACTTTAATAACTTCAAAAAGCCATAACTTCAAAAAGAAATAAATTCCAGCTGCCGAGCATGATTGTAGAATGATTTTTGCTATTGCTGAAGATGACCTTCACACAGCACTGAGGGAAATGTGTGTATTTCAAGCTTCATGACTGTTCATGTGTGAAATGCTGGCTAATTTTAACATGGACAGACTGACACACAGACTCCCACTCACAGTGCTCTGTGTGAAAATTGCTTTCTTTGTGCGTCATCATGTAATGAAGCTGGGTGTATGGTTACCATAGTAACATGGTTATGCGGTTCTGTGTTGCTTACAGCTTTAATATAATGTGTGTGTGTGTGTGTGTGTGTGTGTGTGTGTGTGTGTGTGTGTGTCCAGGTCCACCCGGAGAATGAAGACTGGACGTGTTTTGAGCAAACCGCCAGTCTGGACATCAAGTCCTTCTTCGGCTTTGAGAGCACCGTGGAAAAGATTGCTATGAAGCAGTATGCCAGCAGTATCAAAAAGGTGTGTTTGTGTGTGCTTATTGTTTCATCCCGTCATTTATGTGTGAATGTACCGATGCACAGTAACATTAAACAACACAATGACTGCGTTATGAATTATTCAGATCTCACTCTGTCCTACGAGGTTAGATGTTTCTGGAACATGACT
Organism: Aulonocara stuartgranti; assembly: GCF_965226115.1. Taxonomy (NCBI): domain Eukaryota; kingdom Metazoa; phylum Chordata; class Actinopteri; order Cichliformes; family Cichlidae; genus Aulonocara; species Aulonocara stuartgranti. The sequence continues at coordinate 4,685,451 of NC_138944.1, read as the reverse complement.
CAGTCCATCTCACACTGTAATTGCATAAATAAGCTTGTGTAAACTTTTAGACTGGACAGGGCTCTTTTGTTGTGGACCCAGTGAGTCATCCACCTTCATTAATGAACAATGTAGAATACAGTCCTTTCATTTTTTCCTTCTGTTTTCATTAGCTGATGCTTCAGTTTAAAATGACGCTTTAGTTGGAAAATGCTAAACGCTACATGGCCTTTCTTGGTTGAATAAAAACACATGTAGATCATGTTTTTCGGTATTCTCACACTTGTTTTCCTTCCTTCTAACAGGGAAAAGAAATCATAGAATACTACCTAAAGGAGCTGGATGATGAGGGGCTCACTCATGTGCCCCGCTGGAGTCCCTCCTCTCATTCCCTGCCTCTCTCCAGCCCCACCAGCCTCTCAACGAACCAACCTGAGCTTGGAATCGTGCCTGCCGATTCAGTCCCACTGTCTGCAGATGCCAGGGATGGACCCTCACAGGATGCAAAGCAGGACAGCAACTTGCTTCAGAACGACAGCCTCGCAGAGATTCTGCCGGGGACACCAGAAGGTCTGTACCTGAAGATTCAGAAAATGAATCCTAGAAGCTTATTTTAGAATTGTGTATATAATTATATTCTGCAAAAAATGGCTAATATTGAAATCGTATTGTGTAACTAAATTTGGAGGGACATTTTATTTGGTTTATACCACTGCCGCAACAGTTTGTCATCTGCAAGCATCGTTGGAAAAAAAAAAACCAACCAGTTAGACAACTTTGGTGAATAATTTAAATAACTGAGGAAAAGTAGTTGCTCAAGAATGGGATGGGTGTGAGAATGGAATTCAGCGTCTTGAAAAGTTGTTTACAGTTATGGATGTAATTTCTGAAAAAACATATTTCTTATTGTGAATCGTGACATCCAATTACATATCTGTTGACAGCTAGGGCAAGGCCTTGTTTACAGAATCTAAGATTTTCATTAGAATTTGTGATTTATTGGTGATATTTCAGTAAGTTTATTACACATTAATTTACTATCCAGCAGTCTAACTTTTTGTGTTTTTTATGTTGCAGACAAGCTGGATGCAGACTATATCAAACGTTACCTGGGTGACCTGACACCCCTGCAGGAGAGTTGCCTGATCAGACTGCGCAAGTGGCTTCAGGAGACACACAAGGGAAAGGTACTGCACTGTTTCTCAAAAGGAATAATAACAAAACATGACTGGATACATTATTGATACATTTTGATACATTTGAGTTAGTTATTGCTAAAAGTAATATTTAGCACTACTACTCTATCTTAGCTAGGCTACTGATAATGTTGTATTTTACATTAACTATTCACAAATTAGCTTTATAATGTCTTTAAATAACAGTGATGTGTTTTATGGTGGCAAGTGTAACCATTTCCAACTCTGTTCAGATCCCTAAAGATGAGCACATCCTTCGTTTCTTGCGGGCCAGAGATTTCAACATGGATAAAGCGCGGGAGATCTTGTGCCAGTCTCTGACCTGGAGGAAGCAGCACCAGGTGGACTACTTGCTGGAAACCTGGAGCTCCCCACAGGTTCTTCAGGACTACTACACCGGCGGCTGGCACCACCACGACAAAGGTGGGTTGGTATTTACAGCCGCAACTAAAGATAATTTTATTAGGCATACTGAAATCTTGCATGTGCATCAGTATGGAAACACATGATCTTATGACTTGTGTAGAGCTAAACTTGCACTGTTCCGTAGAGGAGACTCCACTTACACAATCATGCAGTCGTGTTTGCAGTTTTTCAACATAATGTTTTCTTATGTGACTTTACAGTGTAAACAGATCTCAACCATTCTTAGCAACCCGCAGCTCTCAGCCAAGTGTGTAAAATAAAAATGATCTAGCTTGTTGGTGCTACTTGGTTACCCAAATAGTACACACACTCTCACAGTGACAGTCTTCTTTGGAGTAGATTCCTTGGATTCCTTATTTGGGAAAAGAATGAACGTATAAGTCAAACAAAGCTTTTATGTTGCCACACCAGAGCCTATTTAATCTTCTCATTTCCAATTTTCCACAAGTATTAGCCTTGTATCAACAGGGACAAAACATGAAAGCATTCCTCAGTGTACACAATAACTTGTCTTATGTAACAAGAGCAGATGGCCAGCAATGCTGACCTTTCCACTTAGCTTGTAGTCTTTGTGGAATGTAAATCATGTGATATACCATGTAAACATTTATTTAATTTTTAATTTTTCAGACGGCCGTCCTTTGTATATCCTGAGGCTTGGCCAGATGGACACCAAAGGACTGGTGCGCGCTCTCGGGGAGGAGTCTTTGCTCAGACATGTATGTAAAACACACTGTACTGCAGTTAAGGTTTTGTGTTTGTAGTGCAGGTTGATGAGTTTATAGGTCAGACAGGGTTTCTGCCACAATATTTGTTAACTCCTGCTTCTTTGAATTGCACAGGACAATTTGATAACGCACTCATTAATTTACCCCTGTTATCACCCTGATGCTTTGTTCTATTAGTTGCATTTCTACACACAGTTGGTGCAAGAGAGAGAAAAAGTGGGCAATTCAAGCCAGGCAGGCCGCTGGGTTTGTAATACACGGGCGGAAGCGCTGGGTCAGGTCGGTTTTGGATTACAGGTTAGGGAATTAATGTCCGGTGGCATTTCCTGACAGGTAAATTAACACCAGGCTATATACAGAACACAGGCTGTGTAAAGGGTGCTGATTTATAATGTTGCAGTCACTGTGGAGTGGAGTCTGGGAGCCAAGTGTGTCAAATGTACAATTCATGTCACTGCAGGTGCTTTCTATCAATGAGGAGGGTCTGAGACGCTGTGAGGAGAACACAAAGGTGTTTGGTCGGCCAATCAGGTAAACCTTTACAACCTGTCAATATGTTAGATTGTTGAAAAAATCTTGGACCTCTATTATTCACAATATTTGTAAACCAATATATCTCTGCCTCTCAAAGGTGATACTACGTTATATTCCACTGGTCCTTGCTTTAAATCTGCAGACTGTCTTTGAGTTTAGTTCAAGAAAAGAGTAAAACTGAAATGCATCACATATTCAAACAGGGCTTTGACTGGAAGCTCAATTCACAAGTTGTTCCTTGTGGAACAACTCAAGAAAACTGAAGATAAAGACCTGATATAAATACATATGTACTATATACAGAAACAAATTGCTCTTTCTTCTATTACTCATAACACCGTTGTACAATTTCCTGTTTTGTCTGTTTGTTTATCGTGATGTTTTATATAAATATAAAACCTATATTTGTTAAACTGTGCTGTGCTTCATCACAAGTGATACTTTTCTCGCTTGATGTTACATCATACAATAGTTTGATAGTCCTCCATAACAAACAGGAGAGTATCCCTGTGTGACGTTGACTTAAAAGGCTCTATTTCAAAAACTGTTATCTCTGCTCTCTGGTTACTTTTAAACACAGTACCTGGTCTCACATCACAGTATGACAGAGGCTGCGCCTCTTATTCACAATGACCTTAGAAAAACTGGTCTCAATTCTTTTGCTGCTTCAGAAAAGTAATGTACTACTGAAAAATAATTTATTAGAACATTTTAAAAGGTAACATTTACATGTCATCACCCACGATTTTCTTAATTCTGAAAATTATTATTTTTGTACTATTTCTGTGTTGTTAAGATTGTTTTTTTTGTTTTTTTTTTAAATTTTGTTTTTACTTTCATGTATCTAATACCTGTTTAGCAAAAATTGCTATTACTCTTTTTTAATCGGTTGTTGCATATGAAGGAACCATTTCAGCATACTTTATTTCCAGCTTCTGGAGTTTCAGAACTTGCAGGTTTACTTGTTTGTTTGTTTGTTTTTTGCTGTTTTTATACATTATGCCAGTCTAAATTAATTTAGATGTTTTTGTTGTTTTTTTTTTGTTTGTTTTTTAAGAAGCCTCCGTAGTGGTTCAGAGTATGAAGACAGAATTCACTGCCTGTGATCTAGACAGTTAATATGAACTAATAACACAGTGTCAGTGTTGACAAAGAAAAATAATCAGCATCAGTGGTAGGTATAGTCCAGTGCTTGTGTAAAACGGCTTTGAATGTGGTCATAGGTGAATATAAATGCAGGTTAAAAGCAGCTTAAAAACATGCAAGCAGTTTTAGATTCGGTTCAGCAGTCAGAACTGGGCACAGGTACACACACAAACACACACACACTATGAGTGAGTCCAGAGCAGAATTTATCTCCCCCAAAATGGAAAGCGCACATGAGGCTCGACGTTCAGGGGACTCATTCAGATGGCAACTGACAGAGTGAGCGGGAGGGAACAGAGATGGTATCTGTCATCTGTCAGCTCTCTGAAGCAGCAGCAAGAGGAGGAGGAGGAGGTGCCTGGGATAAGAGCTGCGCAGGAAGGCATGTGAACTATGAGAGGCTGTCACGTCACAGCACTCTGCCAGGACAGATAGAAGGAAAGGAAGAATGTGCTGCAAGGGTTGGAGGGTTCCAGAATTAGCAAGCACTGCCTTCACCACTTAAGCTTCACTTCAGTGACAAGTGCTAAGTGGTCAAAAAGAGGCCGTAGCCCATTTATGGGTTTGTGGCTGTCCTTATACACACACATCCCTAATCCTCTCATGTCCTCTTCTCTAGCTGTTGGACATGTCTAGTAGATCTGGAGGGGCTGAACATGCGTCACCTATGGCGACCAGGAGTCAAGGCGCTGCTGAGGATCATCGAGGTCGTGGAGGCAAATTACCCTGAGACTCTAGGACGGCTGCTTATATTGAGAGCTCCAAGAGTCTTCCCAGTCCTTTGGACACTGGTGAGACCCAGGATAAGACTAACTCAGACCCTGTGGGGTCATCGTGTTACAGCACCGGATTATGCATACAGTGACTTTTCAGTCTGTTTCACACCCTTATTTTGACACATGCAGAAGTTGCCAGTATTCACAAATGTGTAGTATTTGCTAAGCAGTGGCAACAGCAGCATCGTTGGCCCCAAATGGAAATAAGAGCTTTCAAGTCCCGGAAGTTCTGCTGGGTTCTACTTAAGGTGACAGGATCCCAGCAAACAGAGTATGGTTGCATCTGGTAGTGTGGACAAGACAGTTGTGCAGATGGACTGAAATTTGTAGGTTACAGGTTTGGCATGTGAAGGATCGCTTTACTCTGGCAAAAATGAAGAGCCACCTCTAAAATCACCTTCTAGCTGTTTGACCTGTATTTCTTTTTAATTGGTTTTCCATCATATTGTGACAATACATGTCTAGGTTGTGGATTTGAATTGGCAGGAGTCAGTTTTCCCTGTTACACATAGCTTAGGCGGCAGAAGATAGGTTACAGGTTAGCCTGTACTTGATGCATGATGATAACGTTCCTGCTTTCTTTACAGTCTTTGGAAAAGAGCCAAGCTTTGTCCTGCAGTGTTGACTTTTAAAATGGTTCTACTTTTTAAATGTAGAGCACTGACTCAATATGTAGAATGAGGGACAAGGGATAAAAATGCTGTGCAGTCACACATAAAATAGGACACCTGGTCACCTAGCTCTGCTGCCTATTGACTGCTCATGCAAAAAGCACGTCACAAAAGACTTCAGTTTGTTTTATAGTGTTTACCTTCCTGACTTAATTAAGTCATGTATTTTAAACATGGGTTTGACTGGTTATTTAAAGGTAGAATTGTTGCATATTATTGCATTATTACATTATTGCTTTAATTAACCAAGAAACTGGTTAAACAACTTCCTTGTTTTAGCATTTATAAGGTTTAGGGTGGGAAAGGAATGTGGATTGTTATCAAACACAAGTTTCATATGCTGCACCAGTATTTCCTCATGTTACTACAGGCATGTCATGCATTTAATATCTGCCTTCTCCCTCAGGTGAGCCCATTTATTGATGAAAACACCCGCAAGAAGTTCTTGATCTACGCAGGCAATGACTATCAGGGTGCTGGAGGTCTCGTGGACTACATAGACAAGGAAATCATTCCGGATTTCTTGGGAGGAGAGTGCATGGTGAGAGTCACTGTAAGATTTAAACTCAGAGTAAAAATTGATCCTAAAACATGACACCACCCACATCGAGTTTTCCTTTACTGACCCAGTGTACACGTGTGCTTTTTTCTTTGCAGTGTGAGGTACCGGAGGGTGGCCTGGTTCCCAAGTCCATGTACCGCACAGCCGAGGAGGTCGAGAACGAGGACATCCGTCTGTGGACTGAGATGATCTATCAAAGCGCCAGCATCTTCAAAGGAGCTCCGCATGAGGTGAGGCTGAATGCACGGAAAGTAAAAGAAAACGATGGAAGGCCTGTGTAGCTCTGATATGAATAGTAGGTCAGGACAACAGAGAACTGCACAGTGCCTCTGATGGAGTTGTTGTGAAACTTTCTGCCACCTAGTGGTTGTAACTTGTTAAACGCATCTTAGGTAAATTCTGAATTCAGACGACGAACACATGTAGCGTGACTTTGAAATATAATCTGCCTGCAGTGATGTGGCGTAACCTCGTGTTGCATGATTTATACCAAAGGGACACTGTCAAACATAATCACCCAGCTGGAAAGGGCTTTGCTTTTTATCTTAATGGTCTCAGACCGTCACGCAAATGAACCATTTTATTTCACTGCTTTTGGTAACTGAGTTCTCTAGTTTGCTGTTTACCTGAAGTTTGTATATGGAAAGTCATTTATAGCCTTTTGAGACCCAGACTATTCATGCATGTCCTCTGTAGTGGACACACAAACTGTTTTTTGTTTTCTCTGTTCTCAAGAGGATGTAGTATTTTTCTAAGCTTGATGTTTCAAGTTGCTTTTAGACTACAAGCCCTTAGGGGTCCTTGGGGACTAGTAAAGCGCTATATAAATACAGGCCATTTACCATTTTACAAGCCAGTTTCCTCCTAGTAGCAAGTTTGATCTTAATCTCAGCAGTCACCGGGCCTAAAAACTGCATTCATATGTCATATGTTTTAGATACTTCTCTTTCCCCTCTTGAAGTGATACCATTTTCCCACATATTTGAGTACATACATATTTTACATATGTGCACAGAGATTAATGGATGCTAACAGCATCAAAACTAGTGCTTATACCAGGGTGTCCAACTCCAGGCCTCAAGGGCCGGTGTCCTCCAGGTTTTAGATATCACATTGGGTCAACACACCGGAATCAAATGATTAGTTCATTACCAGCCCTCTGTAGAGCTTTAAGATGTTGAGGAGGTAATTTAGCCATTTAAATCAGTTGTGTTGGGTCAAGGACACATCTAAAACCTGCAGGACACCAGCACTTGAGCCCTGGAGTTATTATTATTATTATTATTATTATTATTATTATTATTATTATTATTACCGGTATTATTATTATTATCATTATTATAAGTGTGGTGTCCTGGGGTTGGACACCTCTGGCCTAGATCATCAAAAGTGACAGGTAAAGAGTTATTTTCCCACACGTCTTCACAGCCGTACTTCTTTTTGCAATCAGTCGATTCACTTTTAATGCCAAAAACATCATCTTATACAGCCCATGCACTTTATGTAAACCTGCTTAATATCTTCCACCCCCATCAGATTGTGATCGAGATCATCGATGCCTCCTCGGTTATTACCTGGGATTTCGATGTGTGCAAAGGCGACATTGTTTTCAACATCTACCACTCAAAGCGAGCTCCGCAAGTACCACGCAAAGATACCCTGGGAGCCCACGGCATCACCTCCCCAGGAGGCAACAACGTGCAGCTCATTGACAAGTCCTGGACGCTGGGTCAGGATTACAGCATGGTCGAGTCTCCGCTCACCTGCAAGGAGGGCGAGAGTGTGCAGGTTGGTTTATGATCGTGAACTTTTGATGTCTTCTTGGATCATTGTTACTTCTACAGATCCTCATTTTTGCTTGTTTGTACTTTGAATCCTTCCTCAGGGTTCCCACATAACGAGGTGGCCGGGTTTCTACATCCTCCAGTGGAAGTTCCACAACATGGCGGCCTGCTCGGCCACCAACCTGCCCAGAGTGGATGACGTGCTGGCCACCCTCCAGGTCTCCTCACACAAGTGTAAAGTCATGTACTACACTGAGGTGTTGGGCTCTGAGGACTTCAGGTTAGTGTGTGGGTGAACGATGGAGACATTTATATGCGTCTGTGATGTGTAAATATGTCATGTATTCATATTTTTGCTGTTTTGATAAGGTTTTTATTTTAGACATCATCCATTTATTACTGCTCATTTTCACTCCTGTCTTCTTTCAGTTTTCCCTCTCTACAATCCTCCACATAGTGCCACGTATGACATTTGGTACTTGAATGAATGAAATCTTTAATGTTGCTAAGATGACTGAAATGCCTTTGGAGTATAATGAGTTTTCCAGACCCACAGTTTTGAGATGAGGATACTGTTCCCTTGCTTGAAGACGACTTTAATCAAGCTTTTTCTTTCCAATCCACTCCTGTTCTATCGCTCACAACCCCCTCCTCCTGCTCTGTCTTCTTCCTGTGAAGAACGGCTTGCTGTGATGTGCAGAGTTTGTAAGTGGCTCGGTGTTTGCCCCTTTTTCTTTAGCACTAGCTCATCATCATCGCTGCTTTTGGCTGCTAATCTGAGTGCCCTTCTCCTTCCCTCCCTCCATGGCAGTCTTGCTTCTGATGCTGCAAAGAGATGCTAATTTGCATCTGTTCTTGCTTATGACTTTTGTTAGCGTTGGCTAACAGGATGTTGTTGCTTTCTTCACACTGAGGAAAGAATCCGGTGCTGGCATTAATCACCCTGCTTGCATAACTAAAACTCTCAGGATTACTTGATTTGGTTAACTTCAGCAAACAGCCGCCCAACTGACACGCACATACACACTGTCATTTTCTGACTTGTATTTGCTTTTCTTCACTCATCACATTGCACTACCAGCTCAGTCTCACTTTGCTTTCAGTGCACATGCTGCTTCAGTTTATTTTATCTTCAAAAACAGACTTGGCGTGATCATCTAACTCATACTAGTAGTTTTTAACAAGATGTTTTGATAAAGGTTGATATTTACACTTCTGAGTATGTGAAATGCCTTCTTGAGTGAAGTAAATGTAGAATTTAGGGCAATATTTCTTCCCATGTCTGTAATGTATAATACATGCCATAACAGTAAGTCTCTACCTTTTTATGGCTCCTTATATTGTAGAGTTGGGAGTTAAAGGGTTCCTGTGAACTAAAGTCATCCTCGTTAAAGCTGCTCTTTTTATTCATTTTTAATTCTCTGGTGAGTCCCTCAGACTTATCTAGGTCTGTTTCAATTACTTAGGATGGGTTATTACGGTTAACAGTTAAAAGGAATCAAAAATGAATAACATTTATGCAAGTTGAGGTACCGCGGGTCATAATCATCCATAACCATTTTTATGGAGGATTTAATAACTTCATACAAAATGGATGAGGTTAATAAAAGTGCCATGTGTCATATTTTGTAAATTATTTTAATTTGGCTTCATACAAGCCAACCTTTTGAATGTATTCAGGCACATATTAAACCAAGACATTGGTTTTGTCAATGCACATAGTAATTTTATATTGCATCCATATAAATCCAAAACCAGTCTACCTACTACATGGGAATTAATACCTAAAGTTTCTTTTATTCATTCAAAAGTAATAAAAGAAAAATGGTGCCTCATGCTTTGCCACAGGAAGCCTCATTGAAGTGGCCGGTTTCGCTCATTTCCAGCTGCATATTTTATTTTTAGATTTTGCTAGAGTAGCTTGTAGGATACGGTTTAGTTTTGTTTACCTTATACTGGGCCTTGCTGCTCCTCCCACTTTCAAGCAGCTTTGTTCTGATTGGTGCCTTTTGTAAACAGACAGTTTGAACAGCACGTGGGTGTGGCTTCTGTGCCTGAGATGACTGCTAACATTACAGTGTCTCGAGCTTCCAGGGATTGTTATATGGACCTCTCTTATTGGAAAATGTTGCCATATTTAACATGAACATCCACCCCCAAAACTTTTTTAACACAGATATGACAGGAAATGGTAAAAGAACAATGGATCCCCTTTAAGTGGCTCCTGCCTTTAACGAAATGCCCTGACCTTTGGTTTTTTTTTTGTTTTGTTGTTGTTTTTATTCATTATAAAATTAAAAACAGTGGCTGGTGTAAAACCGTTCCCTGAGTTGTTGCAGCCTGTGGCAGGGCCTGTATGTTGTAGGGTCCAGAGTGATTCTCCCTCCTTTAGGTTTGCTCTGACCGCATGGTTCTGCATCATGAGCACGGGTCATGCACACATAGTGCGCTCAGTTAGTGCCAAGCAGTCTTAAGGCTGCACAGGTGTCGTGTACACATGAAATTAGCTGAAGTGTGAGTTTTGTGTGCATTCACGTGTTCACCGCATGTTTGTTTCTTCTCTCAGGGGGTCGATGACCAGCTTGGAGTCGAGCCACAGCGGCTTCTCTCAGCTTAGCGCCGCCACCACCAACTCCAACCAATCCCAGTCCAGCTCCATGATCTCCAGGTAGAAACTGGTGTCAGAGGACTTCAATTCCCCAAACCCACGTCCCCCCTCCACTGCCCATACCGTCAACACGGACGCCAACTTTTCCTATCCCCATACCCTTAAACCATCATCTTTGGACTCTGTTCCTATTGCACAGCCAGTCTCTGTGGAACTGATGCATGCTTGCACAAACGGAAGACAAAGAATTAAAAAAAAATTCTGAGGCAAAAAGAAACTAAATGTACAATTTAAAGGGCTGATTTTTGCACAAAGGGTCATATATTTTCCATGCCTGGCATCTCAACTGGGCAGCAGTTTGAATAAGACCATCAGCAGAATGTTTTGTGCACGATGGAGCGGATAAAGGCCAGGAGGTGAGGAGTGGTGCCTTTCAGGCACCAGAAGCTGACAGAAAGCAATATTCTCATCCTACGGAACAGGATGACGACACTGGAGGCGCTGTTACATATATGCATTTACACGTGCACACACATACACAGTACCGAGGCGACGCATACCTCATTCATGTGCGTCTGCTGATAAAGACTGGATGAGCTGTTACATACGAACGCCACTCGGGCACAAACGCACACGAGAACGTTTGACATGGAAAAAAGTTGACAGTGTTTGCCATATTGTTACTGGAGGGTTTATTGTCTCTGGGGAGCTGTATATAGGTCAAATGTGGGTGGGGTGAACATCTAATAGATCTGGGTCAAATAAGATCAGCTGTCTGTATCACAACAGTACAGGTGTCAGTGACTTCGGCAATTGACAGGTAAAATCTTCCCGGTGTGCTCCTGTGGCTGAGTTGAGCTTTCTGACACTCATTGCATTGCTGTACAGGTTGCATCACATCTTTTGAATATTTGACCCAGATCTGACGCTTAGCAAAGTAAATCCACTAGAAGCAATAACACAAGTTTGACTTTCTACTGTGTGAAATATTTCTATTTAACGTGAAAATGTATGAGGAGAATAATTTACGGTGGCCCCAAGGTGCAAAACGCAGTAACAAAAGTAAAAATGCTACATTTCAGAAAACAGGATGACAAACCTTATACCAGTAACATTTCTGAAAACGGGACATTTGATGCATTTTTTTTTTTTTTTGAATTGGCAGAACCAAAGTACCTGATGTTACAGTGATGTCATTTCCTGTTTCAGTAATACTTTCAGAGGTTTGACATGAATTTAAAGTTTGAAAGGATGGAATAAAAAAGTTGATAAAGGACATTCAGAAATGAGTATTATGAGAGTCAAAGACTTCAACTATCAAAGCGATGTAGGCCCAGTGCTGAATAACCAAAGATAAAAAGGCAGCACTCACAATACTTCAGGCGTAAGTTGACAGATCCCACATTTTCTGAGTCATTCCTGTCATGTGACTAAACTTGACTCATGTTTGACATGATTGGTAAAGGTGACTTATTCCTGAGGTCTTGTGCGAGTGCTACCTTTTTGTCTTTGGTTATACAACACAGAGGCCGTACTTTGCTTAAGAAATGTTTGCGCTCTGGCTACAGTCCTAACCAGCATGCACACGCCGCCCTGTTATCTCGGTGTGTTTTCAGGGTTTGCAAGGACATTTTAAAGTCGCGTCAAAAAGTACATCATCATTGTCCTTTGACTTTGGTTCGGGTATTTCAAAAACAATGTCTTTACCTCGTCTTGTGCAGTGAAATGTTGTCTTTTTCTTTTTAAGTCTGCTTTGCACCGCTGGGCCAACGTCATCACTGGTGCAGATTGCAGATGAACTTTTTCTTGCGTACAGGCGCACAGACGGGCAAACTCGAGTCGGTAAACGGCTGAATTCTGTGGCACCACCGTTTCTCGTCTACAGACTTTTTGTCAGGAGTGAAACAAAAATAATTTGCCAGATTTTCTCCTCGACACGTGCTCTGTCCTCGTAGTAAGGGATGCACTGACTGTGAAATACTAGGCCGTAATCCAGCACTGATACTGACATTTTTTTTTTTTTTTTTAGTCTTTATATTGTTTTTTTTGTTCCAGGTGAAAGAAAAAGAAAAAAAACTTTATTTAAAAAAAAAATGCATGTGTTTTAGCTCTTCATGGAACAGTTTTTGAACATTTAGCCAGCGCAAAAGTCAGTAACGCCATCTTATCAGCTGATACTTGGCTGATTCATCGGTGCATCCCTACCTCATGCTTTGAAAATATATGTATAAAAATAATCTTAACGTGGAACGGCTGCAGTTCGTTTGCTTTCTGTCGAGCGTCTGCACATTTGAGGAACTCAAGTTAAATGAAGCAGTCAAGGAAATGCCTTGTCACTGATTGGTGAATGTGCTACTGATTGGTTAGCAAGCGCCAGCCAATGAAATGCCTGAATTTGGATGGTTGTGGTGAATTGGGCGGAACTGCCATCATTACGTTTCCAGAGTGATGTAGATTTCAGTGTGCTTTAGGGGTGAATGTTTCTTTTCGTGATTTATCATTTGACGGCGCGCCAGTAGACCACATTGATACTGTACAAGTGCTAGTGTTGGTTTGTTTGTGTTTTGGAGACACTTGATGGGTGAAGTCACGTGGTGATTGGGTTTACGGATCTCTTATTTAAGATTTAAGATATAGCCATTTTAAGAGCCATGTGTCAATAAATAATACCATTTTAGCCTTTGTAAGCATCACTTAGTCACCACTGTAACAGACAAGCGATCGTGAGTCAAATGAACATTTCATTTTCTTTTTTAAACGTGTTCTATTTGGTTGATGAGCATTGATGACTTCGCACAGATCAGACTCCCCGTCGAGGGCAGAAATGTTCAACTTTGCCAAGAGTCATTGGGTGCTGTTGCCATGGTTACACAGTGCAGCTGACAACAACGGCAAAAAAATAAAAGCGGGGGGTTTTTCCTCATAGATATATACACACAGATGCCACACTGGTTGTTGCTCCTCACTGTAATGACTCCACGCAGCACCACGTTGCTCGGGGGGAGCACACATCTACACACGATCACGGATTGTTGTACCTCGCTGAATTTTCCACAGATTTTCGAGCAGTGTTTATGATACATGTGCTGAAACGGTTAATAATGCTTAAAATAACGTTACAGTCCGGCAGCTGCTTCTTTGTGACACTCTGCTGTAAAAAGCAACAGGATTACTCCATCACTTTAACGTGTCTACTGTCCCGTCAAAGTCTGACTTGAAAAGAGAGCTGCAGATGAGCCAGTGTTGGTCTTTCTCTCACTCCTGCAGTCTGTCTTTATTCTGTGGGACTCTTTAAACAAAACAAGTCCCACCTAAAGCAGCTCTGTAGGTTTCTGTAGCTACAGTTCAGGTATAGGTCACATGGGTTTCTAGAGTCTTTCTAGAGCATGTTGGAGCTCTCGGACCGAATATCAGATCAAATATTTAATGATAAATAAAATACGAATCTCCTTTTCTTTAGCTGGTATATGACAGTGTTAGCTTGGGACTACTTTTTAGTATACCAAATTAAAGACATTCGTAACGGTAAAACAAGTTCTCGTCTGTGGAAAGTTTTAGCATTTCTTTCAGTGAAACATCAAAAAGAAGCACAAAAATTTGGCGTTATTTATAGGACTGGATGACAGGAAATGCTCAGAGCTCGTGAGCAAGACAGCTGTGGCATCTGTGTTCATATGTGTTTTCCCTCCTATGGAAAAAAGGAAAAAAAAAAAAAAGGACCTTGCCTGTTTTTGATACACAAAACTGCTTTTTTTTTTTTTTTTTTTAATAGTTACTGGTTAACTTGTGGTATCTACATGTCATTAACTGCAATAACATGAATTGTTTTACTGAGTGGCCCTCTTCGTGATGAGGGCTACGGGTGTGTGATGGGGTAAAGGGGTGAATGTTAATTACAGTGGGGGGAGGAAGATGCCTGTAAAATGTGTTTCTCCACTCTTCTCTCGGCACACTTGACTTCACCTGGTTATTCCTTCAGGCGATTTGATCTTCATCTCTTCACAGGTTTGACTGATGAGGCAACAGTTCAAACCTGACTACTGCTTTATATTCCTTTTACTACTCTCACACTTTCACACTCCAGTTTTGTGTGTAGATCTTAGAAAGCAGAGTGGACCTTTTTCTTTTTTTTTAAATTGAAGCTGTAGGCATAAATAAGTGTGCTCAGATGGGATGGGTTTTCATTTCCATTTCAGTTAATTCTCTTGAACACAAGAAGTTTAACCTGCTTCTCTGACTTTAGCTGTTGGAGGGTGAGTGCCTCTCACCAACATCTCACTGAAAAATGAGGGCTATAACTGTCTATCGTGACTGTTCATCACATTCGTCAGTCTCTCTGCTCCGTGTTCATCTTTGCATATCTTCTCTTTACCTTTGTGTGAGATATTGTGTAAAAAAGGATGTTTGGATTAATGAGAAAATGGTGGCTTTACATTTTTCAGCATTAAACTTGAATTATAAGAAACTGCAGACTCCTGTCACGCTTTTTTACGTTCTGTATCAAAATGTTTTCATTGCCTAGAACTAAAAATTGCTTTCCCATTCCTTGCAATCATCTGTTAGTGACATGGTTAATCTGTGAATTTACAAATACGGGCCTCATGCTGCATCTCCAGCTCCACTAATGATCAAAGGTTCTCTGCACTGAGTGACCTGCATTTCATCACTGACAGTTCATCATCTCAGATTCTGTAAAATGGAAAATTAACGTCATCACGTGGTGCTTGTTTCCTTTAATGTAAAAATAATGTTAGAAAAAACAGAAACGGATACATAAGATTTTAACAAGATGAAGGAATAGAAAGTGTAGCACACAAAAATGTCCTGGAGAAGGAAGACCAGATGTGCTGTAAGTGTGAGCATCACCTCAGCACATTGGATTGCAGACCAACTGCATCTAGTGGACATCTAGCATTACAATTGCTTTTAAAGAAAACAAAACTAAATGGAGACGCGTCAAGGTTTTCATGTGTGTTCGCATATTTGTCCTCAGCTTGCTCTTAGCCCATGACTACACATACATCATACCAACACCACTGTCACATTTGCTAATAATGGCACGATAGCAGGTGACGAGTTCAACCTCTGACTGTGTGATGTTGTCACAATAATCTGGACTTAAACCCAGTAAAAAGCAGAGAAGCAATGTAGCCTTTAGAAAACTGAAGCATACTGAGCACTTTGCTTCAGGCGTACAGGTGGAGGAAGTGGAGAGCTTTAAGTTCCTTGGTGTGCACATCCTGGTCAATCTCACCCACACCACACATATCTCCCATCGGGTGGGGAAAGGCTTTACATCCTTAGGAAGTTAAAGATCATCTCTCATCACCTGCTGACCAGCTTCTCTCAGTCAACAACAGCGGGCCTCGTCATCTAGTGCTGCATGGTGTGGTTCATCACAAACAGAAAAGACCTGCATGGGTGGTTCCAGACGTGTGACACTATCGCTCGGTGAGATTTACACAGGATGAGTGCCAAAAAAAAAAGAGCCACCTGTAAGTTTAATGGATTCATCATCTACATCACCTGAAGCGATGCCACAGTCCTCTGGAAATAGAGCTCAATCAGAAGCAGAACTCACAGATTACAAATTACAAAACAGCTTCTTCAAACAGGCAGTCAAATACATCCCCCCTCTTCTTCTCCTATTCTACCGCAATAAGCCCCTACCCTGAGAACTACAAGTGCATTAACCCCTGTCCCTCTCCTTCTTCATTTTTTGCACTGTATATTATAATCATCATCCACTATTATTTTGCATATATTACCTCACTGTTTGTATCTTTATATTTTCATATTAATGCTCTTGTCTGTTTTGATGTTGCCGCGAAAACTAGTTGTTTTAAACATTAACAATAAGGATTTATTTATTAATTTCCAAATGTGCTGCTTTTATGTGCACATTACAGATTTATTGTTGTACAAGTGTTCATCCTGCAAATCTTTCAATTTCAATTCTGTTTAGCCCCTTAAAAAATAATTGTTATTATTTCTTATATTATAGAAAATATCAGATTGCCTCAAATGTTCAATGATAGAATAAAGGTTCATTAAAATAACTATGTTTGTCAAAAAAAAAATAAGCAGTTGTAAACATTAGAATGACACCATCACCTTTTCAGATCTGGCAGGAGCTCCTTTGTGTTACTTACCTGGTGATGTGAGGATTGTTCTCTTCAAAAACAGATCTTTGGTGCTCTTATTTTGAGGTTTTCCCCCAAACTGACTGTAGAGGGCAGCATGTCCCATCCCAGGATACAGCCTGGCGGTCTTTCAGCAGAAGAAGAAGAAACTATTTTTGCCCGGGTTGCTAAAACATCACTTTTATGTTATAGACGTCGATCAAACCAGCGCTAAATGATTTGTTTTTTGCTAACCTAACGAGTGTGAGATACCTGAAGGAGACGGTGGTCGCTTCCTTGTAAGTAAGAACGTGTTGCTGAACATTAATATTCAGAGATCGTGTGTCAACATTAGCCATCGTGCTAGCATTAGCGGCTCCGGTGTGATGCGTTTGTGCTCCTGTCAGATCCGCAGGATGAAGGTGAAAATCAAACAGTGGAACGGGGTTGCCTCCTGGCTCTGGGTGGCCAACGATGACAACTGTGGGATCTGCAGGATGGCCTTTAACGGCTGCTGTCCTGACTGTGAGTATCAGAGCTAATAACATAGCACTAAGTAACGAGTGGCTGCATTAAAGATGCAAACATAACAAAACAAGATTGTTCTTTGGTGGGTTTGCTTCTAATACATATAACGCTTTATGTATTATCCGACCGACAATATGCCAAATTTATCCTGGCCCTCCTGTTTATACAAACTAAGTAGTGAGAACGGTGGCAGAGACGGGCAAAAAAATCACCACTCTACAAAAAAACGCTTCTACAAGCTGTGGAACAATTTTAGAAAAATGTTCTTCAAGATAAAATTGCAATGCCTCAGAATATCGCATCGTCTACAGCACATAATATCTGTGTGAAGGGGTTATGGGCAAAAATCAATATTGGATACCTGTGATCATTGGGGTGTACTGCATTTAAAAACAGACCCGATTCTGTCATGGAAATCACTGCAAGGGCTCAATAACATTTCCAGAAATCACTGTCAGTGAAGACAGGCATGTCCAACTGGGAGGGGGCCCCGAGTTACGATGAAGAGCTTGACTGTATCACTGATAAGTGGTGGTGGAAAATGGATTGATGGCCGCTCCAGTGACCCATCTTGGAGATCAACTCCAGCTGCAGTATCTTGTGGTATTGCCCGTAGGTTCTTTAGGTTGATATTGAAGACCGCCACAACAGCAGCTAGGCCTGTGAGCCACTCACTGGAGAAAAGGCAACACGGGAAAGGTCACAGGTAGCTGATTAACAGCAACTGAACTTTCAAAATAAGAGCAAATGCCTAAATTGATCGGGGATGGCACTGATCACACAAATGGATGAAATGAGTTCTTAAATATACTTAAGTGGTCTGTGTGGGGAAACACTTGTATCCTCTTTTAGTATTACAAGAGGATATCTGCTAATCAGCAACTGAATGCAAAATCCTGCCCAGTCTCTCTAATGTGTGTTTTTGTTTGTTTGTTTGTTTGTTTGTTTTGCAGGCAAAGTGCCTGGGGATGACTGCCCGCTGGTCTGGGGTCAGTGCTCCCACTGTTTCCACATGCACTGCATCCTGAAGTGGCTGAACTCACAGCAGGTCCAGCAGCAGTGCCCCATGTGCCGGCAGGAGTGGAAGTTCAAGGAGTGAACCTGTGGAGGCGTCGCTGCCACAGAGACGAAAGGCTCGCTCGCAGACTTTTATGTAGACTGTAAATAAATCTGTGTTGGTACTTCTACTAATGCAGAACACACGCTGAATATGTTTTACTGTAGTGGATTTGTGATTAAATTAAATAAGAAAAAAAATGCGTTGTATTGAGTCTGTCTTGGAGGTCTGGCTGATTATTTCCTTGGATCGTGACGTTTATGACTTTGATTTCATGGCAGCTCCACACTGATGTATTATTTCTTGTTTGTTTGTTTGTGTAGCTTTTCATATTTCAGAACCTGTCTGGATAAAAATGGACAAAAAATTTACAAGGTTATCAAAACAATGCTACTTAAATATCTTCTATTCAATTTATCCCTTAACTCTTGAATGTCTCCACAAACTAACATAAATTGTTTAAGTAAGGTCTTAAATAACTTAAATAACTTCAGTGCTCTTTAACAATTATTTTCTAATTCTGCACATCTAATGGAGCCATATAGACCATTCTTCCAGAACATATCCTCTTATTTACTGACACACTGGGGTTGGAGACATGTTTCCTGTAGATGAGCTTAGATCTGGGGACAATGAAGGCCGTAGCAGATGATTCACATGATTTTCATCCTCATCAAACTATACAGTGACCTCTGCTGTGCTGCGGTGGGAGATGACTCCCATCCGGATCCAGTTGTTTTATCAAGAACAAAGGTCCAACATGATCACTGTGTAATGATTTGTACTGACTGTTCCTTCCAGTGCTTTTTATTTCACCCCTCATTTAAGAGCCCATATATTTTTTCATCAATGATTAATAAAATGTTTGTACTGAAAAATTACAGTCAGTCATTCTAGATTTGCTCCATATTCTCACCTGGCTAAAGTAATTTAGTTTTATATTTTAGCTTTTGTCCTGTTTTTTTTTTTAAGTTTAGTTTCACGTAGTAACTAGAGAAATTTTTCAAATACCACATTTTGTGGAGGACGTGAACATGTCATGTAGTCATCATTTTTAGTTTCAGCTGGTTTTAGTTTCTATTTTAATTGCAGTTAACTGTAATAACCTCAGTCCATGACCATCCTGCATGGCGTCTGAGGTGGTAAAAGGCAAAATCACTTTTAACTTCAGGGATATTAATCTGTTCAGTTAGGAAACGGAAGCTATTGCGAGTCCAACTGCAAACCTGCTGTCTCAAGTATGTGGAGAAGGTACCGGAAGACAGCCGAACAGGGAACCTCTGAACTGCCACATGAGGAGCCATATTTCGGACATCCTGCTGCATGCGGTGTGAGCAGAAACCTGATGTAGTTAACAGTTTAAACCACTAGGTGGCAGCATTTACCGGGATAGTCCCAGTGACCCCGCCCTCAAAGTCGCGTCAGCAGTACGGAAGTAAACAGCCTGCTCCCTGCTGCTGTCAGTTGGTGTTTTCTTTTCTTAAAAACAGTAATTTCACAGCTGGTCGTGTCTTCATTAGCAGGCTGACAGATGTCCGCTTCTCCCGCAGAAGATCTGCTCCAGCAGTGGGAAAGGTCAGAGTGCTGTTCTGTCTCAGCTACTCACAGCACACCTTAAATACGACCCAGTTTTTATTCTGCAGTTAAGTCCATTAGACTCGTTTTGCTCCAAACGTTGCTGATTCTTTATCTTCAAAGTTTTCCAAAGTGTCCCATCCAGAAGAAGTCAGCTTCAGTGGATGGTGAAATACCAAAACAGCACCAGTGCCGTAGAGTGTAATCATATTAGGCTTTATAATCGTTTAACGCAAGGATACAGTTATAACGACCTCATCCATATTTTGGGATCCTAAAATGATAAAAATTCAGCTTCAAGAGTGATGATATCTTAAAATACCAGAGGTCTCTATTCTTTAAAAATACATATTTTCAGTATTTTCATTACCATTATTTAATTTCATCATGATTGTATTTATTTCCTGTTTATATTCTTCTTTTCTCTCTGTGTCTCTGTATCTTTAAGAACTCAGTGTTTGTTCATCCTACATTAGAGCAGCAGTAATTGTTTGACAGTAAATGGTTTTCTCACCTGTCTTACTAAAGTTTGTAAAAATGTCGTTTGTCAGTAAAAAGCAGCGACTGTGCTGACAGATGCTGCTGTGCAGGGGATGCAATTTCTGTCAGGGCCAACTACTTTGGCACGACACAGGCAGCTCTTGGAGCTGAGCCACCTCCACACCTCATCAGCCTTTCATTGATTTACTTGTTTGTAAAGACAAGACCAATGATATCATCATGTTAGTCTGTATCATGTCCTGATGTCTCTGATTAATGTGAGCGTGTGGAGCTCCTGCTGTCCTGCAGAGAGACACAATTACAACATTTACAGATATTTACATTTCAACAGTACAATACAATCAGCTGACTGATTCTTCTTTTAGACATTATTAAAAATTCACGATGTGAATGTCACTGGTTTTGAAAGCTCTCGAGATAAGCCCTTGTTTTGAATAATTAAATTAGTTGCAGTTCTACAAACCACAGCAGGAGGCGAACCACCTGGGTTCATCAAGCCACTGTGAGAGTTTCAGATTTGTTGCTGTTAACAGCCCTTTTGTCTGCTATAGACTTTACATGCCGGCCTCATATTTTTTCATGAAGTAATTGCCAGCGAGTGTGTTTATATTTGTTTGTGTTTATGTTTATATATTTGTTTCCCGATGCAGTGAGCAGGCACGTCTGAGGCAGCAGGTGCTGGAGGACGACACAGAGGACTGGCAGAGGAGCCCAGACTTTTCAGGTCTGGAGCGAGTTGGTGGGGTGGACCTCTCCTTCATCAAAGGGGATGACGTCAATGCCTGTGCCCAGCTTGTGGTACTCAGCTACCCAGATCTGCAGGTGAGCTACAGAGATAAAATAACCCTGTAATGCCAAATATATCATATTTCATAAAACATTAGTGTTATTTTATAACCCTAACCCCCTTTATATGTTTTTGTTTGTTTAAGATAAATAAAAGATTACAGATTAAAACTCATATATGTAAATTAAAATTTAATTTCCATTTTTCAACTTGTGAGAAAGTTCAATAAACACTTGAGTTAAAAACATCGAAGCTTTTCTGACCTCTAGTGGTGACAGGTGGGAACAGCAGCAGTGCTTCGTGGAGAAGGCTGAGGATCAGAAATTGAATTCCACAGGCTGCATTTTTTTCACCAGTGACACCTTTAATGAAAAGGAAACACATGACGATACAAAATGCTATCCTTAAAAAAATGCTTGGCCTTTGAAGGCTTTGTAATACGTGCAGCTGGAATATTGCGCAAGGCCAGCTGTTAACCTTTAAAGTAGTCGCATTTACTTTGTTTGGGCACTGAATACAAAGTCCTTATGGGCGTTTTTCTCCTCTTGCTTCCTCGCCTTGAAGTCACAGCTTTTTTTATGACTCCTGAAAGCTGGCGGCATGAGGAAGAAATTATTCTTGCTCTCGCCGGGGCTGTCGGTATGTTCTAGGGAGCCGCTGAAGTGATTTTAAATGTTTTACCCTCACCTTTTGATAACTTCTCCTGTGAGCTTCTGCCTGTGGGGCTTATGAACAGTCATATGCCAACAACGTTATTTTAGGCATATTAGAATGCAAACCCCGAGGAGCGCATATTTGTTTTCCTCAGAGCTGCTGCTTTCTTCTGTTGGCTTTCTTTTTTCCAAGACAAAAATTTTTTTTTTCTTGGCCTTCAGAAAAACATTTTGATAAATATATACGTTTATGTCAAGTAATTACAATGTTAAATATAATTAAACTTCATGCATAGATATAGCTTCTGATCCAGTTGTATAGAAGAAGACAATAACCTTTCGTTTCATTTATAACCTGAATAAAATCTTTCCTGATGAGTTCATGCACTCAGCCGCTCCTTTTAATTTTTCTTTAATGCAGCGTGATCTCTGATTTTGTAAATTATGATCTGATTTAAAGTAAAATAGAATTGTAAACACACAGAAAAGCTGTATGTAGCCTGTGTCCCTATTTTTAAAATATACACATAAATTGAAAACAGTAGTCTGGCAGTGAAAGTGTTAATATGCAACAGAGCTCCTCAAAGTGACCTTCCCAGTCCGGCTTTTCATTTCATTTACTTTCCCAGCAGCCTTTCACCAGCACTGCTCCTCGCAGTTATTTATCTGTGCATTAACACGGCCTGCTGGCAATTTCCAATTATAATTAATGACATATGTCACCATACATTGTTGATACATGGACCCAGTGAGGCTAATGAAATGTGTTCAGAAATGTTGTTCAATAATGTGATTTTGTTCCCTGCTTGTTTTCAATTTACTTCAACATTGCCACCTGAGGCTATTTGGGGCTCAAAAGAATGCTAGTTCCACGTTCCACAGTGTGCTCACTGCTGCTGCAAGTCACACAGAAAAAAAGCAAAAGTTGTATAATTTTATTGTTTCTCACTGAATAAATATGCCTGTGAGGAGATGAAGGTCACGGCAGTCGACAATGTGACAATGACATATCCTGAAAGGTGTTCGGCATTTCTAAAGCCAGATGACAAGGCAGGTATTCAGAAACGTTTCTGCTGTGAGCCTCTGCGAGCTCGACTCGGCGGACAGCTTTTGTGTGTTTTATTTGTAGCTCATGCCCGATAACAGCCTCGATAACACGTGATGCTGTTAGATGTTACATCATTCGAGATGTGAGCACATCTCTTCGCTGTGAGCAGAACAGGATTTTATATGCTGGTCAGAAAGTTGCGACAGCTTGTGCACCTGTAATCTGCACCTGGACCCTGCTGGTACCTCACAGGATACTCGGAAGGAGATCATGGCAGACATGTTTACCTGCGGCGATGCTGCTTAAAATAGACAGGACAGCGAGGGAGGTACATACATGGATCCTGCCAACATGGGAAAGGCTGTTTACAGTATATATTGTGCTGATTTTACAACCCGCTGTGGTTCTAATCAAAATGTAGTCTGCATGGCAATACTAAGACTGTTAATTAGGCAATATTGATAGTGTTTTACATAAACAAAGGGGCTCTTTTCTGCTCCAGATTTGTATTCATGGACACATAAGTATCTTTGTATTATTCAGTTCAAAATAACCCTCATTTATCTTGTGCCGGTGCAGCTCTTGAGTTCAGTCTCCTATTAAAAACTAGTTTAGATCCTCTTCCTGTAAGCTAACTTTCATGGAGCATGGAGAAACAATGTTGTTGCTCTTGCTTGGCTCGTATGTGTTGAGCCTTATAGTTGTGTATTCTTCTGAGACCTCTCCATGTTCATGATTGGTGATCCCTGTTTATTTTGAACGGGATTTAGAAAATATGGGCTGACTCATTACAAGTTCATGTGGCCTCTTGTGGTTGTCAGACAATGAGTAGATATCCTGCTGTTGAACTCGCTCTGCACTACAGGCTTCCCGAGGATGAGATTAAAAATTAGATGTACACCAAAATTTTAGGAGTTTATACAGTTAAACTGTAACTGTGTCCACTTAATTGACCAGGTCACTTAAATGAAATAAATTGTCAGATGTTCAGAATATACTCACAGCCTTTAATCAACAGGGAGCAGATGTTTCATTTTGTGCCAGATGGGCGATGTTGGTGATTATCTTGTACAGCTTGTCTGTGCCTTTGGACTCACCCTTACATATACACTAGGGTGGACGCATTTGTCCAAAGCACCCTGACAGTGTCCCTGACTGACTCATTTATGTACAGTCATGCAATAATGTAGGTTTTCACAGGACTCTGTGCAGTGCTGTGAAAAGCTGAGTACAGACTTACTGCTTCCTTAGAACATAAAAGGCTGAGAAGCGCCAATGCTGCTAATCAAATGCAGCACCTCTGTTAAAGCAGAAGTTTGGGCGGTTTGCTGGTCTGTAGGATTCAGGTGTGTGTTAACACAATGCCATAAACATCCCAGGTGTGGATGTCACAGCAAATTCACCCCAAGGTCAGACCATGCAATCGTCAGTGAAACTGCAAAAGCCCAAGAGCTCCATCTCAGATTCTCAAGGCCTCAATTAGCATGCAAACGTTATGTTAAAAAAAATGAACAAAGATTTTTTTTTTCAAATGGTTGCCAAGAGAAATCGTCTGCTCTCCAAAAGTCCTCAAAGTTGCATCTGAACAAACCACAAGAGTTGCAGAACCAAAGTAGAGATGTTTGATTATAATGCACAGCACCACATCTGGAAAAAAAACAACATATCAGCACAAACACCCCATAACAACTGTAAGCACGGGGATGGAGGGGCGATGATTGTGCTTGGGCTTGTTGTGCAGCCACAGGACCTGGGCACTCCGCAGTCACTGAGTCTACCATGAACTTCTCTGTATACTTGTGGTCATCTGACTGACTGAAATATGGATATCCTGCAGAATTATCCAACGTGGCTTAAAGGTTAATAACAGTAACACACTCGTTATGTCAGCAGAAGTGGCACCTGGCAGATACTGGCCTGTGTCAGCCCACCTGTCAATCAAAGCAGCCATGCCCCTAACAAAATTTAAAAAAAGATGGGTTATTAAAAAAACAAAAAAAGGTTTTATGATGAATGAAGGTGATGAAGATGTTAGTGTGGGTGTCTGTGGAGACTTTGGAGATTGCTGCTTGCAATGGAGAAATGAAATATTGTGATAATCCGACGGTGTAGTAAAATTCAGTCATAAGAAATGAAGCAGTCTCTGCTCCCTCCTGCCAGGTGCTGTATGAAGACAGTCAGATGGTGACCCTGACGGCCCCCTACATAGCCGGCTTTCTGGCATTCAGAGAAACTCCTTTCCTCCTGGAGGCTCTGCAGAGGCTGAAGAAGAACCAGCCCACACTCCTTCCTCAGGTCTGGACGTGCTAGAACTTGAATAATGACCTCTTAGTGCAGGGGTGGGAAACTCCAGGCCTCGAGGGCCGGTGTCCTGCAGGTTTTAGATGTGTCCTTGAGCCAACACAGATGATTCAATGGCTGAATGACCTCCTCAGCATGTCCTTAAGTTCTCCAGAGGCCTGGTAACGAACTAATCATGTGATTAAGGTGTGTTGACCCAGGGGGATATCTAAAACCTGCTGGACACCGGCCCTCGAGGCCTGGAGTTGCCCACCCCTGTTTTAGTGACTACTGAAATGGGTTCTGTTCGTTTCTGTCAGATTAACTTCTCAAAGCTACACAGACAAAGGAAAATATATATATCTTTTTGCATTTTTATTTGACCAGGAAGTAAAACAAACTCTTTTTCCATTATTTTGTTGATGCTGATGGTTCATATTCACAATAGAGTGAAAAGAAAACATTTTAGTTTGTGCTTGTTAACCTTAGTTTGCAGTTTTGGCATAATTCCTACAGATAAAGTTAGAAACCTGAGGATTTTGGGCAAACTAAGTAATTAAAATTTCTTCAGTAAGATCTGAGTGTTATTATTGTGATAACTATTATTATTATATTTATGGTAGTAGTACTAGAAGAAGTGATATAATTCCCATCTCCAGGGCACAGTGAGCTGGAAATGTTTTAATAACCGATAAATCCTCCAAAGTGGAAAAAGTTACTTATGAATCCAACAAGACCGACAACCTGCTAACGTTACTGGATTTGGACAAGTGCTTTAAAACCTCGCATCACGTTCATGCACATTAAGTGAAGCTCCTCTGTTTGTCCTCTCGGTTTTTTGTTTTTCTAAAGCGACGCCTCTTGTTCATCTTCACCCACTCGCTTCTGTTTGTCGCAGCCCACACGCCTCCCACTCTGTCCCTCTGTCGTCCTCGTGCACGCAGGTGTGCAGAAACACACACATTCACACTTAGAAAGTCATGCACACACACACACACACACACACACACACACACACACACACACACACACACACACAAGCTCAGATTTACTTCCAGTGACATTTAGCTCTGGACAGATGCAGTCACTGCTCCCTTTATCTGCAACCTTTCAAGTGAGTGTTCCTGGTGACTTATGATTCAAGCAGAAATATGTCTGCGGAGTCACCTTTGGCTTTAAAAATTCATCGGTGTGTTGGAGCTGGAAGCGTTCAAATATCAGTTTGAGGAGCTCTTACTAACTTCGGCTTTTGAAGATCTTCTGCCATCCCAGGGTTATAGACACAATAGATAACAACAAAAATCTTTCACTCTGGACATTTTAGTTGATCATATCATTCATAGCACAGGTAGAAGCAAAAGATTAATAATACCTCTGTTGATGAAGTAGCTCTGTTTATTATTTCACCTGT
Source organism: Aulonocara stuartgranti (assembly GCF_965226115.1). NCBI lineage: Eukaryota > Metazoa > Chordata > Actinopteri > Cichliformes > Cichlidae > Aulonocara > Aulonocara stuartgranti. The sequence continues at coordinate 4,659,079 of NC_138944.1, read as the reverse complement.
GCTTTTAATCCTCAGACACGTGGAAAAGTCTGCTGTGGAAAAAGCGAGTAATATCGAGCTTCCTGCAGTCGAACTCATTTCAGGTGTGTTCTCTCTGCAGGTGGTGTTTGTGGATGGGAATGGTCTCTTTCATTACAGAGGTGAGGCGACTGACCGAACAAAGATTTTAGATTTTCTGTTTTTACTTTAAAGATAACATAATGTAATAAACTTTTAATAACACTGATAAAAAATATTAACAGTTCACTGTAAAAAATCGAACAAACAACAAAAATCTAAAAACACACATTTAATGAATAATGTGTTTGTTAGTTTCTCTGTACCTGTACAATCATCGCCCAGTTTTCCCTCAAGGTCATCTTCTTGTCCATCTGGACCTATGCGATTAACGCTGGATTCAGAGGCGCCACCAAAGGGGGGCCAGGAGGGGCACTGGACACCCCTTAAAATTTGCTGGCCGCCCCCCTGTCGCCTCTGTGACCTCTGTGTTGGTAATAATTTTAAAAAACGTGAACACAAGAGTGAGGAAGAATCTTTAAAGGGATGGATGGATTTTAAAATCTTATTTGGTTTTCATATGTACATATTTTGAGTGATATCAAATCTAATAGCAGGAAATAAACTAGGTATATAATTCAGTTTTTTCTCTCTTTTTTTGCCATATTTTTCAAGTAACCTATATTTGACAACAGCAATAAAATTGAAAACCCTGTTTTTGGTGTGCCACCCCCACATGGCCACCCCTATGAAAAAATTTTGGAGCGTCCCTGGTTGGTTATATCAACACCTTCAGCCTGAACTTAATTTTGTGCCATAAGAGACAGCTGTAGGGATTCAGATCTGTCGAGGGTGGAGGGAAGTGACCAGCGGTTGTATGTCTGTGTGGCCAAAGAAGTGACACACATAACCTATGTCCAATGATTGTTTTCCATGAGCCGGCTCGGGATGTTAGAGTACACTCATCTCTGTGAAAGGAAAATGGAAAAAATGACGTGCATGCCGATGCTGCTGTTCGGTCTCTGGGTCGTACGTAGCATGACACTCGTCAGCAGCGCATCTTCAAAAAAAGAGACAGCTAAAAATTTCAGTCTGATTTTCACTGATCATTAATTCACAGATTTGCATTCAGCTCCACTCGAGCTTGTTAAAAATACTGAATTCAAGGTGAGTCTAGCGAGGTTTGAGGACAAGCTGTATAAACTTTGGCTTTCACTAAAGGGACTGTTGGGTGTAACACCTGATAAAATCAACCCTGAGTGAATCACCGTGAAGCCCTCTGTTGTAACGTTTCTTTGCATCACACAGTTCGCTGAAGCACGTTTACTCCCCGCTGTTTAATTTTGGATGTGACTTGATTGTCGCTGTTTGGATCGTTGCAGAGTTTGGCTTGGCGTGTCACCTGGGAGTGCTGTCAGGGCTGCCCTGTGTGGGCGTGGCCAAAAACTTGCTGCAGGTGCAAGGAGTCAACAAGAGTGAGGAGCATCAGTCACAAGTGAGAAAACATCATCTCTTTTTTAAATTTAAGATCTTTTTTGTTTTAAACGTAGATTCTGTAGGTTTGATGAGTCAATGTGTGCACTTTGTTATGCTCAGGTCTCCAGTCATACAGCATTGTTGTATCCATTGTGGTTTTCAGTGTTATAAAAAGGCCATTTCAAAATGACGAGTCTAAGACTTGAACGTCTGTTTCTCCCACCGAGCTGCAGAGCCTCGTCCCTCTGCGGTTTGGCCTTCAGAGCTCTTTGATGTAAAAGAGATGAAGAAAACCTGCTTCATATTTAATGTTTCTTTTAGTTGTGTACACATGTTTCTCTTGTAAAAGAGCTCCCAGTGTTGACAGGAGTCACTGGATGAATTATTTAAGTTTTCAAAGTGTAATCGCTTTCTCTGCTCGCTGCATCTAAAGAGAAAAGCAAAGAAATGTCAGAGAGGGACGAAGCAAAGGACAGAGTTGTTTTTCAGTGTGACTTTGTGTGCATCTAAACTCACAACTTCTAATTCTACGTGTGTGTGTGTGAGAGTGCGCTTTGTTTGCGTGTATTACTGTTCTCACTGTGACTTTTATTGCGAGCCAAGGCCTTGCTGTGTCGCTAACGCTAATGTGACTTTTTGAATACAAATCAAGCTGGGACAAATGTGCACTGGTCAAAGTATACCTGTGGGACAGCAAAACCTGGTTTTCATTAATATGCAAATGCTCCCTTTGTTCCAGTCTGCAGCTCAGTGACCTGCTGAGGAAAAAAAACAAAACACTTTAAAGTTAAATTTACCCGATGAAACGAGCAGGTGCGTCAGTTATCATTTCACTTCAGGCCAAACTGAACGGAAGAGGGACAGACCAGTGAAGCCACAGGAAAATATTAAAAAACTGTTCCCTCTTTTTAATGTAATAAGGATGAAAAGCAACATCAAGTCAAACCTAATGCAACTAATGAGTAGGAATGAACCAAAAACTACATGTGGCATAGACTAAGGAACTGCAACAAAACCAGCGCAAACTGAGTAAAACAACTTATACAGTCAGAGGTTTTTACAGGAATCTGTGTAAGTACACCTTCACTCCATCCATAGAAATTATAGGAAGTTATTGGTACTGAATCATGGAGTTTATTTCGTTTTTCAGAGAACTGCACAGTCCTGTGAAAACTGTGAAAGCTATTTCCTTTTTGAGGCGGGAGGAGCAGAAGGCGGTCCGACCAAGCAAAAACTGATACATCAAAAAGATCAATAAAAATGCTTTGTCTGAATCTTACATGAACTACACACATTCACATGCTCATGCAGCTCCAGGAGATTATTTAAGACTTCATCTTCCTCGGAAACTTCCAGATTCCTCACAGAAAAAGCTCGAACCCTGTGGCCTTCTTGTCTGAGTTGACAGTGAATTAGCTGAGCTTAAGTGTGGTCACTTCTGAAAAGCCATTATGCAAATTCTAAATAGAATCTAAAGGTCTGCAGTTATGAGCATTTTAATGCTGAGTGGTCCTCCAAAGTTTTGGAGAGGAGCGGACAGACATCTGATCCACTTCTCAGTTAGCATCAGATACATAGTGTGATTACAACCCCGGCAATCTTCATGTAGTCGTGTAAGATGCTAATTCAATTCTCTGCAATGTATCCATCTCATGAATTAGTGTTAGTGGCTTTGGCGTCAGAAAAATTACGCCCGTCTTTTCCCCCTGGGGGGAATCTGATCTTTGTTTACACCTATCATGGTCACCCCCGACGATCCAGTCACACTTATCTACTGAAACAATATGTGTCCAAATACATGTGGCTCATTTACTTTCAAGATCAGGTAGCACAGGCATTACACGGCCATGCTGCATGTTTGGCTCAAGCTATTAGCTTTGGATCAGCGTGAAATTTTAGAAGTCCCTTCCTGCCCATATTGATGTAATTGTCACTCTCTGGGGCTCTTTCTAATTTGTCTACAGGCACGCACACGATTGCGGCGCTTCAAGGGAACACCAGCTTTGGCGCTTGAGCGCTTGGTGGGAAATTAGCTGTGAAGTAATCTGTGAAACACAAGCTATATCAGGCTTCCTACCAAATTTCAGAAAATTAGCTCTTTTGAAACAAGATTAGCCATTACTGGAGCTACGAGCACACCGCCACGTACCACTGACGAGCGATACGCTGCCATACTCGATTAGATCAGATGTCAGAGTTTCTTTCAACATTTCCAGCAAACAGAGTTTCTGAAAGCCAATATGCAGTCTGAGAAGTGTCTCTCAAGGTTACAGAAGTTTCTCTTAGTTGCGGCAATTAAATGTGCAAACCTTGAAAGTAAAGGTGTGTATGTGCGTCTTTATCAGATGGAGCCTCCTTGGAAAGGTGAAAATGAAACACTGTATAGCACAGGGATTGTGTTAATGTACGAATGCACATAATATGTTGCAGGATGAGCCTGTGCTCAGAGAAACTATAATGTACATAAATTTTAAAGATGCACTGTAAAACAAATATATTTTTGCATGGAGGTTTGAGTTTCATTAAGAAACAGTAGACATCTATTCAATTCAATTCAATTTTATTTATATAGCACCAAATCACAACAACAGTTGCCTCAAGGTGCTTTACATTGTAAGGTAGACCCTACAACAATACATACAGAGAAAAACCCAACAATCATATGAACCCCTATGAGCAAGCACTTTGCTGACAGTGGGAAGGAAAAACTCCCTTTTAACAGGAAGAAACCTCCAGCAGAACCAGGCTCAGGGAGGGGCGGGGCCATCTGCTGTGATTGGTTGGTGTGAGAGAAGGAAGACAAGATAAAGACATGCTGTGGAAGAGAGACAGAGGTTAATAACAAGTGATTCTATGCAGAGAGGTCTGTTAACACATAGTGAGTGACTGAAGAAGAAATACCCAATGCATCATCTGAGATGAGAATATTAAAGTCACTCCAATTTTATCTGTTTATTTTGGGCTTGATAGCAATTAGTGGTCTTTGTGTCACCCAAAGTTTGTCAGGTACAAAATGTAAAAGGTCACACCTGTATTACACCTGTATGTAGGTCAAAACATTTTCACCATTTTTTTACTTAAATGTAACTTGTTCAGGGATATTTTTTCTGAGTTTGGTTGCCTTTAATAGAGATTCATAAAATTATATGAATTCTGCTTTAATAACTTATTTAAAAGTTTCATCAATCTTCTGATTTATCACTCGGGGGAAAAAAAACAAAACTATTTTGTAAGAGTGATTTAAATCAGTTTAAAAATTCAAAGAAAAGAGCCTGTAAACGAATGTCAGCCTCCAAGACTGAAAACAGAAACAGGGAAGTGCCAAAAACTGCAGTTCATCAAATGACCGCTTGAGGCTGAATACAAAAGTTAGTTTTCAGTCTTAAAATCATATGATAAAGTTAGGAATGGCCAACATGACATCAGCGATTAGTTAGTAAAGTCCCAGCCAATGTGAAAACTTGTGGATGAGACCAAATATTGATGGCTGTTAATCACAAGGTATACCTTCCTAAAGCTCAGCTTGCTTTATCATCCTTTTTGAGTCCTATGACGACCTTAATTTACATCAAGGACATCTTAAACTCATCAGTAAAGTGTTTATTGATGTGAGCAGGAGGGGAATTTCACAGTTTTATACAGTCAGACTTTAAACTGGAGGAGTCACCCTCTGCTGCCCTGAAAACAGTGGCTTCACTCAGACCAGAAAGCTACACCTGCCTACAGTACGTGGTTAACATGCCAACTTTATATTTGAAGCTTTATTGCACATAGAGTTGTGTTTTTTCTGTAACTCACCTATTTAAATTGTATTTTAGGTATAAAAATAGAATTTTGCTTCACCTCATCTAATTTCAATCCCAGTCGTGTTTGTGCACTTATCTGCTTAATATGGCTTGATTTGTACTAACACACCGTCTAACCTCCAGTTGTGGAGAGTGAAATTCCAGTGTTATGAGCAGTGCTGCACTTATAGATTCACTTTGCTAATAAAGCGAACGAGTAAGCATTGGCTGATTTTTAGACCTCCAGCCTCTTGTCAAAAGTGTGTCACCGAAGAAAACAACGGGCAGAATGCCAGATGCGAGGCTTTAAGACATTAGTCCACATACAATGTGTGACTATGATTAAGTTCATCTTTTATATACAGTAATAGTCAGTAAAGCAAAGTAACAAAGGCCTTGAAAACAGACAGCTGTTTGTTCATCTTTAGCAGTGAATAAGAACAACGGATAACTTGTTAAGATGGAGAATCATTAGGTTGTATTGACTGCCTTCTGTCATCATTAAAGCACATGCGTCCCCTTGAAGTGTCCGTGAACATGAAAGCCCTTCTCTCTCTGCTCGCTGTTTTTTTATTTGAAGCTGAACATGATGTCCCTGTGCTGGAAGTTGAAGGAAAAAAATGTCCATCCCGGTTTTCCCTCCAAGGCACGAGCGATAAGCAGAGTTCTGTCCTTTCCTTCTAAGATTCCTAATTATTTAAAGTAACACTCAGGTATGCCATTCAGCGTGTTAGTACGAGCTCGGGAGCAGCTTGGGAGAACAAGAAAACAGAGACTGCTTTAGGTTGCCTTCCCAATCGACTCAAAGGTTTATTAAGTATACAACAGCTTATATAGAGAAAAAAAGGTTCGTGTGTCAGCAAGTTCTCAGTTCAAACCAGTACAGACCAAATAAGGAAACGTCTTCCTGCCTTGTGAGCAAAGAAGTATCCTGTGTGTAGTTTATCAGTTCAGCTACAATTTATGATCATCCCAGCAAAATACACTCCTAGACATAGAATACAGAGTTCTTTCATTAGTGAATTCTGAAACAAACCACCTGGCCTTTAACGAGCCTTTTTCTAAGAGATAAAGAAGGGAGGATGGGAGTAAGGAAGTGGTCTCGTCTCTGTGGTATTTTCGACCTTGGGGTACCAGCCTGTGAGTCTTACACATCAATTCTTGGGTCAGAGAGAAAGAGAAAAACAACTATTAAATGGGCCTTATTGAGTAACTCTTTTCTGTATAATATCACAATAAAACAATATCCTGTAAATGCTACCATGGTATCAAAATATCACAACAGAAGTGATGCAGTGGGCCTTTGTGTGAGCCGAGCTTTAGACAAAAGAGACAGGATGAGAGAGGGTAGAAAATGTTTCTTTCCCTCCTTTTTGTCCTCAGTACACTTTTGGAAAATTTTATCTCTGTTGAAGTTTTGTGTTGCTCAGAGTCCCTCAGGTCTTCGTCGCCAGAGGTGTGGACTCGAGTCACATGACTTGGACTCGAGTCAGACTCGAGTCATTAATTTTATGACTTTAGACTTGACTTGAAAAAATGTTCTAAGACTTGTGACTTGACTTGGACTTTTACACCAATGATCTGGGACTTGAATTGGACTTGAACCGGTTTACTTGAAAAGACTTGATATTTTACCCCAAATATAAAATTTAACATGCATATTATATAGAGATTGAAAATGTGACGTCATTCACGGGTAGAACTGCAAAGGATTCTGGGAACTCGTGGCAAGCGGTACTAGCGCACGCAGGCTTTCAATTAAAATCAGTTACACAGAGATAAAAAGAAACACAAAAATGTCAAGAAGCTGTTGTATCATTAACTGCAATAGCCGGTCGCATGACAGCCACGGGAAGCCGACGGGTAAAGAGATCGGTTGTTATCGGATTACGTCGTTGAAGAGAAATTGTTCAGCCATGTTTCCGAAGTAACAAAGACGCGACTGGATTGCAGCCATTCTAAGACCAAATATAACGTCCCAGAACCCTCCAGCTCACAGGTTAGTCTGCTCCAAGCATTTACACGAAGGTCAGTGTTTTTTAGTAGTTAATACGTCATTTTCATAACATAATTAGTGATATAGGTTACAAGCAAGTCTGGCGCTGAACAGAAATTGTCGCGCTATGCTCCTTTATTTATTGTGCATAAATAGTGAATTGTCCTGACACAATATTGCGTTTCGCTTCTGTTATTATGGTACATTGACAAAAACATATACTTTTATTCACAGGATAAAACAGTTGTTTTATATCACTAATTGCCCAGTACGATTACAGCATACAATATTGTTGTCACTGCTACATTTCTGTGATGGGTACCAGAAATTATTTCCACTGCTAATTAATTACCGTTGAGCTCAAAGGTCCTATTAATAAACGGTTAATGAATGTGTATTTATGACGACGATTTGTGAGACTGGTAAACTTATGATACGTACGATGGTCTTTCGTTCTACACGGTGCGTTTCAAGGTCCTGCACCCATCCGTCGGTAAACTGTACCTGGGCTTGTTGCAGTGACCTGAAGTTACTAAACTTCATGAGTGTATGCACTCACTCCAAGAACCGTATGATTATAAATATGCATATAAATATGCTACAATGAGATAGCTGACTTCATCTAACTAGCAAATGTTGTCCAGGCTACGTTGGTGATACAGTTTTTTTTAATGTGTATGATATTTTTGTCATGCGATTTTTAAAGCCGGTCCTACAACCGCATCCAAGAATAACATGCAGCTTATCTCAGAACTGTCGGTGAAAATTATTCTTGGAGCTAAGTTTAATTGAGCTGCATTTTAAAGAGGTGCAATTTCACAATTTGTGTATATTTTCTACGTTCACTTTTGTCATGTGTTGAGAAAAACACAGATTTAAAATTACATGGTCTAATATTTACATTTAGCATAACTGCAACATTATTTTTTCGTTGTTTTTTTTTTTTAAAGACTCGAAAGGACTTGAAATTCAAAGTTTCAGACTTGTGACTTGACTCGGACTTTTACACCAGTGACTTGAGACTCGACTCTGACTTGCCTGACATTACTTGAGACTTGACTTGAGACTTGAGGATAAAGACTTGAGACTTACTTGAGACTTGCAAAACAATGACTTGGTCCCACCTCTGTTCGTCGCCTCTCCTCTCTTTCTTCCTCTCTCCCTTAACCTCCAGTTTATCGGTCCTCCTCTCATACTCTATCCCCTTTCTCGCTTTCATCTCCTTCTCCCTGTTTGTCTCTCTTTGTCTCTTCTCTCACTGATAGCCTGGCTGTAACTCAAACTAGTGTGTTATTGATGACTTACCCCGTGTTTCTGACTTCTGGTGCCCTGGCTTCAGTCCTATTCCTGTCTTTCACAGACACAGACACACACACACACACACACACACACACACACACACACACACACACACACACACACTATTGGCCTCATCCCAGCCGGGATTGGATGCCCCGTGCGGCCCCTCCTGTCTCCCTGCTGGCTGCTTGCTGTAATCAGTCATAGTAGAGCAGACACTCCATCCATCATGGAGGCTAAACTCCCTTCATCGCTCTGGCCCATAACCCAGAGCACACCTGTCAACAGCAGCCCGCATCACTGCATCTGACTTTGCACCGTCTCTTTGACTGTGAGAACAAAACTTTAGCTCTAACAGAAATCAAGAGAGAGGTCATTTAAAATCTTTCTTTGAGTCCAGCATCCTTCAATCAAAAATGGAGGCATCTGGTCTGGGCTCTCATGAGACGTCAAAGATGAGCCAGTTAGTACATCAATAATTTTCTAGTCTTTTATTAGAGTTAGTTCTTTTTCTTTAGGTTTAAAACTAGCTTAGTTGGAAAAAATATATACATTTAAAGGTTTTTCAGACTCAAGGACTGTTTCTATGTCTGGCTGTTTCATTATATCTCAGTGACACTTCAAGTCTAACGCCTGAATGATCACATCAAATGTTTGCTTTTGCTGTCTAATGGGTCTGAAATATTAAGTCCAAACTTTATAACATAGATTAGGTTAGGACAAATGTTCTCATCACAAGTATTTTAGCCACTGTTGAATCGTGATTATATAACACCATTACTCAGAGAATTTGGAAAATAATATTTGAGTCACCAAACTTAAAAAACAAAAGACAAAAACTTGTCTTTTTAACAGAACGTTTGCTTGAAAAGAATTGTTTGGTAAAGTAAACATGGCACAGGGTGGCAGTGATATGAAGATCAATGCAGGCAATGGAAACAGCTGGGTTAGGAGAGACAGGTGAAGGCAATCAGGAAAGGATGGGAAGGAAGTGAAACTATAAACAAGGCACAGGACACAAATAACTACCAAAATAAAACAGTAAGGAAGTAACTCAGTAACTGAACAGGGGAGCAAAGAGACATGAATCAGCTTAAAAGAGGGAAACACATAGAAGAAAAAACATAACCTCTATAAATGCAAACAGTAACTTAAACTAAAATATAACCCGGAATAAAGAAAACCAAAACTTAGACAGCAAACAAACTGAGAACAAAGAAACTATATTCCATCAAAGTGGCAGGAGGGCGACAGAAGGAAATGAAAGTTGGAGCGGTGACAGAAAAGAATGAGCAGATTGCGGCACAATAACCATTTTATCTTGATTATCTTATTTCAATAATTGATGGCAGACAACATTGCAGTTGAAATCTAAATTCGATCTGTTGCACGGTCCTGCTTCAGGTTGTATTTAACAGCTTGCACAGATGGCATATCCAAGTGATTCTGACAGAAGACCGTCTCCTAGCAATTGGTGGTGAGTGACATATTGGTAACTAGCTGAGTCAAAATCTCTCTCTTTGAATCTCATGCATAATAATTATATTTTTGCACGATCACATGCTTTCGTTTCACAAAACTCAAACACAACTTGAAATATGGTCTTAGGCCTCTAGTTTACTCAAACTCAGTCTGCAGACTACTGTAGATATGTGGCGGTTAATTGAAAATAAGGAATATTAAAAAAATGTCATGAATTTGAATTTGTTGAGACGAAACACAGTTTTAGAAAAAAGATTTTGACATTTTTCCAAAAAGAGAAAAAGTCCAAATAAAGTCTTTGCCTTCATTTTTAAATGAATTCATTGATAATTTTATTCATTTACTTGTGAAAAATGAGATAACAAAGATAATAAAAACATTTTTTTTTCAAAATACAGTTTATTTAATTGTTCTACTTGGGGCAGGGATAGCTCAGTAGGTAGCGTGGGGGCCCCATGATCGGAAGGTCGGGGGTTCGAATCCACTGAACGGCTACACTGAGGTATACCTGAGCAAGGTACCGTCCCTACACACTGCTTCCCGGGCGCCCAATGGCTGCCCACTGCTTCACTAAGTAAATGGGTTAAATGCAGAGAGGAATTTCCCACGGGGATCAATAAAGTAAATAGTACATTGTTATTACATTATCATTAATCTGTATTAGGAGTTTTATTATTGTACCCTTTTATGCCAGATTAAAATTTAAAACAATATTTTTTGTGCAGTGCTTTTTTCTGGGAACAAGACTGTCTGGATTTTCTTTTTCAAAGTCATAACCCACCGTCCTTTCAGTGGAATAAAGATGTGGTCCTGTTTTAGCATTTTGAAGCTCTAGTTGGACAGCAAAGTGGGGCCACGCAGAGGTTAGAGACAAAGTGATGCGAGTGTGAAGGCTCTGCAGGAGGTTAATACTTTGTTTCAGCTTGCTGCTATTTGTTTTGGCATCTGTACATCTGTTTTGACTTTGATTTTTGTTTCTTTGCCTCCACAGATAGCTGCTCTGCAAAGAGGAGGAGACAGCTTCCCACTCATAGGCGCCTCAGGCAAAGTGCTCGGAAAGGTGCGGCAAAGGACAGATGCACAGAAAATAGAAACAAATACCTCTGACAAAGGTGTTGTGTTATTGCTGCTGACTTCAAAGAAAACCCTCGCTGCTGAAAGTCAAACGCAACAAATTCTTTATGATGATCACAACTGGAGAGCGAGATGAATGCTGAAAAGTTACAGCAGACTTCTGTCTTTGAATTCAGGCACTGCGAAGCTCTGACAAGAGCTCGAAGCCAGTGTACGTGTCTGTGGGCCACAAGATCAGCCTGGACACAGCTGTCCGCCTCACACACGCATGCTGCCGATACCGGGTCCCTGAGCCAATCAGACAGGTGGGCCTATGTGCACACACACACACACACGCACTGTAAAAGTGCATTGAGCCATCATGAGTGTTCAGCAGAGCAGCTGCAGGAACGCTAGAAGCCTTTTTTGTGAACAGTAGAAACAAAAGTTGAACTTCTCATCTTAGAAGCAGAACACTGTTTCAGGGAGCGAGCAGTGCTCACCACTTGTGTAACAGTGTCCTGCTGTGAAGCGAGGAGGTGTGAGCATCACGCTATGCAGTGCTTTATTGGCAGCAGGGCCTGGGAGACATGTAAAAATGGAGAGAAGAAGAATATATGCAGCCAAATTAGGGATGTTCCAATTTTGGCTGTATTTTTATATGAATTCCAGCCCCGGCGCAGAAAACTGTGCAGACAGTTTCAAACGATAAGATGATGCCGGCTGTCAGACACAAGTGCAACAAAGCTATAGTGTGACACTGAAGATATTTTTAACTGCAAGGCAGACAGGATCTTCGCAAAGTTGGAAAGTATATGGTTCATACTTTGCTATTATATTTGAGATGCACAGAAATGAATGGATGATGAACAGAGTGAACTTTTTTAATTAGGCCAATGATATTTTGCTTACTTTAGACGCTCCCTATGACCAACAACAAGTAAAAGCTCTTTTATTCGACTAAGAGCCATGTAACCATGCTTTGGTTACTTAAAAAAACCTAAAATCAGCTGTCATAATGACAGCTCTGTAGTGCCACCAGTTCACCACATTGACACAGAGTGCATTGTGCTTCCAAAGTAAGCCTTCATAGATTAAAATATGCACTCAATTATCTTTTTAATTTAAATTTTAAATATTTATTTATTTAAATATTTTAACTGAGAGAGAACATTTTCATTTTAATTATTATTGTAATTTTTGATATGTTAAAATACTTTTTTTTCCAAATACTTTTCATACTTGATATCAAAATTAATAAAATAAAATAAAAAGGCACAAATATTACAGTTGTTTTGAGCATAACTGGTATGTTATCTGTTGCTATTTAAGTTACATTTTGTTTGTTTGTATTTTAAAGAGTTTCCTCCTGGTTTGTGAATATTGAGTCTTTCGCTAATTATAGATGCAAAATGATACATTTGTATAAAAGTGTGCTCCCCTCACCACTAGTCAATTTCCTTCCTCCTTTACTTTGCAAAGGTGAGACGCTGTTTTTGTTCTTCCATCACTCCTTAAAGTGAAACATAAATACAGTTTAAGCCAGAGTGCATTTTATCACACTGTCATGAGGCAACCGAACCTTTGATTAAATGTTTACGGAGGCTGGAGGTGTGTCCACAATCAACATTTTTTTTTAACCTGATTTCAACTGTTTTTTCTTTTCTGATAGACATTACTGATTTCCCATGAGCCCTCTGCACTGATTGGTTTTGGTTTTGAAAATGCCACCGATAAAAAATATTTATGCGTGAGGCTCAATGTGCTGTTGATTCCTTTTGTTTAACTGCAGCCCGCAAAAATTTAAGACAACCCAATAAAGTGAGCTGAATTGTCGCCCAGTGGTGGCGATTAAGTTCACTATGAACTTTTTAGTGTCCCTTTTCTCTTGTTGCTCAGCTATATCGTACTCTGCCTCCTGCCCAGTGCATGCTGGCACTGGTAACGGTGTAAGTTGGGATAGAAAGTTAAGTGCTTTTTTAAATGTCTTAAAAGTTTTACTCACAACATAAAATAGCAAAAACAACCACTAAATGTTTTCCTGAGGAAGAGGAGGAACATCACCTCATCTTTTTCTTTCTGCCACTAGGCTGTGCTGTGCTTCTGCAGTGCACCATATGATTACTGCAAGCCACCTGACTGCACTGTAAACACACACACACACACTCACACTCAAAATCAGTTTTATCAGTTTTTTCACCAGAGGAGCTGCAGTAGCAGCGGCTAACTCACCTCCTCCTGTGTGTGTTTATTTCAAGTGTTTTAGCTGGTGGGGAGAGGGGCATCCGGCAGCAACAGGGACTGACTGTGGACATCAGAGAGAAGCAGGAACAATCTTACCTTCCTCTGTCCAGTCACCAGTGCCTCCCTCTTCATCCTCCTTTCTTTGCCCAACTGCTCTGCTTTCAGTCTCTGACATCCACATTCCCTTCTGTGTCTCCCAGCATTGCCCTCGTGTTCTCTCCCGGCTTCTGCCACAGGTACTTTCTCCTTCATAGATCCAGCTGCGATGTTACGTCTCGCTGGCAGGCAAATTTTCATCCTTCAGGCTTTTGAAATCACAGTCACATCTCATGAAAAAAGCAAAATCAAAAAGAGATCAACCTGACAGGAAGACTGAATAACTGAATACGTTTGACAGTAGAAAATGAAAACAGGTTTTTGTGTGCAAATGTTCATCGTGGACAAACTAGAAAGATGCAAATATATATAACTACCCACACTTAAACAGATTCTGTGTCAGTCCCACACTTGCACATACTTGGTAGGACTCCACATCCAAAGGTTGCTTGGCTGACCATCTAGTCAGCCTCTTGTTCTGCGTTGGCTCCACCTCAGCTCCAGTGAGGGTGTTTTTGCTTCCTTGTCTCTTTACCTTTGCTGATGTTGAGCAGTGGGTTATTCTCTGTGTACCATGCTGTAAGATTATTGATTTCCTCTAGATATAAATCCTCTCTTCCTCTCATCAGTGTTTATAATCTCACCAGAACGGTTGCGCTCTCTGCAGAGCTCACAATAGAGTTCTCTCTGGGTCTCTGAATGCAATCGTGGGAGAACAGTGTGAACAGGATGAGGCTGAACACTCAAACCTGGAGGTTTGTGGTGTGACGCTCCTGTCTGAGGAAGTCCAACATCTAGTGTCAGATTGTGGCGCTAAAGGCCAAAGTGCTGAGTTGAAATCAACAAACAACATACAGATATTTGTGCCTTGATTTTCAAGGCGAAGTGGGAGGAAGTGGAGATCTGATCCTTTGATGGTTCAGCCTGACTGAAATGTTATCTTTAATGTACTGGGCCAGACATTTAAACCATTATCTTCTGCTCATCTCATCTCGTCGGGTTGCTGTAACAGCAGTTTAAACAGCGTATTCCAGATGTCCTTCTCCCCAGCATGGGTTTGCAGTAACTCTTAGGGGGTCCCAACAATATAATCTCTCCAGTGGGTTCCAGATCTTCTTCTGGGTCTTCAAAGTGCCCAACAAAACCTCCAAATGGAAGTGCGCTGGAGGCATCCTGATCAGATACTGAACCGTCTCACTTGGCTCCTTTTAACACAAAAGAAGTAACAGCTGAGCTCTCTGTGGATGTTTGAGCTCCTCATCTGTAAGGCTGAGCCCTGCCATCCTACAGACAAAACTCATTTCACTTGATTGTATTCAAAATATATTACACATTACTTGTTACTTTTCTTAAAAGTTGTGCATTACGTTGCTTAAAAATTTACCTGAGAAAGTAAATTGTTACACTAATTATTGCATTATTTTGATGTTACTCCATAACATGACCTGAAACACACCATCACATAGTTACTAGGTAACAATATAACCATTATGCTACATACTGCTCACCGACACAAACCAGTGTCGTATTGAGGGCACACATACGACTTTTCTTTAGTGTTTACATGTGTACTATGTCTCTACCTGTTAAAGTTCAGGCTCTGGCTGCTGGGCTGGGGTCAGCATGCACTCAGGTTTAACATCATTCCCAAGTCATAAACTGCTTCACCATTTTCCTCCCCCTACCAGGCAGAAAAAGACGTGTTTTTTTTGTCCTATCCTCCCATCGTGCAGATAACTAATAAACTCTTGTTATACAAGTAATAATAATTGTAACTATAGTGTGATTACAGATTTTTATATTTGCATTTAGATTATTACGTCACTAAGAATGGTGATTGCAGTAACGTGTTACTTTGGAGCATGTGACACACAAATGTTTGTGACATTAACTGGTCATACCCAGATGTCATGACCATGTGAGATGGTTGGAGTGAAAAACTGCTTGTTGGATGTTACGAATAATTCAAGAAATCCCTCTCTGTCCACCTGTCTTTTCTTCTTGTAGCTTAGCAACAGTTCATCCGATGCACTGTGTGTTGCTGGGAACTGCTGTGCTGAGTTTGATGTTATTTAGATAAGAACTTCTCATAATTTGGCTAAAAGTTGTCCTCTATAACCTGTTTTTCTCTTTAGAGTGACACGTGCTGTCTCCACTCAGTATGTAAAGGGAAGGACAAACATAAACACACAGGCCTCAGGGGATATTCACTAACACGAGTCCAAGTTTTCCAAGTCTCTCGCACCTTAATGCTTAAAAAGACTGAAGGGTGTAAAATATTAATGAGCGCCTGCCAAAAAGTTCTAGCATTTAGAAAACTGCATCACTCACTGGCCCTTTCTCAGAAAGATAGGTTGACACGTTTGCCTTTCATTGTATTTATTTTTTTGTCTTTGCTGTCACCAATGATTTCAGTCACTTGTGTTGTTTGGACGAGCAGTTCCTGAATAAGCTGCAACCTACAACGAGTTATACATACAAACAGATTTTAAATGTCATAAATGTAGCTGTCCTGTTTTCAAAACACAGAGTTTATGATAGCCTGGGGTGACACGTGTGACACTCTTCCTGAACAGGTGCTGCATAACTGTTAAAAATGTCAGTATAAGATCAACCAGGGCATTATTGTGAAAGAAATGCAAGATTTTTACAGTCCTTAATATTTGTGCCAGGAGAGGCAATAAAGGTCAGTCAGCTGATGTTTAGTAACTTTAGCGCCTCTTTATGTTTCTCCAGGTCTTTTAAATTTTTCTGGAAATATATAGGGAATTTTTCGAAAAGATGTTGGCTCATTTGGAGCTGATGATGAAACTGGACTGCTTGATATCTTCTGCGGGTTCTTGCTTGCCGTCTGGTGGCTGAAGGTCAAAAACTATGATTCACATCATCCTCAAACTGTTCAATAAACATGGAAGCATCTGCATTTGTTATATTTTGCTTGCAAGTGTATTCCTGAGAGCTTGCTTTTCATTCCTATTTCTTTGGCTTGGTTTTATCAAGGTTTAGCATGTATTCGAGAGTTGTTGTGGCTCTTCTGCCTTTACCAATCTGTATGTAGCAAAAAGAGAGGAGAGCTGAGCCTGTTAGGCCTGAACACCTCCCTCTGCAACTGGATCCTGGACTTTCTGACCGGAAGGCCTCAGTCAGTACGGATCGGGAACTGCACCTCCAGCACCACCACACTGAGCACTGGGGCCCCACAAGGCTGTGTGCTCAGTCCTCTGCTGTTCACACTGCTGACTCATGACTGTGTAGCAACACACAGTTCAAATCACATCATTAAATTCGCTGATGACACGACCGTGGTGGGTCTCATTAGCAAGAACGACGAGTCAGCGTACAGAGAGGAAGTGCAGAGACTAACGGACTGGTGTAAGGACAACAACCTGTCTCTGAATGTTGACAAGACAAAAGAGATGGTTGTTGACTTTAGGAGGACACGAGGCGACCACTCACCGCTGAGCATCAACGGCTCCTCTGTGGAGATCATTGACAGCACCAAATTCCTGGGCGTACACCTGGAGAAGGACCTCGGCTGGTCCCTCAACACCAGCTCCCTGCACAAGAAAGCCCAACAGCGTCTCTTCTTTCTGAGAAGACTGAGAAAGGCCCGGCTTCCACCACCGATCCTGACCACCTTCTATAGAGGAACTATTGAGAGCATCCTGAGCGGCTGCATCACTGTCTGGTTTGGGAGCTGTGCCATATCAGACCGCAAGACCCTACAGCGGATAGTGGGAACAGCAGAGAAGATCATCGGGGTCTCTCTACCCTCTATTGAGGACATCTACACCACACGCTGCATTCGCAAAGCCACCAGCATTGTGGCTGATCGGACACACCCCTCTCACACACTCTTTACACTCCTGCCATCTGGAAAAAGGTACTGAAGCATTCGGGCACACACATCCAGACTGTGCAACAGCTTTTTTCCACAAGCCATCCGTCTCCTCAGCAAAAAGGGACTGACTGATAAACACACGCACACACATATACACTAACATTATCACTCAGCTTAACTCAAATACCTCAAAACATTGAGACTGGACTGACTAACCAACACAAGCGCAAACACACTGACCTACACCACCAAACCATCGCACACACCAACCTGTAAATGCTCTTTTGCACAATATTATTACTAGATATATTATATATTATTATTTTTTTTTTTTTTGCACTAACTTGTCTTGTAGCACCTTGGTTCCTGGAGGAACGTTGTTTCGCCTCACTGTGTATTTTTAAACTGTATATGGTTGAAGTGACAATAAAGTTGAACTTGAACTTGAACTTGAGCTGAACCAGACGGAACATGTTTAATATTAAGAGATTCCTTCCTTAGTTTGTCCTTGATGCTGCACTTACAATTTTATTACTGACTGGGCCTTGAGATTATATATTTATAACACGACCTCCATTACAAGTGTTTGCAATAAGTAAGAATTAAATTCCTAAGGAGGATTTGATGAAAAACATCCTTCACTGGTTTCATTTTGACAGGGTTTTTAAGGGGGACCAGTTGTGCTTTTCTTTATTTGTAATCAAACATGTTAAAATGGTGAGTGATCATATTAAACATGGCAAAGGACCCAAGTAATGAGGTCAATGCATGTGCAAATACTGTGAGTCCTTTGCTTGTCAGTGAGAGCTCTGATATGGTCGGATCTGTTCAAATGTTCTGCTTGTGAGCGTTTAATCAGAGGAAAAGCGTCTTAGAGTGAAAGGAGAGGAGCAAACTGGACCAGCATGAGATAAATATGGATGATTTTAAACTGTTAGTCATTCAAAGTTGCTCTATGAGAGTTCAGCGATAAAAAAAAATGAAGCTGGAAATGAGCATAATGTACTGAAGGTCACCTTGAGCGGCTGATGGTGCAAAAACAGACAAACTCAGATCTCTATTTTTAAGCTGGGATGTACAGAAACATTAAAACTAACTTTATTTATGGTATTATGTTCCTGTAATTGATTCTTAAAGGAGTGTGCACCTCGTTCAGTTGAAGTGCTTGAACTTTCTCTTTTGAGGTCATTGTGATGTTTTGGGGATTTTTAATAAATAAAATGTAAAAAAAAACAAACACAAACCCTTGATGTTCATAGTTTTCTGTGCACACAAAGTCAGTTTAGCATCTAAATGCTTTTTATATATATAAAGATTTGCATTCAGGCTTCCTTTTATTTGGTGTGAGCTTTGTTAAAGCTGTGTAGATTGTGCCATTGGTTACATGAATCACATATATCAGGCAGTGTTAGAGCTGACTAGCTCTGATGTGCTCCAAGCTCTGTGAATTTGTTTGATGGGCTCTGTGACATTTTTTCTGTGTATCTCCCTGTCTTTTGTTCTGGCAGCTGATTTACAAATTAAGCACAGGGCAGGAATATGAATAATTAGATGAAGAGAACGGGTGAAGAATAGATGCTGTTGTACAGTGCCACAGAGGCATGGAGAGAGAAATGAGAAACCTAATTACTGATTTCAGTCTGATCCATGAAAACTACAAATGTGAGATAATTCATGATTTCAGAGGATAAGAGGATGTGCTTCTTGGCTTCAGGACAAAGGGCTGGTCCTACATATTTCTTTTATTTTGTGTCCCCAGTTTAGCAACTCTATCTTCACTTTTAGACCTCACAGTTTTTTCCCTCCAGTGATTACAAAGAACCACATTAGAGTATTCAAATTGTTTTTTTGTTGCAATGGAAAAAGTAATGTGTTGATTGTTCTATACAAATAACCAGTTATTTAATTGCTTACAAATTAGTAATCAGAGAGCACAGCCTTTATGTTAAAGTCATGCTAGGAAAAACAGCAATTAGATGTCAGTCTGCTATCAGTTTTCAATTAAATAGGGACAAGTTAGCAGTTACATCAAATTTGTTTGTGACAAACAGTAATAAAGTGCAAACTTCTTGTCTGTTACAAATCAGTTGCTGTCTACGTGCACAGAAATTCATATTAGCCACTTAAATTCAGACTCTAGTTACAGCTTCATTAACTTGAAGCAAAAATTTAGAAATACGTTCACAAATAGTGATATAGTTGCTGCACAATGGTGATTTATCTGCAAAAAATGTCTTATTTAATGAATCATCTTATTTAATTAACTTTTTTTTAAAAATATCAGAATACAACCTGTTGACAACAACATGGCAAGTTGTGCTCATCAGTGCATATATGTGTAAAAAAAACATATATTAAAAAAACACATCTATAGTTACATGTGGAACGTAACCCTCAACTGGGATTTCCGATTTCCATTTGCAGAGGCCCACCAACCCTGTGAACGTAATAAAAGTGTAAATCTGTTAAGGCACTGTTGTGTATTTGTAATTCATAAAGCCACATACAGGCGCTGATCAGACTATCCACGAACATGTTGCAGAAAAAAGCCATTATTAAGATTGTCACCACATAGCAACAGTTTTTTCTAATATTGTTAACCTGAATCTAACTAGTTTCTTTACTTTAATTAAATTCTTGCTGGCATGTCTGGCAATTAATGGTTTGAATAGTTGCTCTGCATATTTTGTTTAATCACTGATATATTATTTTGTGCTATTCAATATTATAAATATTGCAGATTTTGTGCTGTTTAATCATTAATGATCCATAGATGTTGATATAATTTATCATGCTCCCATTAAAAATGTAATTCATCCATGCTCCTCTCATTTGAATTGTATTTTTCATAATCATGTCTTAGCTGAAATTGTGCCTACGAACATCGAAATTTTGTTGCATGTGTACCTTCTAAAAACAACTCTATTACTATTATTCCAGTTTGAAATAATGTGATTCAGTCTGTTTTTTTCTGTTTTCTCTGAGTTAGACGATCAACTGATTTTTATTTTCGCATTGAATCATTTAATTCAGAACTCAAGTTATGTCCACCTCCCCAAAATAAAAAAGTTTTGCACTTCTGAATATGAAGTCATGCAGTGTGGAGGTTTAGGACCTGAATGCAAGAGTTGAGGTAGAATTTTGAAGAACAAACCATTTATTTTGGCTGATTAGAATCCAAAGCCTTTAATAAGGGAAACAGGGAAACGAGCACCTGGGGGAACGGTACGACTGCACAACGAGCAAATGAAAGATAAGGCTACTTATGCGAGAACTACTGAGGGCTGACAAGGAAAATGGATACAGCTGGGGAGCAAGAAACATGTGATGACAAACAAAACACTGAGACAGGAGAAAGTCAAATTAAACAGAGTTAAACAGAAGAAACTCATTATTAATATAAAACAGGAAGTGTTCAATATCAACACAGAAATGAGAACTTAACAGAGGGAGAATACCGACAACTGAAATACTAAACTAATACCAGGAAAACAGAGAGAACTAAACATAAACATATTGTAAAATAAAAATTCAGGTGATAGAGTAAGATATACAGAGGACACACAGGAAGGCTTATAAATAAAAGGAAAGAAGAACCAAACGTTAACATGAGTAATATCAAACTGAAAGACTGATAAACTCCATCATGACAAAAATGGTCCTTTTATTTTTAAAAACGTTAAACTGAACTGTTCTTTTTAGCATACAATGATGGAAAGAGGCAGCAAATGTTCTTATTTATGAAACTAAAGGAAAGCCGATTTTAATATCTGTGGGGCTTTTTCCCATTTCGTTGGTTATTCCAGTTATAAGTCTGTAAAATGACCTTGGATTTTTTTATGTCTTCAAACTAAACACAAGCGCATCTGAATCCTGTGTTCTATAATTCTTGTGTTCTTCTCTGTTCTTCTCTCCCGCGCCTGATAAAATCCTCTCACCTTGCATCACGACTGAAATAAACCCCGCCTTCAGCAGCTTTAGAGATTCACAAAGAAAAAAGTTGAAAGGGAAAGATGACATCATGGTTGGATTCTGCAGTGAAGGCTCATGTGTGAATGCACTGCAGCAGAATGTTAGCGTGGAAAGACTTAAACACACACACAGAGCTAATTCACGCCTCAGCTCAGTTGTGCTCCCTCACTCCATTAAATTCTCACACTCCTTTGGTATCCCACGCTTCAACATGTGATGGAGGTAAAAGACCAGCAGACACCTGCCTCAGCTTATCCCCTGCGGTCACCATGACATCAAGAGCAGAGCAAGCAGAGGGCAGATAAAGGAGGCTAACACATCAGAGGGATGTTGCAGATCAAAAACCACAAATCTAATCTAATGTAAAAGCTTTTCTGGGTTTCGTTCATTGTCTCGTAGAGAACTTCACTGTAGCTCGTGGATCTCTAGAAAGATGCAGCTCACTCTAATTCGCAGAGATTGCAGTGTTAAGATGTATAGCTTCATATAGAGCGGGGGAAATAATTATTTTATCTCCGGCTCAATTTGATTTCTGCTCACTTACAAAGACATGAACAGTCTCTAATTTTTATGGTAGTTTCATTTTAGTCAAGAGACAGAATATCAAAAATCATATATCATCTATCATATCCGAAATACCAAAAATCCAGGAAAAATCCAGTACGTAAAAGTCATCAATTAACTTGCATGACAGTGAAGTAAGTATTTGATCGTGAAGCAAAACATGACCTAGTACTTGGTGGAGAAACCCTCAGCAAGCACAGGGGTAAGACGTTTCTTGTAGTTGGTCACCAGGTTTTCACGCATCTAAGGAGGGTTTTGGTCTTAGGTTTCTTGGCTGATGCTTGGCAACTCGAAGCTTCAGCTTCCTTCACATGTTTTCTGTAGGATTGAGGTCTGGAGACTGGCTAAGCCACTCCATGTACTTCTTTGTGTTCGGGCAAGACCTTACAGCACGTGTGTGGCACAACATCGGTCTAAGATCCGAATTCTGATTGCAAAAGCTGCCAGACAAGACAGGCCGAGTTTTACTGTAACACAATGAGGGCACAAAACAATATTTTTTTACCAACCAAAACAATCTCAATGGTAACTTTGTGCACTTTCCAAACATATCAAAGTGTTTTTCTATTTACACGTATTCACACTCCAGTGAACACACCGGGAGCAACTCTGGGTTCAGTATCTCGCCCAAGGATACTTTGGTATGCAGACCGGAGCACGGATGATACCACCAACCTTCCGATTAGTAGATGACCTGCTCTACCCCTGAGCCACAGCCACCTCTACCCACCAAGTGATTTAGTTCCTGTTTCTCTAATTAGTTGCAGGTTTGTTTGCTTCTTTTATATAATTAAAGCTGAATATGTTTCAGTTTTGGACTGCTGTTTTAAGAAAGCTAGACCAAAAATACCATAATGTAGAGCTCGGGTGCTATAGTGGAGCTTTTTTCTTATTTTTTGACATGTTATGGATGAAATGATGAATGGAGACAATAACTGGGAGGTGCAATAATGGATTGCATTTATTAAATGATGAATGAGAAACATTAATTACCACCGACCTAATGATTTCTGAAACTGTGAGTTTTGGCAGACTCCATTTCATGAATATTCTTGTCTAAGGTGATCTTTTGTGCTTTTTCACTCTTTTTAGTGTCATATATTATGTTTTAAGAAAACATACCTTTTCAGGCTCTTTTATCTTTCATCTTTTATGATGCTTCATTCTCCAGTTGAGCTTGATAAATAATTACCACTTCTAATATTTTCTTTTGACTTGTATTCACGTCATGCTACCCAGAGAGAATATAACTGTAAGGACATTTCTCTGTGAACCAGCAATTGTGTTTGCATCCAAAATAATATAAGTAGCTTTAGTATTTAGCTTCACTAAGTATGTTCCAGTTAAAAGCAAACTGAAAAATCATATAAAAATCTATTAGGAAATCCATTAATAAAAAATACAACCACAGGAGCAGCTTTTTCTTAATGCATCTGTGCTCACACTGCTGATGTCTTCGCTCAGACGTGCTGTATGCAGACACTAAACATACATGCACACACACATCCCTTGCACATACGCACAACAAGTCGATCTCCTCCTCCTTCCACCCTTTTCATCAGCAGTCAGTTAAAAGCGCTAATGGACAACAGTGAAACCTAATGCTGCTAATGCTCCATGACAAACATATTTATATCCTGTCAGACGGCTTCACTCGGATGTAACTGGCCTCTCTGATGCTTCCTTCTTAATTTGGTACAACTATTACTACTTTTTGTACTACTATTAGTAATACAGACTAGTGGTATTACAACTATAAAATGTGTTAATCACAAGCTGTTAGCCAATGAGCAAACTTTGCCTTATTCTGAAATTGTAAATGAACATTGTGATGTTTGAAATCTTAATCTTATCACGTGTTCAAGTATTCACTGAGAGAATAGATCAAGTACTGTAAGATATCAAGCTGTCATCACTTCAGCTGGTGGTGATGGTGGTGCTTTGCCTCTATTGCATCTAATTTGGTGGAGCTGCATTGAATTTTTCAAACACATCACTGAAGCAATGGTATATGTTGTTTTCTTGAAAAAGTGATTGTTGGACTACTTCAAATCCCACTGTGGCGAGACTTCCAACATTATCCAAGGTTATCCAGCCCCGTATCTTTCATTTTGGCCGTATGGTTGTGTAGCCATAACTGACAGATTCGGAGGATGATTTTTAGGCAGAAATTTTGAAAAAAAGGAAAACAAAGCCTACTTGAGGGATTGAAATCCATTATTATGCAGACTTTCCTCCTCCACACACTAATGGGAAGACATCCACTGGTAACAGGATTCTGTGGATTTGGCTGAGATGTACAGTAACAGCGAGTTTCCAGACCTCTCCTTTCCAGGATGCTTTACAAAACACACGTAGCTAATTATGTTCCTGCTCCTCCTACAGATGTTACATCTGACTTGCTGTGTGCTTCTGTAAAACTTAGTTAACACAAATAACATTCTTAAAAGGCATCATAAAGTTTGTATTATTTCTTTTTCTTTTTCTCATACAATATAATTTTATTTACACTACATCTGAACAGCCTTCCTGCAGAGTCAGCAATGCTAATAACATCTTCCCTGGCAGTCCTATACTCCTCTTTGGATGTAAGATGCACGCATTTCCCATGCTAAGAGGCGCTATATGTGACTCCACGCTCCAGTTTCCCTTTTGGGTTCTGATATATCCCCCCGCGTCGGCCAGGGAGACAGAAACGTTTGACAGCTGTGCTCCCAGATTGCAAAAACAGATGGAATTTCAATGTGAGTGATTGGCAATGGGGAGCCTGCATGCATAGAATAAAAGAGATGGAGGAAGAGAAGGAGGAGGTATGCATGTGTTTGAGAGATATTGCTGATGCATGGTTTGTGTGCAGTTATTGAAACCCAGAAAGATTTTGTGTAAGAAGTACAGAGATATAGCTTTATATTTTGTTTTTTAAGACCTTCAGTCTACAGATGCATGAATTTATTCTAGACCCTCTGCCGACTGCAACAAAATATGTTTATGGCATGTGTATTTTGTGCTTTTGACGAGTGCCCACTTTCTCAGCTTTCTCGCTTCTTGCTCTTCTTGACTTTGTTCGTCTTTGCTGTACTTGTTTTTTTTCTTCTCCCGCCACCACCTCTCATCCATCCATCTACCTCCACCCCCCGCCACCCGCAGCTCTGTCTCCACTCTCTGAATAATTCAGGCCTGCAGAGCTAGTGTGTTTTTGGTTGTTGTCACCTCAACAGTAACACAAATACACCCATACGCGTGCATGCACGTACACACATGACTATGCCAGCACACCCGTGCATGTCGGTCCTCACAAACGATGCAGACAGAAAAGAACCAGACTCTGTGAGACCGCTGAGACTCGCTAACTAAGAAGAGTCGTACTTACAGGGACTTCACATCATCACCGTGCTCCACCCTGTCTGTGCCCTGCTGTCCCAGCGCTGAATAATAATATGTCTCACTTTTCTCTGTCTTCGAAAGTTACACAAAGTTGGAGTGTTGAGTAATTTGTGGGGAAAGGAAAAACTCTGAAACTTTCAGTGCCTGCTTTTGCTCACATGGATTTCCCTTTACTTCTACTTGTTTTCGTGCATGTGCTGACTTTTGGGTTTTAGGCAGTTTCTGGAATAAATTTAGAAGTCATTACAAGCCAGGCTTTGGTTTTATAAATGTAATCATTATTTGTCTTCATTAGTTCCATTGAGATCAAGAATCTATCATTAAGCTAAGTGTAAAATCTGCTGAATAAAGCAACACATTTACATATTATTTAAAGGCCAGTTTTGAATTTGTAGGCAACACTAAAATATTTGAGTACATAAAATGCTCGAGGCTTCACTGCATCCTGTGGATGTCAGGAATCATCGAGGGACTTTTTGGCACATCCTGAAGGGGCAGCATAGACCTCACATGATAATGCTGTAATAGTGAAAGTATTCATGGAGTCCAGTATCCAAAATGTTTTCCAAGAACTTCATGGAAAAATACACAGAAAAACGTGTCCGGGGGGGGGGGTACAAAACCAATCTCTTTGGATGCTGCTAGGTCTTGTTGTTAGGGGCGTGGCTGCTTTGATTGACAGGTGTGCTGCACAGGCTACCTCAGCCGATCGCTGTTTGCGATGCCTCACCTTCCCTAAATCACATCACTAAACTTGACCTTTTGGAACATTTTATATCGAATTATCTAACAAACAAAACTGCTTGTTTGGCGTTTGGTGGTGCTCCAGTTTAGTAAATGAAATTCTAGTATTTTATTAGTTTGTTACTTACAACTAATTAGCAGATAGTCAAAGGAGCTTGCAAAGAAAAGCGTCTGGACTTCTTTAAGTTACTTGAAGACGTTTCACCTCTCATCCGAGAAGAAGCTTCTCGCTTTTCTTTGCAAGCTCCTTTGACTACGATGACCTGGATGACTGAGAACCTTCACAGACTAATTAGCAGATACACGCCTCTGCATTTCACTTACAAAGTGTATTTATGCAAGTAATGATGCTTTTTCACTGCACATTAAATATGGGCACTTTTGGCTCTAAACACCACCCAAAAAAACAGACAAACAAACGAAAACACGACAGTGACCAACAATGATAAAAAGATACTTTCCCCACAACAGATTGATCCACATGCTTAATTTGGCACAGATTTTGGGGATGCCCTTCCTGACACAACCTCCCATTTATCCTGCAACTGGGTTTCTGTCTCTTCCTGGTTTTGATCTTACGCATATGAGGCAAATGTGTTAACCAGTACAAAAATGATAAGGACAAGTCGTCAAAATGCAGAATCCAGAAGGCAGTGGGTGGCGCTGTGGTCCAGCGATAGCTAAGCCCATCTTTTACATACAGTCTGTAATTGACATGACACACACTATGACCGCTGCTTTACCTTTACACATGTTGTGGTATTGTTTAGTGTTTAGGTGCTTTAAATGTATGTGATCGAATGATTCTAGAAGTTGCAAATGTTTAACAAAAATGCAGACAAATGCGATTCAACGTGAAACCCACGCTCCTGGTTAGAAAGTATGTTTTCTACGACACAGCGTGTCTCTGCACGATCATCTGTAGGGCTGTCGTGCACGGTAAAGCTTAATTTATGTGCAAACATTAAACTATTCTCATGCAGGGTTTCTGGTAGATAGCAGATATAATACTTTTTTAGTTCCTCCGTTCATTATCTCCATTTAGCTCAATTAGGGGATCAACACAGTTTTTCAAGCATACAATTCACAATAGTTTATTTTGGACTAAGATGGTAAACCAGCTGTTTGGCAGTCTGACAGAGACTCAAATGATTAATCTTTCTTTCTTTGAAAATTGAACATATTTCAGTTTGCTTTGCCAAATGGGTTAAATGGGTTGTGTATTTTTTGTTTAGACATTTTATGGCTCAATTAAAAAAAAATAACACAACCTGACAGATTAATCGAAGTAAATAACTTCATAGTCCAAGCATGAATCTCCTCATTTGTTCTGCTTTAAAAACCAGATTCTCTGTGGAGCAGCATCTCATTGACTTGATAATGATAGCATCACAGCACGATGTCTTTAGTGGAATTTGAAGAGAAAAGAGACATGCCTGTGAGGAGAAACTCAGAGAACGAGAAGGCTACACAGCCGTAAAACAGTCACGTCGAACAGCTGACCAGATAAAACATGGGTGAAGATTGACAGCAGAGCTCCACCGGTGCCAGCTGTAGCAGTCGGACTGTGCAACTTTTCTGAATGTGCTGAGAGGATGTGACTGTTTAAAATTGGAGCTCCCCTTCGGGCCCTAAGGCTGTCTAAATGTTAATATATGGCTGTCTGACATTCTGGTGCTGCAGTCACTGGACTGTGGACCTTCATAGACAGAAACTGGAGGAGAGTTGGAAAGAAGCATAAGAGGAAGCCCTGGGGTGGACATGAGAGAGGCGTGGGGGAGAAAGGTTGAGGTTTGGAGGAAAAAGTTTGAGTAGAGTGATGAGAGGTGAATTCCAGGTAGAGGGAGGATGAATTGGTAAAGGAAGGATGGATTTCAAGGGAAGACAGAGCAGAGCATGCAGGCATAGCTGCAGGGCTTAAGGGCCTTTGGGGCAGTTGGAGGATAAAGACCTGCCGTGGGCCACTGGACCAGAGCCTTTGCTCTTCTTGTGTGAGTGTTTGTATATGTGTGGCCTGAATGTATCGAAAGCCCCTGTAGAGAGCCAACGGTGCACATCTGTTCACCTCTTGAGCTCCCACCTTGGCAGAGCTGTGGCCAGAGCGAACCAGTTTTAAACTGATTCTTCTCTGCATTTTTACTGCCGTTTTCTGTTGATCAAACAGGTGCAGTGTGATAATCATACGTAGAGCAGGAAATGCTTGGTTTATAAAAGTTAGGGATGCTCCTTGAAACTCATTTGCTTGCTGATTGCATGAGAGAGAAAAAATCAGAGGGCTCAATGCTGTAAAAGTAAGAAGACTGTGAGAAAACTTTCCGAAGTAAATTTAATTACTTTTCTCAAGTAATGCCATCAGGGTGTTACCCATTCTTCAGCGTAGTATATGTGTGGCAGTTCATAAGAACTGCAAAGAAGGTGATCGGCCGTCCACTCCCCTCCCTGGACTCCATTGACAGTTATAGATGTCTCTCCAAATCCAGGGCGATTTTAAAAGACCACCTCCATCCTAACCTCCACCTATTCAACATCCTGCCCTCTGGAAAAAGGTTCAGATCCAACCAACAGACTAAAAACAGCTTCTACCTTTGGGCTGTCAGAACTCTCAGTGCACCAGAACACTGACAAACCTGCGGCCTTCCCCTTTGAACTTATGGTAACCTGAGTGTGTGTATGTCAGCGTGGGTGGATGTGGGTGTGTACGCGTGAGCAGACCCCCATACAGTTATTCTGTGCAATATCTTGGCAAATGTGCAATAATCCCATTTTTCTTTGGTAACTTATACTTTTTTATTGTAACTTATACATCGTATAAAACACACAGCTCCGTCAGAGTGGCTGGACGACTTTGTGAGAACTTTCAACGATCGTCTTTCAACGAGCACCATAAAAGGGCAACAGATCCACAGTTCAGTTTGGAAAAGTGACGTCACCACATTCAGATTAGATGAGCGTGCCGATGGCTAAAATGCCTTTAAGTGTAGCCTTAGGCAGCATGAGAAGTATTCAGCAGAGTGATAGAGGTGATTCAGTTATTAGTTTTCCAGTCTTAAGAAAATCCCAGCTTTACGGTAAGCATGTTGCACTGGGAGAAACATAATGATTTACATTTTGTCAAGTGTATTTATTTTATTTTTTATTTCGTTTGTCTCACACTGCAGCTTCACTTTTGATTTAAAAGTGCTCGTCTCCCTCAACACACCCACACTCCACCGCTTTCCCGCAAGTATTTCACATCAGTGTGGCGTAATGAACTGAAACAGCCTCACTGAATCAAAGCGTTGATCAAACGCTGGTGAGTGTAACTTCTGTTTGATGTGTTGGAAAGAAGTCACAAATTAACCAAAACTGTCAAACTGAGGTTTTTGTTTTGTTTTTTTATCTTTTCTTTCTTTATTTATTTTTTATACTTTTTGCTGTTATGTCAGGTAACACTGCTATTCGTCCAGTGTGGGATTGATTTATTTGTATATCCACAAAACACACAAATTTAAAAAAGGTATGTTCAAGTCACTTTTTAGACAGAAATTTATGCAAGTGCAAAACAAATAAACCAATAATCTGATGAATATACCAAGATGCTTGAAAAAACGTGAATGTTAAACCTTACCTCATAAACTAATTTTCACCTATTTTGTTTTGGTATCGTCTCACATTGAGACTGTGGCTGTTCTGAAATAACATGTTTTCCTGCAGAGTATTAGAGAAAAATGTGTCAAGGACATGTGTGTGTACATTTAAGTGTTATAAAAACATTAAACTAACAGTGACTGAACCCCCCCACCCCCAACCCCCCGACCCACAGCAAGGTCAAATCAATTTTCTTTCTGTAGCACCAGTTCCCCTTAGCAGTCATCTCAAGGTATTCTATAATGTCAGCAGCAAAGACTCTATTAAAGAGAAAACCCCAATGATCTCCTGATCCCATCTGAGCAAGCACTTGTTCATGAAAGCGAGGAAGAACCCCCGTTTAAAAGGAAGAGACCTCTGGCAGAACCAGGCGCAGGGAGAGGAAAGAGAAGACAGAAAAGAGGGGCAAAGAAAGGCCATGAACAAAAAACAGAAAGTACAGGAGAGTAGACACAAGTAAATGACAGAAAATAGAAGCGTTAACCAAGCCTGGTTTTCCAAGTAGGGAGTGTTTGTATCCTAAACCCAAACTCTGAGCTGATTCCAAAAGAAAGAAAGGAAGGAAGCATAGGCAAACCTGCACTTTGAAGGACAATGAAGAAAAGCTTTTGTGGTGTCAGATAATAGATCATGTCTCATTTACATATTTAAATATAAGATATCAGATTGTCCCGAAGTAACAAACTGGGGAAGTTTTTGGCCCCTTGATCATATTGCACGTGTTGTCTCTTCTGTTAGTTTAGTCAGAGCTGCTATTTAAGAATTGGAGATTTTAATTCACCCAAAACTAAATTTCTGAAATCTAATGATGTTTGAGAATGCTGCCTCAGAAACGTATGTGCAAACAGTTGCTGTATCATTTAGCTTGTTTGCCAGATTTGGTAGCAAACAGAAGAGATTTGTACAAAGTCAGCATCAAGGCACTTAATTTTAACTTCAAACTTCTGAGGAATGACTTCGGGGTGTAAGGGCGTTCCTGCTCACCTCGGATCGCAGCTCCGCTGCTGAACACAGTTTGGGACATTGTGTTAAATGTGGAATCTCATTTTTTCTCACTTCATCCTCATCTTCCCCCTCCTCCTCCGCAGGCCGACTGTCGCTCCAGAGAATACCTTCGCATACACTTCCCATCTGCAGATACGTGATTCAGAGAATGAGGTAAGCGTAAAAATCTTACACGTGTGGGTCTCACACTTTGTTGTACACGCTCACACATACACACTCCAAAGTATGTGTAGTGACTTCATCGCTAAAGTAATTTACAGTCTTAAAAAAAGCTTTAAAGCCAGTGACTCAAAGGAAATTCCCCAAATCCAAAAGTAAAGCCCAGATTGTTGGTACAAAGCCTCATCATTCTCATCTAATTTGCTGCCGGAATTAAGCAAATCTATTATGTAGATGAATAAACAGAAGATAGAGTTGTCTTCAGAAAACTGAAATTGTCTCAGAGTCAGTTTTCTTACTGCTTATTAGTTCAAGCATTGAAGGGAGAGCGGCAGGAAAGAACCCGTAAAACTGTTCCAAACATTTATGGACTGCACGGCACAAATGCCGATGTCTGTAAGAAAATATTTGAGCTTTATCCTTCATCCTCAGGGAGGTCAGAGGTCATCTACAGTATTTGTGAAGCAGCAGTCCTACAGCTTGTCTTCTGTGACAGGAAATAACTCCATCCTGCCACAGAAGAGTGGACAAGTTTATGTTGAAGAGCCTTTGACGGGTTCTCTGCATTTTCAGGGGGGTGTGGACAGGCCAGAGGTGAACCAAGGACACTTCAGGTGAAGCAGAGACACACAGGCAGTCAGAGAGAGGCAAGGATGAGGAGAGAAAAAGCCTTTGATCCTCTGATTCTCATCTGAAATAACAGGCAGCGCTGCCGAATCTTACCCTACCTTCCTCATTACGGATCAAAGCTGCAGACAGTTAGCACACTCAGATGCTTCGAAAACGCAATCATCTTTCATTTTCCCGAGTATTTTTAATCGTGCACAGAATCAAACCTTTAGGTCTGGAGTGCAGATGCTCGAGCGAGCTCACACTCACGTGCTTGAGGATGTGTGCACCTTCACGTCCCTTGATACCCTACTTGGAAACATAATGGGATGTCCGTGTTCATCCGCTCAGAAGCTTCCTGACTTTGTGAATCCTCTGAGCGCGCTCCACACTTTGATCACCCTCTCTACAAAGAGACTGAGACAGCGAGAGAGGCTTTGTGCTGAGCAGGCAGGGCTACAGCGGGTTCCTCCAGGCCTTAACCCAGCTTTACCCTCTCACTCTCTCACTCACTGCAGGCACATTTGATCAGATGCACTGTACCTTAGTGGTTTGAGCTGAAGTACACACTTTAGGCAGGTAAATGCTTCATTTAAAGAATAGCAAGACTATGATTTGTATGCATGCTGAACATTTTGTAGGAAATTGCTACTTTGAAATGTTTTTCTATCAGAAAAAAGGGATGTTGCATAGGAGCAGGTGAGAACCACCTTCCTAACACCACACACAGACACAATAGTTGCTGTGCTCTTTATTTGTTGCACAGTGCTCGGATTGGGCGTTGTGCCTCGATACTGAATTTTCAGCTGCCGTCAACTCTCCTCCTCACTGTAGCTCCTCCACCTGGTCCCAACGTGCTACTGCATGAATAGAGGAGGCTGATTGGACGTTATGTAACAGGTGTTCCACGCAGCATCCCCTAGCAGTGCACCCTGAACCACCCGCCCCCTCTGTCCTCCCACAGATGAGCCACAAACCACACCCCACTACCACAACACTTAAGTGGATCCACTATGCTTTCCTTATTGTCTGTCTGAGCATCAGACTGATTTCAGTGCTCGATTTCTGAAAACTTTTTTACTCCAGGATCTGCAGGTTTCCATCGCTTTTGTTTTTTTAGGGGCAGCCAATTGAAAGAGTGCTCGTTTAAGGTTTAAAGCTAAAAATACACATTTTTCAAGAGCATAATAGGTTCTTTTTGATGCCAGTTTTTAATTAACTAAATAATTTGTACTGTTTGTTCATCCATCCATTCATTTTCTTCTGTTTTGTTTTTGTTTTGTTTCTCTTCTCTTTCCGTTTGTGGTGGATCAGACGTAATGTGATCAAAACATAAGCCTAAAATATTTCATCATCCAATTTTGTTTTTTATCGTTATCATTTTTTATTTTTGCGTGACTCCAATGATTTATGAGCTCTTTTCCAAGTGTGTTTGAAGCTTTAGACTTGTGAGGTATTTCTGTTCAATATCATTTAAAGGAGCTCTCTAATTTTGACCCGTTTTGGACACTTACTACTCCGGCAGTGCTAGTCTATCTGATTTAAAATATCTAACCTTGTGAAGACTCTGTCCCTGGGTGGCAGAGGAAGAGAAATAGTCTCTGTGTCTGTCGGAAAGAGGAGAGACACATGAAAGATGGAGCAGCAGGAGAGGAGACGAGGAGATCCAATAAAGGAGGGAAACAACAGGAGCTGCAGAAGGAGAGAGACAGAGCAAGAGTGTGGAAAAACAAATCAATGGCTGTGTAAGACAGAAAAGGAAAGGAGTCAAGGCAAGACGATAAAAGCTTATCAGTAATGTGAGTGATAGCGAGATATGCTGGATGTGCTTACCTGTTGTGATTTACTCTGCATGACAGTTTGCTTCTGCCTCGGCTTCAGTTTGTCTTTCTGCTGTTTTGCCGTCTGAGTTCTGCATTTAAACACAGCACAAAGTAAATGACAGTCATCATAACAGTATCCATTATGTTTACAGTAGGGTTTTATGTA
Source organism: Aulonocara stuartgranti (assembly GCF_965226115.1). Lineage (NCBI taxonomy): Eukaryota > Metazoa > Chordata > Actinopteri > Cichliformes > Cichlidae > Aulonocara > Aulonocara stuartgranti. Next base: position 4,625,757 of record NC_138944.1, on the reverse strand, counting down.
ACCCTTCATCTATGGGCTGAGGGGGCTCAGTGGTCTACTTGGTGCTGTGTATTTTACATGGGAATTACTGTAAAAATCCAAGTCTGGATTTAGTCTATTCCAGCTGCCATAGGGCGAGAGGCAGAGTGTACCTTGGACAGGTTACCAGTCTGTCACAGGGCTAATACAGAGCGACAGACAGCCATTAACACTCACATTCATGCCTATGACCAATTCAGAATCACCAGATAACCTAACCCCATGCATGTCTTTGGACCACCCAGAGAATTGGGTCAGACTATAACTAGTGAAGTTTCTGGTGAGCATTTATTTTTTGTGCTCCATAATAATGTTGTCGATTAAAACGAGACAGAGAGAAAACTAGTTTAGTAAGTAAAGTTTAAAGGGAGCAGGGAAAGCATAGCTTGTTTCAGAAAAATTATAAACTATGTGGATTCCCCAAGTCCCCAAGTATAAGATTAATATAGATTAGTTTGATCTTTTGATTAATTCAAGAACCAGGAGGAGCACAGGGTGACACACAGGTGGGCTACATCTTATGCAGAAGGTGCATTCTGAAAAAGGAGACTCCACGGTGGTGTCAAGGGAAGACTGTAGCTAGGCAACATTTAATGACAGTCTGTAGGATGGATTCGGAAATCAAGAAGAGGAAGCAAGTGAAGGCAGACGTTAAGGATTAAATGGTGGAAGCTGAAGACGGAAGAATGTTGTGCAAGAGTCCAGGAAGGACTTGAGACAAGCTCTGAGTGGTAGGAAGGAGTTGCCAGATGACTGTGAAAGTACAGCTGATGCGGTGAAAGAAACTGCCATGAATGTGTTTGTTGTATCCTCTGGATAGAGGGAGAAGCATGTGAGGCTGGACACTAAGGAAGGAGAAAAGGACTTTTGGCTAGGAAGAAAGATTGAGCTGGAAAGTATGTGCATCTCCATACGAGAGAAGATGACAGAGGGAAGAAGCTGATGAGCCACAGGCTGAACAGGTTGAGTGCTAGTATTAGTGAGTTACAGTATGTCCAGGTTCTGTTGTTTCATCTTCTGATAGCCCCGTTGTAGCATTGTCACAAACTTTCAATAAGCCATCTGCAAACTATTCAGTTTGAGTTAGTGAGATCAGTTCAATCTACACCCTGCTGTTAGACAAATTTTACTGCCCTTTACAAAAACATTTCTAAAATGTCAAGGATAATGTTGGAGAACTAGTCGGGCCAAGGTTGGGCCGATGAGCTCTGTTGGGAGCAGCCGCACTCATTAAAAACTTATAGCAGTACAAGGACACAGCTTGTTGCTGGTAGTATTCAGCATGAGTATTAACTGGAGGACGGAGCTACAGAGGCATTTGGTGTTTCTATTCTTCCACCTCAGAAACACAGGTACCACCGCCCATCACCGGCTGTCATTCTGACATCTTTTAAACACAATCACTCAGTCTCAGCTCACTTTGGACTGATTAACTGGCCCGTCATGAGCGAAGATGTGTGTTTGTGCCCAGACTGCGTTATATTGGAGTTAAGCTAACATCTTTTTTTGAGTCTGGCACGTGTTAGGAGAGATTTTTTATGCTTCTTCACACAAATATATCTTTGTAGAAATGTACTCATTTTTAATGTGCCGTACTTAAAAAAGATACGTTACGTGAACTTAATACTTTAGCAAAGTAAATTAGCTCTCATTTCTCTTCAGCAAATTAAAGTCAGAAAATATTAGTGTAAACGGCCTTTTCTTAGAAAGCTAAGAATACCTGTGCAACATTTTAAAGAGCATATGTAAATGAGTTAAGTGGATTTGTATGGCTGGTGCAAAACGTAAAGCGCCATTGCTCAGATGCATCTTAACACCTTATGGCGCTGTAACCACCCAGATTTGTTTCACTGGACACTCCCCATCGCCTGACTCTAAACCATGTGCTTACATGACCAGCCCATCCTTGATGGTGCCGCGGTGGCAGATGTATATGTTCATGCAACTGGTCGTTTTTCACATTTTTCTGCTCTTTGCAGATTCTGTAAGTTTTACTGGAACTTTAACTGCTTCACATCGTCATGTCCTATCACAGCAGACCGTGGGGTGGCTGAAGTTGTGTCAGAAACCTCTCCTCTGTTTCTAGTCTCAATTAAGGTGGCCTGTTAATAACTAAATCTTGCTAAACACTACTGTTGGCTACACAAGCCCTAGAAAATGCAACGAAAATTATGAAATGAAACAATATGCAGAGTAAACTGCTCTGTATGTGGGCAAAAACTACAGTTAACTCACTATAAGTACATAAACTCCACATTTACCAATAGGTTAAAGGGACTGAAAAACAGTAGCACAGGTAGAGGAGTTTCCTAATGTTAGCTAACTTCAGTTACTTTGAACTGTAGCATCAAAAACCTCGAGTCCATTGAATCAAACAGGGATTTTTTTACTTTTGAAACATGTCATTTGTGACAGAGAGATTATTTTAGATCAAAAGTCTTGCTTTAAGTTCAAATTTAGTATCATTGTTAGATTTCAGGTCGACACAATATCCCAAAGTTTGCTTCATCATTGCGTGCAGAGGGCGCCGCGGCTCAGTGTGTCCTGCAGGACTGTAGCCTCCGGCTGTGTGTGTCAGGCGCTCGGCCCAGACTGACCCAGACTGTAGAACAAACACTTCTTACGCCAACTCTGCTTCTGAGGGACAGTAAATAAAACATGTTCAGGTGAATGAGGGGCACAAAGCTGTAATGATAGTTTTTTCCTCTTACTCTCTGTGTCCATCTGTTCCTCATTTTCATTCTCTTTGCTGCACGCACACCATCAATTTACAATTTAAGTTAATGTGAAGGAGTACAGTTAGAGATGATTGTTAGTGAGTAAGCCGATATCATTTGTGAGCCACTGATTTACACGAGCAGAGGGTTAAACAAGTTTTCAGCAAACCAAAAGGCTAAACATACAAATTGGAAAGAGAAAACGGAGACGTAAACACAGTTTTTTCCCGTGCAATAAAATTTATTGACATTTCAGCTGTGCTCATTTTCTACCTCGAACTAAAGTGATATAGATAGTCTAGCTGAACAGTTGGCTTTTTAACAGCAAGTCTGATTGTGTGCTCACTTCTGTTGGGTAAGATTTCATTGCTTTGTTCTCGATGCTTTCTCAGACGTGTCACTTTGATGAGTACATGACACACAAATAACAACCTAAGTTGTCAAAAACCAGTGTCATCTGTTAAAGCTGCAGTAGGGTTGGGTTACAGCCTCCTCTGTGTGATTCTGCCCCAAGCAGCAAAAAACACTGATTAATGCTGCCTTAAACCTGCATTTTAAAGCGTGCAGTGTGTTCTCGAGGCTTGTTTTGTAGGCGTTCACAATAACTGCAAATCCAAACATTTGGCCATCAGATTTTTCATATTTCTTCTGTTCATAATCAAATATATGGAATCGTGTTTTTAAGTGTCCAATGAGCTGCCCAGCGTGTATTTACAATCTCTCTTTATCTCTAACATCCCCAAATCCAAATATGCTTTGTCACATCCTGTCGGCGCGGCGTGCAGAGTAGTGTCACCGCATTATTACTGTTTGTTGGGCTGTTTCTTTCACCGTTTCTGTTTTGCACTTTTTCTTTGTCTCTGTGTTTTGTGTGTGCATGCAACAGAAAACAGAAAATGCTCCCTGTTGAATTTAATGTTGAAATTGAAGCTGGAATTATGATGAAGCCATTTTTGTCTGAATCCCCCGAGGACTCCCTTCTATACTTCTCCTGTTTCCTTTTCTTATTAGGCTTCATTTCACAGTCCCCACTCACTTGTTCAAGTTTCACTGGCTCAGCTTCATCAAAATTTATTTGTGCTTTGTATATATTTAGCTCCCTCTAATCCGCTCTGTGACTCCTCCTTTATCTGGCAGTCAGATGCAATCACTGGCACATTCTACTCTGTGTTGAGATATTAGCAGATGGAGTCATTAGTAATTTTGAACTAGTGAAGGGCAACCTTCAGCCAAGATTTTTTTAATAACATGACTCTCTGGCATTTTTTTGGTATCCATGTTTTCTTTCTCTTTTCTTCTCTACTTGTTATTGCTTGACTCTGGGTTGCCTTGATGTGTGTTTCCCTTCCTGCACCCTTCCCAGTGGAGAGAGTTGCACAGCTAGCCTGAGGCTGACATAGTACAGTAACAGTGAAGAGTGTGTATACTATGAGTGTGCATTTCTGTGTTTATGCATTGATGGGGTGATAAGTAAGAAGACAAATTGCAAAAGGGTCGGGCAGTGCAAGGATGGCCAGGGGTTTGCGTGATCAGATTTAGGAGGTTGTGAGCAGAGATGATGGGGAAGGAGATGAATAACGAGATGATTTGAAACCTAAAAGCTGGGAGGAGGCGAGAGGAAGAGTTGGCATCATTGGACTATAAGAGTTTCTCTCCTTGTGTATTTCCCATTTCTATCGGCATTCTGTCATCAGTTTCCACGTCAGCAGAGATACAAATTGCATAGAAAACAGAAGAGAGGAGAAAGTAAAAAGGACACGTTGCACTTAAAGACTGACTCCCTGGGATAAGAAGAGGAGGAGGAGGAAAGAGGAGAGGAGTAAGATGTCGAGGGAGTTTCTAAAGGAGAAAAGCCGATGCTTTATGTGGAATTCTGCAGATAGAGAAACGACCCTCCCCTCTCTGTCTTTTTCTTCTTCTTTTTATTTATCCTCCCTCCCGTCTGTCTGATGCATCGGAGGAGAAACTGCATTAATTCCACCATGGTCGCACACAGTAAACCCTCGGCATCGCATTTTGTGCCGCCTTGCCTACCTCTGGCAGGATGCCGCTCAAGTACTGATAAATTGCCACCACCCACCTCATTTTTCACCGCAGCCGTCTCATCGTCAAACACACTGACACAAAACCCCTGTATGCTCCTCAGCAATAACAAGAACAATCGCTGAACCCCAGGAATCAGAGACGAGGAGATAGAGGGGAAGGACAAATGGAGAGGTGGATAAGTAGGTGTGTTCTAGGAAGGGGGCAGAGAAATGAAAACACAGCTGCAAACATTAATTTAGTTTTAGTTTAACATGCTTTGGGCATCATTTTCACATTTGTCAGCAAACATAACATAACTTTGTGTTTGGAGTTTTGATTTTTACATTGAATATATAGGATATACTGGATTCCTGTTTTGACATCTTTACCGTAAGCTTTAGTTTCATTGTAATATTTGAATATGTTTTTACTCTTCTTCGTTTAGAGTTCTTGTTCTCTATTTAGCTTCAGTTCCTTTTCTGAGTTTATCTCTTGTGTTTTTAGTTCCCTCAGCTTTTCCCTGTTTGTTTCTCCTTTTGTCTCATCTCTGTAACAATGCCTTAGTCCCCCCTGTGTTTTTTAAGTGTTCATTTTTATGTCTATGTTGGTAGCCTTTAAGTCATTTCCTCTGTGTTCCCCCATGAATGAATTCATTTCTGATTATTATTAATCTTTGATTTTTGAGGGGCTCCTTGTTTCAGTATGGTGATTGCTCATTTTCTGCTTTACTTTGATACGTTTCCTCTTGTTTGCTGCTTTGGGTTTTGCTTCCTCCTTGTCTGATGGTCTTCACCTGTGTCAATTGCCTGCACGTGCACCTCGTTCCACAGCTGTGTCTAATCCCCAATCAGCCCTCAGTTAGCATATAGTCCAGTCCTCCGTACTCTGTGAAGGTGTGCAAGTTCTGTGGATTTTCTTCATGCGCGATCAACTGCTTGTTTTTTTTCCCCCCTGCCCCTTATTTTTCTTTTGCCTCCTGCATTTGAGTCCATCTCTGAAGTCTAACTAATCATTTGCGATAGCATATGAAAAACAACTTCAAGACACTGACCAAGATAAATCTTTCCTCAGTCCTCTAAACTGGCCTTAATTTCCCCCACAGTTGCCAGTTCTGATTTTATGTCTTTCCGTTGCTTATTTCAGGAAAGAATGGTGACATATATTTATTTATTTTTTGCTTAGCTCTTTTCTGACTCTGGGGACAAATGTGAAATATTGTTAGTTTAAAGACCATACTGATTTTTACACATCTATGTACAAAGATAAGTCAGAAAATATACAGAGACTGACATTTAATAGCAGAATAGAGAACAGTGATGTATGGGATCCACCGCCAGTAATAAAATATATATAAAAAAGCACAATGGTAGGTTGTGTCTGACCTCTTGAGGTTGTGGTCAGGTGCATTTTTAAGGAGCTGATCATTATGATCCAATAAAGGTGAAAAAGTTGCAGAAATCAAGCATTTAAAAAAAGGGGGTGTTATTATTAAAAAGACATGTAAGTTTCAGGGTGTGCAAAATTTTCAATGAGAGTTTTAAATGATGATCAAATCCTGATGTATAATCATGTTTCCATACTTACATGTTGTTCAGCATAACAATGCAGGACAGTATCATTTGTATGCATTACATCACCGTTGCTGTGGGTAAACATGGTCGCCATGTTATGGCAGAATTTCTTTGTGTAGTTTTAAGTAAGTTAAAGGTAAAATACAGTTTTATATACACACACATGGTCATGTGAATAGCTCTACTGTCCCCACATGACACAATGTTTCACCTACAGGAGGATTTCATTGACGTCGAGGTTTCAAACGGTGGCACAAGAGGATTAAGGTCTTTTTTTTCAGCTGCTGATGAGTTTTGAATTTAAGCTGTGTCACTGCACGACACGACAAATATTTGTTGCCTGCTTCCGTATCCCAACAGTGCCATCAATTCCAGCCACATCACGGTAAAAAAAATTCCCCCAGGCAGTCGTGTTGGAAGGTTTGAGTCACACCGCAGATTCCTGCCGCATACTGCTCTGTTCGCAGGACACCGGTTCGGCAGGAGAAAGGTCTTTGGGTGACTCAAAGATGTGGAAAGACACATAGACAAGTTAATCCATTTCTCTCTGCTGCCATCATGCTTTGACCTTTTCTGCTGGTGAATAATGTCAGTGAGAGGGAGTCATGCCTGATATCGAGGTTCATGCACTGATGAACCGCTCCAACAAATCACTGGGTGGAAAGATCTTGTTTGTCTGTTTCTGAGTAAAATGTGGGGGTACATCACACCCCCTCTGTGTCTCCATATGCAGGAAGAACTATGACTTGGAGAAATTAGAGGATTATTGGGGAACAAGACTTGTTTGAAACTACTGCTGTGCTTTTACTAAACTTGTGGTTAGTTTTGTGGGACAAATAACTAGAGACAGTTTTACTAAATGGATAAATTAATTCCCATTAGTTCTGGTATAACATTTGTTAACAGTGATGTTAAAATAATGTTTTTGATTTGCATGAGGTGCGATAAAGTTTTACAATTCGACTCGCAACTTGCAAGATCAAGTGCATCTCTGCACCACTTCCAGCTCAACCTCCATTTTCGATGTGTCGGTCGTGTGAGCTGAAACTAGTCATCTGTCAACTGGAATTTCATTTTGGTAAAGAGGATATAGTTACGAATCTTCAGGGAGGCAGGAAGCCACACTGTAGGTTGTTTGCACTGAAAGTTCTCCCTCAGATGTGTGATGATGTTACAGGAGAGGAGAGTGCTGACAGTCTCACCCTGAGGGATGAAGCCGAGGTGCGCAGCCCCATCAGTCTTTAATAAAACAGAAAAAACCAAAAAGCTTCCTGGCAACATTGCTGATCTGTTGCACTGTGTGTGGACACTTTCACAAAACCGGACAGTTACATTCTGCAGTTATCTGTTATGTGCTTTATTATAAGTCCATGTCGAAATTGTAGTATCTGGTCACATGTTATATATAGACTGGAAATAGAAGCTCAAAGGTGCACAATAAGATAACCTTGAAGTGGATTTGATCTAAATTTGGGTTGAATTTTGCCACGTTTTGACTGATTTGCTGCTTCACTGTACAGTAAATCATGAGTTAAATTTAATACCAGGTTAGAAATTTAATGTTATTTCTCTCAAAGATGAATTCCAACAATTTTAACACAGTACGATCAGTTTACCTTTGGGCTCTATAGTCTGAAACTATGAGAAATGACTCATCTTTCTTCAGGTATAAAATGTCTGAGGAACATTTCTAAATGCACTGAGACAAATAATCCAAAGGGTAATTTTTTTAAGTTTTCTTGGAAAATTCCTCCTTACTCTGTGGATATACAAATACTACTGAATCATTAGAGTAAACTTTGTAAGTTGGAGAACTGTAGAATATTTTAGTTCCTGAAGACATATGAGTCAAAGTGATAAATCACTGTGCCTTTAGTCTGAACAATCTAGCCATGATTAACTGCTTGGTTCTTATTGTGCAGTAAATTATTCTCCCTTTCATGCGGATATGCTGTTCCTATCTTCAATGCCGTGTTAGAGACTAATGATGAGGAGCTTCAATTGAATTTTCACAGCATCTAAATGTAAAAGATGAATGTTCAGAGAGTGTGTTTGACACGGCCTTTAATGACACTTTTCTTTATATTTCTGAAAGGCTAAACCCAAAAAGAAACCCTATCTGGGCTTTGTTCTGTTTCGTATTCATTCTCCCAGAAATGAAAAACAGTGTCTCTTTGACCTCGCACCGTGTCTCCACCTTTATCTGCAGCCTCCCGCTCTGTTGTGGCAACCTGACATGTGAGTGATTGATAGACGGTGGGGCTGACACCGCCTGGTGCTTGACTTATAACGACAAGTGCTCTGCTGCAGCATCGGACAAATTGCCTTGTTTACATCCAATAGAAGCCTTGGCGCCAACACAGCCATCCACACCAGCATCACACCTGTGTGTTTTTACCCCAAGCAGGTGTCTTCACCATCAAACTTCTCACATGGCCTCCCTGTAAACTATAAAATCAATTGGGCCTTTTTTTCCCTGAGGCTTCTAAAGACAAATCAATTGAGGACGATCCATTGTAATAAGGACGTATCAGCCTTGGACGAGGCAGACGAGATACTGGGGGTTATTTGATTTTCCTGCGAGGGGGAGAGAGGCTCAGCTGACAGGGCCAAGGCTTTTGTTTTCATTGAGTGGCTATTATGTGAAGTCCACCCCGCTTAGTGGCTCCATCGTTGCTGGCAGCAGACCGCTGCGCTCCCACTTGTAAGGTGTTTTAGTCAGCAGTGATGGTCGGCTTCGTCAAGAGTGGGATTAATTCTCTCAGAAGCCTTTCCCACCGACGTGGACGTTTTGGGCATTAATGAGATTCCCACCTTAGCTTTGTTGCATAACATTGAACTGTTGTGTTAAGATAAGATAAGATAAGATAACCTTTATTAGTCCCACACGTGGGAAATTTGTTTTGTCACAGCAGGAAGTGGACAGTGCAAAAGTTATGAGGCAAAAAGACCATCTAAACTATTGAGTTGTGTGTTCACTAGGGTGCCTGCTGGTCCATGATGAGGACGTTAAAGTCCAGCCATTTATGTTCAAGTGTTCAGTGCTTTCGTTCAGAGAGCAGTAGCTTTATTAAACCTTCCAACCAATGTTGGGGCAAAAATGAGCTGAGCCACCATTTAACCCATCGTTTCCTGAGTATGACAACATTTTAGCGTAAACTTTGAGGCTTGTTTGTTGTTTTTCAAGCTTTAAATAGCTCTGGATGATTTAAACAGATTTAAGTCATAAAACCTTTGTTTTAATTTAGCTTTTAATGAGTGCACCAGTTTTTTATTTCGCTTTATTAGTTTCTTTTGGACTAATAAAAATTTTAATAATACCTTTTTGGCTCTTTTCTATTTTTTAATGAAGTGCTTAGTTCTTCTATTTTGTGTTTCTCTTGTAATTCTTGGATTTTTATTTAGTTTATTAACTTTCGTTATATGAACTGTGCTGTATAAATAAATTGATTGAAAAGTAATTTCGTGTTGTGGTTCATAAAGAACTCCGAAGTCACTCGGGGCTTTTAGCAGCTGTGGAGCTGTTGTTGATACAGGATTGCTGAGGCACTTAGTTGCCTGTGAAAATCTTTGCACTTAATTTTCTTTTGTTTAACAAACTAAAGACTGGTTTGAAAATCTATACCGTGCTAGCATGTCACACACACTGATACCTCCTCATCAAACATCTGCCAGAGGTGTTTTTTTAAAGTTTGCTTTTGTGTTGGATGACCCTTTGAATTCTATTTATGTAGTGCCGCCAGTTCACAAGAAGCACTTATATTTGAAGGCCCAACAGTTTTAGAGAGAAACACCAAATCAGTAAGATTTGGCAACAGTAGGAGGGAAAAACCTCTTTTTGTAACAGGAAGAGATCTTCAACCAAACTAGATTCAGGGCCAACATCCAGATCCATTCCAACTTTTTATTAATCCTCTAAGCACAGCTGAAAACTACCACTGACTAAGTAAAAGATAAATTAACTGGATTCAGAGCATTAGGAGATTCTCCAAGAGAGGAGACGGGACATCCACGCCTCTGTGTTGTTGTTTTGTTTTTTTAATTACTGACTCTCCCACTTTACAGCTCTTTGCAGTTTTGCATAAGTTTGCATAAGTACCCAGTGTGTGTCATATCAGATCGGATGCACACATCATATTACATCAGATGCATTGACACTAAACTTTTTGTTGGTAAGTCATCATTATGATGAGGTGCTGCAGTGGTAGGTGTTTCTGTCCCCTTTCACTCTTTCTGTCATATTTACCCACATACACGCACACTTGACTTTAAACTCTTCTATAACATATGCACACACTTATGCCCATGTACACTCATTATAACCTCTGAGGAAATATAGTTTGAAGCCTCTGAAATAATCACGTTCTGATCTGCAGCATCAGCCTCTCATATTGACATCCCACGGTGCCATTATCCCCTCTCGCCCACGTGTGGCTCTTCACTCACATTTCCCACATTTCCCCTGAGGTTCCCACTGCAGGTATGTGTTTGAGCTCATGAGTATGGGCTTTCCTATTTATTTATCTTGCAATATGCCGTCATGCTTACACTTCACCGTGGGAAAAAGCTTCAGCTTATATGCACACACACACACGCACTAACCCCACTTGCTCAGTCACACACACATTAGTCACTATAAAGAACCCACAGGCTCTTTCACTGCAGCCCACTGTAATGCTCCGTCTCACAGGCCATTCATAAGCCAGAATGTGCTTGTTGGTGCAGAGTAGATCAACATGAGTAGTGGCGGCTTGTATTGCCTGCAAGTTTCCTAAAGAGATCCTGTTCCATGCATCACGCCCACTGCAGCTGATTTGCATCAGAGTAATATGGTGTTTTACTCCAGGCAAGAGGCAAGGGTGTGATTTGTTGACGAGATGAGCAGTGAATCAGCTATGTTGGTATTTGATTTCAAAGTCAAATGTCACACACATGCATGCAAGCGTCATCTACTCTACGTTCATGAATTTATGAAAGACAGCTTGTCACAGTCAAGTCAAATTTATCTGAATAGCATTATTTAGACACAGGGTAATGCAGAGGGCTAGAAAGAGGAATGCAAAGAGACAGTTACAATGTATAAACAATATATCTGTGCATGTTGTTAAGTAAAGCATGCACAGGCAGTGATGACAGAAATGTAACAACAACAATATACAATATACCGTGTGTAACCACAGAAAAACACCCATTAGAAATTAATATAAGGTTAAGAGGAGGTTGCAGACATGGTTTATTGATAAGTCTAATAAAGATTTAGTTTTAGCTGATCTCAGGGAGCTTGTTCCACAGGTGAGGACCATCAAATCTAGAGGCTGCTTCACTTTCTTTTGTTCTAATTCTGGCAACACACAGAGGGTCTGTTCCTGCTGACCTGAGAGTTCAGGATGTTTCGTAAGGCAAAAGAAGATTTGAAATGTAGCTCGGCCCTTTTAGTGATTTGTAAACTAGTAGAAATATTTTTAAATCTATCCTTTGGGACACAGAAAAGCTTGAGAATAGGAGTAATGTGCTTGATCGTTTTAGCGTTTGTTAAACTACAGAAAATGTAGCTATGTGGCAGTAGGGCTGATTGTTATAGGTGCACTGTATGCATGTTATGTTATGTCAGTTCTCTTCACTGACAGGATGTAACAGATGGATACTTCATCTTTTCTCCCCCTTCTTATCTTGGATTCAGTGTCAAGGCTCAGCAGCTAAAACCTGACGTTTAATGTCACACCTGCACCTCTGCCCATCCTGTCTCTTTATCTTTCTACTGTACATTTCTTTTTTCTTTCTAACTTTTTCCTCTTCTGCCTTTCAATCTTATTTTTTTCTTTCTCCCTCCTTTTTTCTCCACATCCAATTTTGTCCACCGTTCAGATGACTTTTTTCCCTATTATCTTTGCCTTCCTCTTCTTCATTTCTCCAGCTTCAGTCGTCTCTATAACTCTGCCTCCTGTCCATCAGCTGATTGTGTCTTATTTTAAGTGTAATGAGATAATTTTGACTAGAAATAAGACAAATATACTTGGTAAGATTTTGAGTTTTTGCAGTGTATACACAGCTGTCAGGAAAGGCAGTGAATCATATCACACTGTGCACTGGCCCAATCAGAATTCAGTATGAAGGAGCATCTCTTCAAAGCGATTGTCAGCTATTGGCAAGCAGCTGCTGTAGAGCAGAAACCATAGAGACAGATGGACAGCAAATGGAAGGACTGTAACTGAACTTCTTGCTGTTCACTGATTCTCTTTGACTGATTAGTCAAGAAGCTGCACATGTGGTAGGGACAGTTCAGCCAAATGAGTCAGGCTAGGTATGGAGATGTAGTGTAAGTTATTGAATCCTGAGCAGAATTTAAACACACTGTCAGCTTTTATTAGCCGTCACAATAGTGCTCTGTTCCTGTTCGCTCTTCCACTGGCTGAAAAGGAGAGAATATTCCTTTTTTTGTAAATAATTTCTTTTTGGAAAGGAGCCAGTGGGCTTCAGCAGGCAAGCTGTTGATGTTAACACTGCCAAAAGCAGTCTGTGGTCTCTGCTGCTAACAATGCCTTTACATGTTGCTAATAGCAGTAGACCAACATAACACCTATTGTACTATTACTAATACTACTGTTGAGCTGATTTCAGGATAATCTCATTAGGATCCATTGTTTTCAAAGGAGTGCCGACAGTGTTTCATTATCGACTGCAAATGCTAGATAAACAAAAACCGAGCGAGAGCACAGAGAAAGAAAAAGCACCAGAGAATAATTTGTAACAAAATCACTTTTGTGTTACTAAATTCAAAGCATGAAAAACATTAGTTACAAAAAGTACAAATGCTAAAAGAGATCAGATGGTGACATTAACTACTTTTTTCACATGGTTGTGACTGACATGAGGCACATTTGATAAAGAAATGCCACAATTTAAACAGTCCAAAAGGATTCAGTGTTTCAGTTTGGGCATCAAGTTAAATGTGTTCTGCACAGGCTGTGTTTCTCTCACACTCTGAGCTCCGTCTTTGCTGCTTTTCACTGGCACATTTCTGTGGATCCTTGTGCATTGCCTCCACCACTGCATCAGTATTCCAGCTTTAAACCATTGGCTGAAATTCGAATTGCATCATCTGCATGCTCATTTATATCTATATTTATATCTTACTGCCTTGGCCAGTGCATCCTTATTTATCCCGTAGGTGCAGCCTCCTTTTTATCGCCCCACTTGAAAACGTCTTCATTAAAAACTTATTTCTGTATAGCATAATCCAATTAATGATAACCGTAAACTTATATATGAGAAGTTTAATCTGCAACATTATGTTTTATGCACAGCTGATGCATTTGCAGTGTGCAAAGTCTGCTCCTCTAAGTTTCTGTCATAAATATTTGGAAAAAGTGTCAGCTCCTAATGTGCTGTTGATGTCATTTTGAATCATGAAGGCATGAGTTCTTACAAACTCAGCCTCTGATCTTGACTTGTGGCCTGTCACCACACCGCAGATGTCAGCCATAAATTTTGGTGCTTCTACATTTTTTCTTCCCCCCTCCATAAGTCGGTCAGCGTTGTGCGTAGGTAGCATCTCCTGGGGACCAGCTCAGTGCCAGGTGTCCCATTCTCTGTCACACTGCCATGTCCTTATCAGTCAGGTTACTGCTAACGTCACAGTGTTGAGCTGAGGCCTGAAAGTGCATCATCTCACATACTCCAAGTTCTATATTATCACGGGATACCTGTCAATCATCCTCTCCTCTCTTTCATCTGGATACTTCATGGGTGTGACCAGTAAATACTTTTTTAATTGACTTCTTCTTAACGGAAACTAGTTCAGACTAGTGAGAGTAAGACTATTCCAATGATTTTATAAATATGAGATAAAAAAATGAAAACTCTTGCACTCTTTTCAGCAGCCAGAAAAGAGTGCAATGCTGGAGAAGAGGTGCTGCCCCAAGACGTGGAATTTATCAGGATGTTGTTCATGATTGGGGGAGAGTACACTTTACCAAATCTCTGTAATAAAGAGACAGCTGACACTCCAAAGGGTTCAAGTTCTAAGCTTTGGAGGCAGAGAGAAGAGCTCAGAGAAGAGCTGCTCCTCCACATTGACAGGAGTCAGCTGAGGGGGTCTAGGCTTCCGGGACAGACCCAGGACATGCTGGGGAGATTATGGGCTAGGTGTATTGGCTTAAAAAAAGTACTGTAATTATTTACAAAGAGAAAAATGTGACAGGATCGCATGTAAAATGTAGGAACTCTGGGATTTTGTTTCTCAAGATGCAAAATATAGTGAAGAGAGAATTTAAATCAAGCGCACAACCTGAGTTACAAACATTTGTGAGGTGTGAGGGAGGTGGGGGATGCCAGATCGGGGGGCTCCCTTCCAGCTCTCCTCTCTGCTCTCTCCTATCTTGTCCCTTTTGTCTTACTTCTCTCTATCACCTTTTCTATCCCTTTGAAGAAGTGAGGCTCCATAAATGTTAAAGAGGTAAGTATTACTTCTCAGTTGCAGTGAAAATTAACTGTAGAAACTAAACAGAAGAAAGAAAAAGAGAAATAACAATTTAACCAGAGGTGGGACCAAGTCATTGTTTTGCAAGTCTCAAGTAAGTCTCAAGTCTTTATCCTCAAGTCTCAAGTCAAGTCTCAAGTAATGTCAGGCAAGTCAGAGTCGAGTCTCAAGTCACTGGTGTAAAAGTCCGAGTCAAGTCACAAGTCTGAAACTTTGAATTTCAAGTCCTTTCGAGTCTTTAAAAAAAAAAAAAAACCGAAAAAATAATGTTGCAGTTATGCTAAATGTAAATATTAGACCATGTAATTTTAAAATCTGTGTTTTTCTCAACACATGACAAAATAGTGAACTTAGAAAATATACACAAATTGTGAAATTGCACCTCTATAAAATGCAGCTCAATTAAACCTAGCTCCAAGAATAATTTTCACCGACAGTTCTGAGATAAGCTGCATGTTATTCTTGGATGCGCTTGTAGGACCGGCTTTAAAATTGCATGACAAAAATATCATACACATTAAAAAAAACTGTATCACCAACGTAGCCTGGACAACATTTGCTAGTTAGATGAAGTCAGCTATCTCATCTTAGCATATTTATATGCATATTTATAATCATACGGTTCTTGGAGTGAGTGCATACACTCATGAAGTTTAGTAACTTCAGGTCACTGCAACAAGCCCAGGTACAGTTTACCGACGGATGGGTGCAGGACCTTGAAACGCACCGTGTAGAACAAAAGACCATCGTACGTATCATAAGTTTACCAGTCTCACAAATCGTCATCATAAATACACATTCCTTAACCGTTTATTAATAGGACCTTTGAGCTCAACGGTAATTAATTAGTAGTGGAAATAATTTCTGGTACGCGTTACAGAAATGTAGCAGTGACAATAATACTGTATGCTGTAATCGTACTGGGCAATTAGTGATACAAAAAACCTGTTTTATCCTGTGAATAAAAGTATATGTTTTTGTCAATGTACCATAATAACAGAAGCGAAACACAATATTGTGTCAGGACAATTCACTATTTATGCACAATAAATAAAGGAGCATAGCGCGACAATTTCTGTTCAGCGCCAGACTTGCTTGTAACCTATATCACCAATTATGTTAAGAAAAATGACGTATTAACTACTAAAAAACACTGACCTTCGTGTAAATGCTTGGAGCAGACTAACCTGTGAGCTGGAGTGTTCTGGGACGTTATATTTGATCTTTGAATGGCTGCAATCCAGGCCATCCAGTCGCGTCTTTGTTACTTCGGAAACATGGCTTGAACAATTTCTCTTCAACAACGTAATCCGATAACAACCGATCTCTTTACCCGTCGGCTTCCCGTGGCTGTCATGCGACCGGCTATTGCAGTTAATAATACAACAGCTTCTTGACATTTTTGTGTTTCTTTTTATCGCTGTATAACTGATTTTAATTGAAAGCCTGCGTGCGCTAGTACCGCTTGCCACGAGTTCCCAGAATCCTTTGCGGTTCTACCCGTGAATGACGTCACATTTTCAATCTCTATATAATATGCATGTTAAATTTTATATTTGGGGTGAAATATCAAGTCTTTTCAAGTAAACCGGTTCAAGTCCAATTCAAGTCCCAAGTCATTGGTGTAAAAGTCCAAGTCAAGTCACAAGTCTTAGAACATTTTTTCAAGTCAAGTCTAAAGTCATAAAATTAATGACTCGAGTCTGACTCGAGTCCAAGTCATGTGACTCGAGTCCACACCTCTGAATTTAACATAAACCAGTGACACTCCGGGGCCTGATCAACCCTGGCAGGGCCTCCTTAGATGAGGGTGTCTAGTGATAATGGCCAAAACACCCGATGAATCCAAGGCCCACTACTGACGATGTGTCCCAAATTTTAATATGATAATGTAGATCAGATCTCTAATCCCTAAACCTAACCACGAAAGAAAAAATTGGCAGATTAGGTTGGGTAAAAGACTGAAAGTTGAGGTACACAATGATGTGTCCCCCTGGTAAAGTTCTTGGCTGGAAGCAGTGCTTAATCAATGGAAAAAACACAAACTTTGTCCAAAAACCTCTCATGTTTAACTGTTTTCCACTTTTTCTTTGGTCATTTTAGCCTTTTTGGCCAGGGTGAAGGGAGTATCTGCCATCAAACAAGAAGACAGCCGCATGTAGCTATGATGATGTTTGCTAGTTCACCTTACATGCATTAATTTAATAACGTGGTTAGCCTACTCAATGTAAATTACACACGAACAACATTAAGCTCCTCACGCAGAGAAGAACGGCTGCTGCTGCATCATCACCCGTCATCATTTCTGCTACACTGGCAGGGCTAGGGGCCAGGACTCTATTCTTCGGGTTCTTGGGGGATGTTGCTAACTCCCGGTCCGATAACAGGCAACCCACCTGCAGTAGATGTGCTCGGTGTGAGGTCTCGCAGCAAGCTATCAAATACGATGCATTTCTCGGCTTTTAACAAAATGCTATACGTCGCCAGGTGTTTCATCAGATTCGAGGGGTTACCTCCTTTGCACAGCATCACCTTAAAGCACTTGTTGCAGGCTGCTGAGTTTGCATCTTTTGCTGTGAAGTACAGCCAGACTTTTGACCGCTTCGCTTTGGACATTTTTAATCTGCTCTAAAGAACGTACGTACCTGGGCCCGCCTACTACACTTGCAAAGGTAAAATGATTGGCTAGAATCCAAAGTGTACGACATCTCAGGGGAAAAAAAGCACCGAAATAAAGCACCGAAATGTGCGCTGCTTTTCGGTCTGGTTACTACCGTTTATGTCAGAACCGGTGCCATCATGGCACCGGATACCGGTACCCCTCCCTAGTCAGGGATTGTAACATCTAGTCCTTTTACTGAATCAGAATGTGATACGCATGTCTTATTTTTTGCACTTGATATTGAAATGAACTGACTGCACCTGTGTTTGTAAAGAATACAACTGTAAATCACCTGTAAAACTAATCACACCTGTCAGCACTATTTTGGAGATTACCCACAATCCCCAGATCTGGCCCTATGACTCTTGGCTGGCTTGGGAACCACTGAGCCTAAGAATGTGAGGCTGACTATAGATACAAGAGGTCTGAGCAGTTAAAGGTGAAAACCGATGAAGCTGTAAAAAATCTTGACTTTTCTTAAAGTGAAAGAACCTAAAGTAAAAGGCTGAACCTTGATGTTTTTATTTTTAAAGGTTTTAAATAGAATATATGTCTCCACACATGAATCATGTATCTGCACATAAACTCTTTTACAGTGCACATTGATCTCATTCAAACTTCAGATGAAAATCGACCTTGCTGCACTTCGATTGCACAATCTCAGCTTTCATAGTGACGGATTCATAGGCAGCAGTGCTTAATACCTACACACACTTTCTGTAATTCACTTTCCTGAGAGACTTGCCCATCAGTGACACGTGAATGTGGTCATACTGCCACTCCCCCAAAAAAACAAAACAAAACATAGGATAGTGTAGGGAAAGAGCTCAAGGTAGGCGCTGTCTTGCGGTAAATGACAGCTTTTGTAGTTATTTATTGCACTTTTGTGAAGCTGTTTGAATTTTAATTGAATGTGAGCATGAGATTTACATATTCTTGTGATGTTTTCTAAATGTGTAAACACTGAAATGGCACAAAGACGGAGCGATCAACAAACTGAACAGCTCCACATTCATATATGTCCTCTGGACTGGGATATTAATATGTATACTTACATAATGTGCTTAAATGAATAAAGATACATGAGATAAAATAGTCAAGAATCATATCCAAGGTCATGTATACTGCTTAAGGGACACCTCAGGATTCATTAAAACAACACAGATACAAAACTTTAGTTCTGTCATAAATTACTCATAAAAGTGAAAATACATTTTCACCATACAGAAAGCATATTTTGGTATGGTACAGTCATGGATAAGTTTTGGGACAGTAACACTTTTTTGGGTAATCTTGTCTTGGATGGATTGAATCAAAACAATCAGAATGTAAATGAGGTGCAGACTGAGCTTTAATTTAAGACCTTTAACAACAACACTGCACAACTGTGTAGGAATTACTGCCATTATTATGCAAAGCAAGAAAGTTCCAGTATAAGACACGTGCAGTCTGCAGTAAATTGCATGCTATGAATCTTAGTAAATCACTTCGTATGATTCATTTGAATGCTCTCTTCCCCTAAACCTGTGTACACATTTCAGGCACAAAACTGACACTGTGTCCATGTAATGCATCCAGCACTTAACACACTCATGTTGTTCATGGTTTGTAAAGTCATTATGGTACAGATGTAACTGGGCCATAAATTACATATTGTTATAATTACACAAAATGGGTTCTAGACCCCAAACCGTTCCTTTTATACCTGACTTTTCGGACTGCCAAGCCTGTAGTTATGTTCATTATCAGTTAGAGCCCCTCCTCATCCTTTTCCTCTTCTTCTGTGGTGCACCCCTATAAGTTCCGGAGTACCCCTTTGGCCTCTCCCCATATCTACCATTCCCCTGTGGGAGAGGTTGGTGTCATTTCTTTTCCAACACTGTATAACACACATATACTGTATATTTAGCCACCCTGATGTTTCTGATTGTGTGTTTTTAGTGCAGTTATTGTCATCAGTATGCCTGTCTTTGCTAGATGCTATAAATGTGTAGTACTTGTGCGCCACATATGTGTTCTAGGCACCGTCAATGCTAGTATGAATGGATAATTCTTGCTAGCTTGGAAGTTGTTGGGTTGAGCTAACCCTCTTCCTGACTTGGTTGTAGAAGCTGGAGCGAGTTAATTACTTGGAGGTCTTTCTTTCTTTTTACCTTTCATCGTCAGACACAACACAGAAACACACTGGTTACGCAGACAAAACAAATAGGAAATAAATTCCTCAGTTAAAAAAGCAGTTTAGTTATTTATTGTCTGTCGCTGGACTTTTGTGAAGTATTTGTGGTATCAAACTGCTCAGTTCTGTTTTTCCTAGCAGAATGTTTACTTGGAAAGGTCAGTGAAAGGTTTAACAAGAAAAGGCCAAACAAAGTAAAAACTGTCAGAATAGATGCAAAGCAAAACACTGGAAGTGGGGCTTTTTTTATGTCATGATGGTGGGTCAACATCGCTCATTTTTATTGCCTTTAGAGCCCTTTGTGAACTCAACCACCCAAACACTCCAGATACCCACACAGGTGACGTGGGTTAAGTGTCTGATGCCATTATGCATTAGTGATTAGGGCTCAAGGTGAAGATCTTATGTGTGAGTCTAGCTTCTCTCTCTGATGTACAGCAAGCAAATGTCTGGTTCGCTAATTTAACGTTATGATTGTCCCATGCAGCTGAAAATAATCATAGTAAAATACGACAAGAGGAAAAAAGCAGTAATTCAACTCTCAGTGTAGCAACAATACAAATTGACTATTTCATTAATGTATGAGACATATGGGAGCACATGCATCAATAATTTTGGTTTCTTGGTACTTTTGTAAAGTAATAGTTTGAAAGTGTGCTCGTGGTATGAAATAAATAATAAATAGGAAACTACAGCCAGCAGCTCATTAAAGAAATACTTATTTTATATTTTTGTTTCATTAATCAAAAAATACACAGAATATTAAGAAATGCATGAAGTAACCATATCCACCAAGAAGTTTATACTTTGCGTACTGTACGCAGATTTTATAGAAGTACTGTTAATGTTAGTAATTGAGCCTTAGAGGTACCACTCTGTTTGTAGCTTCTCCCCAATCACAGCTGGGACGGCATCAGCCTCTTTGGATGGATATTTCTGTGGCATGTCCACAGGAAGGAAGGATGTCTGTGTTGTTGATACGAGAAAACACATTATGACAGCAAAACATAGCATAATCTAAGATAATTATTGCTCCTATATCAACTGAAAGTACAATATGTATATCAGCCGTAAAAGGTGACCTAAAGCTGTTTGGAAAATTAGAGGTCTTTACACAAAACAGTGACCTCATATGCATCAGTGAAAACAGCTCAGCACCTCCACAGGCTGTATCTGTAAGGCCCTTGGCCTCTGTCTGCACCCCACATGCAAAGACCATAAAGGGCAGCCTTCGCATGGTACATCAGAGCCCCCTTCTCTCTCACACACACACACACACACACACACAAACACTGTGACCCCATCCACCACGATTCATCTCCCTGGCACGGTGAAGTGTAAAGGAGATTATTACCGGTGAAGGGCTGAAGATCTACTGCTCTCCTGCCTGCCTTGCAGAGGAAATGGGAAAATATTGCTAATGTTTACAGCTGTGTGGTTGTGTGTGTGTGTGGGTGGAGGAAATCTTGTGTACGCTAGTAATGCCTAAAGCCTGACCAGCATGGCAAAGAAGCTCGGAGGCTTGTTTACCATCTACAAATGTGCTGACTTCAGAGAGTTTTATGTGCAAATGTTTCTACACACGCGGATGCATTTTCAGAACTGTGTGCGTGTGCGTGTGTGTGTGAGACCATGGGTTATCAAATGTAAATGTATTGTTGTACATTAAAAAACACCCAGAGACCAGCTGTTGTTGACTGCTGTACAGTATGTTTCATAAGCAGTGCTTCTCTTCTTCCTCCTCTTTCTTTTTTAATCTATATGGCATTTTCATCTTGGTGTGCAGTGAAAGGGAAGCTGACTAATGTTCCACAATAAATCAATGCCCATTTGTTCATGTTATGTAAATTAAAGGTCAGTGTCATTACTTCCTTATGAACACATATAAAAGATGTAACCACCATCATCCTGTTTGTTTCTGGACTCCACAGTTTGAAGTCTCAATGTCAGCATTTGGCTCCTGTTATGTTGAGTTTTTGGTGCTAGAAGTGACCGTACTTGGATGAAAGGGTGAGGTACTAAGTCATCAGCTAACCCGAGTAAACATAATTAGCAAGCTGCATCTATAAACTATATGGGTGCAATGCACAGACACACATATCTGCTAATCACTGTTACTTGGTTACCAATTAAGTAGCAGACTAATTACTCAGTAAAGCTGAAGAAACAAACTTCTTGGACAGTTGGTGTCTCACAATATGCCATAATGTTTAATAGATATTTACAGATTCTCAAAGGCATCAACAATACAAACATGAGTTTTTAGTTCCAGTTGAGTTTCTCAAATTAGTAAAAAGGAGACAAACAGCAACTGGCTGCAGCTCCTTGTGTCAGGACACCTGTGTGTCCATGCAGCCATACCTCTATCTCCAGTATCCAGATGGATGTTATATAAATATTCACCCACCATAAAGCTGTTAAGAAGGAAGAATTATGCATAGAGACCAAAATCATTTTTGTACTATGCAGCAAACATGTTTATTTTTTACTGTAAGATTGGACCTGTGGAGTTTGGCTTGCTTTTGGAGCCAGCCTCAAGTGGATATCACGCAACTACATTCAGTTCAAAAATCTCTATGACTTAATAATGTCTTATACTTGTTCTTTAACGTTTACTTAATGTTGCTGTTATTTGCAGTTTTTGCATGCACGTTGTACAAAGAAGGATGTGCAGAGGCCCGATTCCTTTTTTTAACCTCTTTCTGACAGTCAGATCAATACTGTGCAGTTTGAAATTGTTTTCAACTACAGAAATAAATATTACACCCCCCTCATAATCAGCAAATAACAAAGGAGTATGATTTATCAGATTTGTGACAGGTACTCACAATGCGTTACATGTCAGCTGAAATAGCTGCTCTGTGAGGCAGGCAAAGCATGTGCATCTTATTTAATAGCAAAGCTAGCATACTGGTGTTTAGCAGGTATAACTATCACAAAATGTCACAGCCTTTAGATATGCATTATCTGGCAAAGATACCGTGCCACCGTGGTTAGCACTGTTGCCGCACAGCAAGAAGGTCCTGAGTTCAATTCCACCATCAGGCCGGGGTCTTTCTGTGTGGAGTTTGCATGTTCTCCCCGTGTTTGCGTGGGTTCCCTCCGGGTACTCCGGCTTCCTCCCACCGTCCAAAGACATGCAGCTTGTGGGGATAGGTTAATTGGATAATCCAAATTGCCACTAGGTGTGAATGTGCGAGTGAATGTGAGTGCGAATGGTTGTCTGTCCCTGTGTGTTGGCCCTGCGACAGATTGGCGACCTGTCCAGGGTGTACCCCGCCTCTCGCCCTAAGACAGCTGGGATAGGCTCCAGCACCCCCCGCGACCCTGAAAAGGATAAGCGGAAGCGAATGGATGGATGGATGGATGGATGGATGGATATCTGGCAAAGCTGATAGCAATGTCAACTTGCAACTTTGTAGAATGGGTTGTTAATGGGTTTTAACTGTTGTTACTTAGGGTATGAAATAGGCATGCAGTTTGTGTTTAAATATGCTGACTGGAAAAAATGTTCTATAAAAACAAAAGTAGACATGTTTAAAGTGAAAGAAAACCAGCCACAGACTTGTGCAGCAGGGTTTTCTAATGGCAACAGAGACATTTTGGCTCCGTTGCCATTAGTTTTCACTGGCACGCACTAAGAGATCCTGTCTCATTTCCTCTGATCTGCTCTCATTCTCTGTCCACTCTTGTGTGTCTGACATACAATTAGACTGTGGTTGGGCAGTGAAACCAGATCTGACTCAGGCGGATCACTAAACACACGGGTCAGACAGGTTAGCAGAGATGGCACCTGGCTGCTAATGTCAAAGGTCAACCTTTTTATCTCTTTCCTTCCTTCTGTAAGATCAAAAAACCACTTAGTGAAAGATAGCTCTAAAGTTCAGCTGAAACACTCCTGTACAGGTTTAACACTGCCCTTTGATATTGAATCAACTAGGAGTTTTTACTCCAAGTATATAAAAAAAAATATTGAAAAAGAGAACAAAATGAATAAATAGGTTGGTTTTAATTGAAGATAACTTCAACATCAGCAACACTGTATACTATACTTTAAATCCTAAAAGCCATAAACAGTCAAAAAAGATGTTACAAACTGACACATGGTCTTGTGCAAGTTTCAGATTAGCTGTTTTTTTTTTTTTTTGAAGAATTTTCATAAAATCTTTTAACCTGATTTGCTTGAAGCAGAGGTGTCAAACTCATTTCACATGGTTCTGTAGTTCAGTCCAGTTTTTTTGTTGTTGTTTTGTTTTAAACTGTAAAGCAGAAGTTATGGAGGTTTTATTAGAGACATGCTTTTTGTAATTTGGCATGATTTGTGAACGTTGAAATTTCTTCAGTACTGAATAGCAGAAATTAGGCTTTCTTGCCAGAGGTCCTTTTTTGGCAGGTTCAGTGAATTTTGGTCAGAGCTAGACGAAACCTGTGGTTTTAGAAACTGCTTTCAGCACCTGAGGGCATGTCTGTGCCGTCAGGTGAACGGGTGGGTCCGTGCTTTGTGTTTACATCTTTTTGAGGAATCTGTCTTTAATCGTTTGCTTCTTTAGCTGTTTGGTGGTTGTTGAAATCGTTTTGTGAGCTTTCAGCTGAGATCCTGACGTCTCTATGGATACCACACATGTCTATATTTAAATAACAGATCAGGCGCTACATCACGTTAAACCAGATGTTCTCCCTCTCGCCCCCGGTAGCGGGGGCATTGGGGTTCAACAGGTTAATTGTTTATTGCTTAATTACTTTGTGTAGTATGAATGGCCATAACTGAGGTTTTTATCAGAACGAAAAGCTGTAAAACTTGTGAAAGTACAGTTAAAAGTCCAAAATTTCTGCTTGCGCTTGTTTGTGGTGAGCTACATGCACACATTTCTGCATCTCTGCCATTCAAAGACACTTTTATTTAGTTTATAGGAAATAATATTCAATGCTGAGCTGTAACTTTAATCTTTTTCAAGGAAGGAATTTTTAAAATTTAGTTTTGTTTTCATAAAATGGACTTAATAGTAAGAGGGAAAACACACATGAGATTTAAGGCCTACATTAGTATGAACGTTTTTGTCCTCCACAATGGAAAATGGCTGAAAATAGAAACAGGTATTACTTTATCCAGCTCCTAATTTTATAAATGCTTTCCTCCGCTTTGCAGTCTCCACTATCATTAAAATGCAGCCGGATGCTGCTCATTTAACATTTGTGCTCCTTTTGTCGCTTTTTTCCGACATGCTTGCATTTAAATCCAGCTGCCCCGTCTCTCTGTGTACCTGGCCTATACAACTACACTTGCTGTCTTGGAACATCTTCCTTCTTTCACATAATCATCCCAGTCTGCCTTTGCATGTGATTGGCTGCATGGTGTGCCCATCAAAATAAAGTCCCACCACTGCCTGCATGGATTCTCAGCAGGGCTGAAGATTCAGCTCCCACATACTGACAGGCCATTAATAACTGACATATGAAATTATCCCAGCTGGATGTGGCCCACAAGCCGTACGTTTGACACCCTTGGCTTAAAGGTTTAGGATGCTGAAGGATATGAGTGCCTTGAGACCTTAGAGGCTGAAAGTGGGTCTGATATGTTGTTTAGAGCCATTAAGGGTCTTGGACACTGGGAGAGCTTTAATTGATTTGAATACAGAAAACTGAAACAAGCAGAGAGCAGATTTCTGTGGTCAATAAATGCTTTTTAGTTCAAAAAGAGAGAAATGGAGTAAAGAACTTTGTGTAAAATGCACTGTAAATCACATTAGGGCTAAGAAGCTTCTGATATTTCTTTATTATCAAATTAGAAATGTCATTATGAAAGTGCAGCTTACCATCTATAACAAGCCCTGCACAGTCTCTAAAGAGAGTCTATGGAATTTTATCATTAGGGACACGGAAATGAACAATTTTATGTCATCAGCAAATATATATAACTTTGTGTAGCCAAGGGTTATGAGATATAAATACATTGTAGATGGGTTGATTATTATACTGACTTGTTATCTGAACCTTGTTATCTCTGAATATAATAACAGTTAGTTTTTTGTTTAAACAATGCTCAGAGTGTCGACTGACAATGATTCTGGTAACTGGTAACAGCAAATGTCGAGCGCCTGAAAGTCTCATTTTAAAAAAAGAAATTGGGTTTTTTTGTATATATTTATTTGTTAGGTTGAACAAAAGTGGTCCCAATCCAGATCCCTGTGGGATCCCACTTAAAATGACACTGCATTATTAGAATAACAGTGACCATGTTTGATCATTAAATTGAGTCAAACCAGTATTTGAAAGAACTTTTTCCTGCTTGTCATTGGCACTTGTGATTGATTTCAACTCTTCCTGAAAAATCAGGCCTAGCAGCTTTGTTTACTCAGAGTTTCTATATTATTTCAAAAGTTACCTGTAGCTACAATATCAATAATTTGGGACTCAGTAGATTTCCTCTTCCTTCATCCTTCAAAGAACCTCAGGGTTTCCCTTTTGAAAAATGGTACAATATTGGTTGACACAGCTCATGGGGTGTCTGACAGCACAGCAAGGAGGACTTAAGCAAAGAAACCCAAGGCTATTGGCTGAACCTGAACACAGCCAGACACCTGCATGCAGACAGCACAGGAGTAAAATAAAAGTACTACCTTCATGTTTTCTGTTTGTAAATGCATCAAGTCTGGGTGTATTTAAAACAATTAAAGTGGCCCCTACTCATAATTAGTGGTGCATCGCTACAGTATCCTCTCATGTGTTATCATGTCTTACATCTATTTAGAAAAGATCCATAACAGCCTATTAGAGTAATGCTCTCCAACACTAATTATCTGAGCCATCAGCCATCAAAGTTCTACTTTGTCAGTTCCAACACTCATTAAGTGTCTTTAATTAACAATCACCTTTTAATAGACAACACATGCAATGTCAAAATGTGTTGCTGCAAGCATGTGTTTAAAAAAGATTGAGGCCACACTCAACAGCGAGGATCTTTTTACTTTAATTAGTGTCTATAATAGGAAAGGCCTGATGGGACAGTAGAGAAATACAAGACGAAATGGGAATAGGTCACCTTGCTCTTTTCAACTATTCTATGTCAGTCTGACATTGTCTGTTTTTATTTTTACATTTTTATAGGTAAAAGCCACACGTGAAAAGCAAAACAAAACATGTTGTTCCTCAAACTGTGAGAGACAGAGCCAGTGCTTTGAGGCATGTGAAAAATCCAGGTGAATTCAAATTAATCTTCTGATTTATGAAGGGAAATTAAACTAAGTTAAGATGGAGTTGCAGATGTTATCAAGCTGTTCATTTTTTTTAAAAATCAGCTTGGATTTTTTTTTATTGTTAATCATTCATACAGATTTTGGGGTTGTGGAGCTTAATGGAGATGTGATAAACAGTTTGAAAAACAGACAGAAAAAATAACAATAAGAAAGCAGAAAATGACGCCTTTTCCTGTGATACAGATCAGTCACGCTGTCCTGAAAGTGCAAATGGAAACTGCAAACAGTAATCCATCTCATTACTTATTAATAAGCTTTTGAAAGCAATTAAACTCTTTGTCAAAGCCCATCAAATCTTTGTCTCAAATCTTGTGCTGTTTTCTACAATATTGAAAACAAACTTTACTGAGCTGTCAGTGTTTAGGTTAGGAAGCTGAAGTTATATTTGTCTGTGTCAGGCTTCCTGGGTCGTTCACACAGTGTTTTCAGTTTTGGACCTTTTGCCATTGTTTAGTGACCCCATACCTGCTTCCTGTTTTATTGTGTTAGTCTCTTGTCAGTGTGCATTATGTTTAATTTTACTTCCTCTGTCCCATTGATTAGATTCAGTTGTTTGCAGTCCTCTTCATTATCAAGTTATTTAAGCACTCAGTTTCTCTCAGTTCCTTGTCTCGTTATCGTCAACTCCTCTCCTGTTTCCCATCATTCAGTCATTTATGTTTAGCCTCTCAGTTTAGTCAATAAAGTCGGGCACTTTTTCAGCAGTCCTGCATTTGGGTCCTCTCCTTCCATTCAGCACACACCAGTACGTGACAGACTAACAGTGGCCTGTCAGCATAGGTAATCACTACTGTTAAATTGGATGACTTTCTACTAGATACTGTTTCACTGCTCGAAAGGTGTTCAAGCACAGTGGCCATAATGCACCAAACCCGTCATCTCCAGAGCACTTAAGGTTAGCTGTGGTGTAAAGATGTAAAATAATTATAGAACAAGCAATTTTATAATCAAAGTGTTTTTATTGAGTTTTCGTAGAACAAGCAATTTTATATTCTCATAACTATTTGTGTTAACCTCTTTAAAATATCATTGACGCAATTTCCTCAAGCCAAACCAGTCGTGTCATACGGCTGCGTCTCCCTGACTCTAGTCTGCTACGGTTTCTGTCCTGTTAGGAGGAAGTTTCTCCTTCCCACTGTCACTAGGTGCTTGCTCATAATTATTGTAGATCTTTACCCTACAATATAAAGTGCCGTGAGATGACTGTTGTTGTAATTTGGTGCTATTCAGTTCAATTTTATGTACACAGCGCCAAATCACAGCGCAGTTGAGTTATGCCAGGAAGTCAAGTATTCTGATATGAGGCTTTGTTTTTCAGAGGAGCCACAGTATCCAGAGTCATATGCAGCGAAGATGTAAAAGTAGAAGTTCTCAGGAAGCAAGAAGCAAGGCATTAGTGAGGAAATAAAGATGACTGATGGCACAGAGAGACTGATTTTTTATTCATACCAAAATCTTATTAATTTCCCCCAAATTATATGATCATGATGTTTAATTCCTTGTATGGACCTGCAACTGTGTGTCTGTGTTTGGGGGGGAGTGAGTCCTGAATATGCTGCTGTGTATAAAAGGAGTAAGAGTAATCGATTATATGTCAGGCACCTTGAAAATACAACACAAAAGTCAGCTTTTATTGACTCGTCCAGAATAAAACATTGTAAATGGAGGGATTTGCTATATGATGATATGAAAGGTACTAGCAGAAATGATTTTACTGGCTGAAAAAAATTGGGGTTGTGCTTTTTTTTTTTTGAATAAAAAATCTATATACTTATAATTTGAAACATAACAAAATGGACTGTACAATTTTGGAGTTTTGGCTTGAAACTGTTACCCAGTTTTGCTCGTCTACAGGGCTTTGTGATGGTCACAAGATGGAAAACTATGAATATATTCATTAACACAGTTATTCAGTCAGCCAATTAGAGAAGCTCACCTGCAGCTCATTACATGCAAAACTATCCCAGAGGGATCCACAGGTACCTAAAACTCATAATACAGAAATGGGTATGTCTAATATCTGGCAGCTTGTATTTGTTGCCCATCTGCCTTCCGTGTGGTATCTCTTGATAGGTACACTATCTTTGTTACTGACAGAAATTATGGACAAGTTGCACTACACTGGAAATATCATTTAATCCTGCCATTGAAAGTAGGATTGCATGGAAAAAGTGCCAGTAATAAAGTAAATTAAAGGCTTCTGCTAGAAAAGGTGGTAACCCTGTCCACTTAGCAGCTCAGAGGGAGTGAGGATGGAGCAGTTTAATGTCGATGTGTTTAATGTGTGACCACATCACAATTAACATTCATATACAGTAAAAATGATCTAAGCCACCCTAGTCCATAATCAGTAGGCATAAGTAGATGGATATCCTCTAAACAGGTTAAGTTGTAAAACATTTGATTACTAAAGCAGGCTAAAAATGGCTCAGCTGTGACAGACCAGTTTTCAGTGAACTGGAATATTTTTGTCTATAAAGCTACAATTTAAAATAAGAGAGAAAAAGAATCTCTTCTATTTGATGTTGTGCTATTCTCCCAGGACAGACTCAAGGGTGCTATGTTAATTTAACAGAGCTCCACCTACAGAGGTAATTTTCCAGGAAGCAATATGACCACCAACAGAACTAATAATACCTCTACATAATTACCAGCCATGACATAATGTGTCCATGTCTAATAGCTAATATATCCGGTAGTATATTAACACCACTTCTAGTGGGGGCCGTCACTCACTGATGCAGACACAGCGTGGGCTCATCTTCTTTCCTCCAACTGAGACCCTGGTTCAGCCTCGTGTAATGACCAGATTGCCATTACCACTCCATTACGATGCCCTTTTATTACCCATTCAGCACCTTGACCAGCACGGTAGTCACCTGTAACGCGATGACAGTTCTCCATCTCCTTCTCCATCTGGCTCTCGCTTTTGTCTCTGTGTTGCTCTCCTTCCAGTTAACTTGCTGATGCTGATTGACTCTGTAATGCACTGGAAATATCCTGGGTGGCCATTGGGAGCAAATTGCTTTGTGTAGTGTTGCTATAGGGCCCAAACTAACTGGACTCGAGTTGCAAGCTAGGCCTCTGCAGTGAGGGGGAAAAATAATGACACAGGCTGCTAATGGGCCTCGTTGTTAGGTTCCAGTTTTTGCTGCTGCAGCACAGAGCTGTGGTAGGATGCTATAATGTGAGCAGTAATATATGATGAATCCCCCTGGCGGAAAACTGCCCTTTAAGTAAAATCACTTCTCCACCATCAGGATACTTTCCCGGGAAGTGAATGGGGTCCGTATTGATCAGAGGAACATTACTTTGGTTGAAAATTCTTGTTGTGACATAGCTAAGTTATGGTTAGTATGGTTTCTATACGGGTTTAGTTTGAAGTTGTTCTGTTATTTTCTTCCCATGCCTTCTGTATTACTCTCTCTGTCATAAGGTTTACT
The DNA here is from genome assembly GCF_965226115.1 of Aulonocara stuartgranti. Classification (NCBI taxonomy): domain Eukaryota; kingdom Metazoa; phylum Chordata; class Actinopteri; order Cichliformes; family Cichlidae; genus Aulonocara; species Aulonocara stuartgranti. The sequence continues at coordinate 4,595,413 of NC_138944.1, read as the reverse complement.
GATGCCTTTCATGAGAGCCTTTGTCTTCTTGTGGTTGCTTCCTGTTTTACTTTAAGGCAGGGGTCCCTAACTCCAGGCCTCGAGGGCCGGTGTCCTGCAGTTTTTAGATGTGTCTGTGATTCAGCTGATTCAAATGGCTAAATTACCTCCTCAACATGTCTTGCAGTTCTTCAGAGACCTGGTAACTAATCATTTGATCCAGGTGTGTTGACCCAGGGTGAGATCTAAAACCTGCAGGACACCGGCCCTCGAGGCCTGGAGTTGGGGACCCCTGCTTTAAGGGTTTTCTCACTTGTTTTGGTTTTACTTCCTAATTTTGTTCCTCTCTGTTTGCTCCACAATCATTTATTTTAGCTTTTAACATTGTGTGTGTGTGTGTGTGTGTGTGTGTGTGTGTGTGTGTGTGTGTAGGCTTGACTTTCACTTTGTCAGATCATCTGTTTTCCCTCCCATGAGTCTCTTCTACCTCATCTCTTAATTGCCCCTTGGGGATAAATAAAGTCTGTCTGATTCTGATTCTGGAAATAGAGTCCAGTTCCTTGTACGTGTTGTCACAAACCTGGGTCTGTTGACCCAGCATTTTGAGTTTTAGTTTATTTTGATGTTTAATTTCTTTTCTAAGGTTTTCTGAGTTCATTTCTACCAGGACTAGGTCTTCAACCCCTGTGTTAAGTCTCCCTTGCCCTTCATGTGTTTCATGTCTGCGTGTCTTGTGTTGTCAAGTTCTTGTTGTCATGTCTGCGTCTCATTATGTTTCCTGTTTTATTTTGGAGAGGTCTTGTGTTCCTATGTTCAATGTGTTTAATTTTACTCTCCCCCTGTGATGTTGTTATGTTCATTCATGTGTTTCCACTTCTCCTGCTCACCTCATGTGTGCATTTAGTCTGTCAAACATTAAAGGTTTTTTCATGTTTTAATCTTAGTTCACCCAGTTTAGGTTATTGTTTAGTTTCATCTTTGCCTTTTGTTTTGTACATTTTTTGTCAGCCTTAATAAATGGCTTGTTTTTGTCACGCTCAAGTTTTGTTTTGTCTCTTTGCGTGTTGCTCATGGGTCTGCCTCCTCACTCCACACAGTCAGCTTTGCAGCCAGACTGTGACATGTGTACACAGATTTGGTCAGTAAAGCTGATTCTGGTTCTGATACCAGTTTACCAGTTTGTGTTTTTCACTTTTCTTTCCATTGTTTGTTGGACTTTAGTTTATCAGCTTTTCAATAACATTCACTTTTACTTCAGTTTCAGATGTTTTTGTCTTTGTTGGTCCACCTTCAGTCCAAATCTTGACTAAATGTAAAAAAAAAAAGAAAAAAAGAAAACCCAAATCACTCCAAATGTATCTGCAATTATAAGTTTATTGTAAGACAATGGTGGCAAAATATTATTGAGGAGCAGATTCACTCTAGAAATTAAAAACAATCATCCATCTCCATGTTTCCTGTCTTCCTGTTTACGTGCCCGTCTAATAAAGGTAAAATAGAGAAGCTTTTAAAAAAGTGATGACCGTTGTGGATGATTCATAAATCAAACTGTTCACACAGCTGGGCGTCTCAGTATGAGCACTCTACAACTTAATTAAAAACAACCATGTGATACATTTACTCAACAGTTGACTTTTTCTGAAGACACCAGAGCGCTTCTGTTTGCATATGTTAATATCATTATATTATCATCATCTACTAGCTTACAGTCCAGGGATGCACCAATTAAGAATTTCAGGGCTGATACTGTTTACAGTTTGTTTCAATGATGTTAACTCGTTTCTTTCTTTTGTTCTCCACACTTGGTGCCAAAGACGAACCTTTCATTATGAGTAATTAAATAACATTCACTACATTGCCAAAACTATTCAGTCACACATCCAAATCACTGACTCGTGAAAAAAATTATGAAAGTGAATTGCAGATGCGAGAACCACAAACTAACACCAGCCACTGTAATATGTTCAAAAAGGTGAATCTCAACCGTCAATGTTAGGTTGATAAATCGATTAATGCCGATATATATAAAATCTACACATAATAAAGTGCTAATATTTTCTGCATGTCACATTTTACTACTAATATTTATAAAGCCGGAGCTGTAGGAGAAACCAACATGTGACCAAAATCTCTACTCCTCTGCAGCGCAAAAGAGCAATGTTATGCAGTCTTCCAGCATAATGAATACCTCTCACATCCCACTTAGTATGAGTGCTTTTAAGTTTGAGGTTAATTTTCAGTTAAACTTCTAGGAGTGATTCTGAAATGCTTAATAGGCAAAAGCTCAAGTGTTTTTTTAGCAGTCTGAGGTGACACTGAATGCTAAATGACTTTCATTTTAATGTGACCATCAGTTACGCTGACTTTTAAGATTGTTCTTTTTTGGTCTTTAATACTGTTGACTCAGTGAAATGGAGTTTGTATTACGTGTCATTGGTTAAATGGTTTGCTCTTTGTCTTTCTTTCTCTTGTGCCAGGTTGCAAATGATGCAGAGAAGGATGTCAGAGATAAAAGCCAGCAAGTACAGAAGACACCTTAGAAGTCCATCAGTGTGTGTGTGTGTGTGTGTGGTAATTTTTAAAAGCAAAGCTGTTTTACTCTCTGCCAAAAAGACACTGTCAGATTAACTGTATCTTTTTATGTACTTGCCCCATATTTTAATTGGATATGGGTCAGCGTGGCTCTTTTTATGCACTGTTCTCATTACATTTTTGGGTCACTCCGTTTTTTACTCTGGGAACCTTGTAAATAAATCATAAATGTCCTTGATCTGCCGCAGAGTGCTTGTCAGCTGTTAATATGTGTATAATATTCATGTTGAATTATGTGGTGAGCTACAACGGCTGCATGTGGTAACCGCACACAAACATCACTTTGGCCATATCCTGTACGTGTTGTCGCTGAGTGTCTCTCTTTAAATGAGTTGGACTTGGCAACCTGCACCGCTGTGCCAGCCTGGTCCCAGCGAGGCAAGCGGAAAAGGGCAGGGGGGGAAGGGGGCTGACTCTGCAGGGATGTGGCCAGGAATAGAAGTGGTCAGATGGGGCAGTATTGATCAGCAGGAGGGGTCGGAGGATCAGCTGATGAAAACCGCAGACTGGACAGAGTGAAGTATGTATCTTATAACACTGGACAAATACTATACTGTAGATACACAGTGAACAGACTGCGATATCATATCCTTGATGACTGATTGCAAACTAATAATGTTTGCTCTCATTGATATTGCTTAAAAATTGCTGCAGTGATTGCTGATGAGATCAGGGATCTCAGGGAATTCGAAAGCCTCATCTATAAAAAAAATACATTGAAATTGCATTCTGGTCGTGAACAGAGAAACTAGGAGGTCTGAAAGGTGTTTTGCTACTAAGAGGTTTCTGTACATGTAAACACCCAACCTGCTGCTTATCCAGGTTTGAGTTTCAGCCATCTCTTCCAAATTAACCGGGGCTTTCCCAAACCAACTGAGAGACACAATCTCTCCAGCAAGTCCTGGGTCTGCTCTAGGGCCACGTTGTACTAGGACATGCCTAAAACACTCTGCCTCCGGAGCCTCTGGTGTCTCACAGGCTAACCAACCCTTTATATGACTCATTATTCAACTCAAAGTCCCTAATGAATACAACTGAAGCTGTGCTGGAGGAAGCAATTGAACATCTTGTGAACTGGAGTGTCTGACAGAAGTTCCCAGCACACCCTAACTAAATGCTTGGGTACAGGGGATCTAGTTGATAGCTCAGCTGCTCAACCAGCAATTAAACCCATCAGGTAGATGTCTGCTTAGGAAGTAGATTAATATTCTGTTAAACATCTATAGAAATTTCAACCAAAGTTCAGCCTGAACTTTACAAAAATGATGGTTTGAGGCACCTGAGCATTACCTTTCACACATAAATTCCTACTTGTGCCTCTCACCTGGTCATATTTTAATGTGTGACTACAGTCTTCCATAAATTGTGTGAAGGTAAGGCTTTAGCGGTATAAATGCTACTGGATGTTTTCTTCTTTTGGATTCTGTCTTCAGTAAACTGTTGGTACTGGATCATTCAGCTTCACTGGTCAGGGAGGAGCTGACACTCAGAGAGACAATCTGACAGTTTCTTCTGCAGTTCTTTGTTTGCTTCACAGTTTTCCCATCTGCAATCACTCCATCTTCTCCTCCGTCTCCCCTCTCGGTCGCTGTGTTTCAGAGGCACTGAGCAGGCGGGCATCTTTGCTTTTTCGTTATTTAGCGCCCGAGGACTCTGACAGAGGACAGTGATCCTGCAGTCCTGTTCTGACAGCTCTGCTATTGTTCTCTCTGCAGCATTTCTGTCTTCTCCATTTTCCCTGTTGTTTTTAAAGAAACAAGTTGTTTGACTGAACATAAACTATGACCTTTTTGGCTTGTTTTTATTTTAATCTTTGTATAGTTCTCATATTGGCCTCTTCTCCAGAGTTACATATCTTGCTGCATATGAGTTTCTGACTCCACTTAGTTTTTAAGTTCAGTCTTAACCATTATTTGATATCCCGTACGTCACCAACATGATGTCACACACTGCTTTTTAACTACAGATTTTGCTTGCCTTCATGCAGGAAGCCTTAAAGACATAAAGCACTTGGGTGACCTTTAATTTCCTGCTTTTAAATTAAGATTAAACTAAAGTTATTGAACTTGGCCCTAAAAATCTTAGAAATGTGGTATCTAGCTAGATGCTTACTCTGAATGGCATTACTCTGGATTCGAGTAACGCTGGGAGGAATCTGTATTTTTGGTTCCTGGGGTATTTTAAAGTAGAATGTTACGCCACAATCGGCCTAGTCTGCTGGGAGCTTCCTGTTGAAAGGGAGTTTTTCCTTTCCACTGTTGCCAAGGGGGTGTCTGATCGTTGGGGTGTTCTCTGGTTTTCTTATTGTAGGACATTTACCTTACAACATAAAGCACCTTGATGCAACTGTTGTTTTCATTTAGTGCTGCATAAATAAAATTGTATGGCATTTTTTGAAGCAACATTTTATCAAATGTCAAAGAAAAAATAGACTTTATTCATATGGTTCTATGGTTACAATGTACATATATGCAGTGGCTTGCAAAAGTATTCGGCCCCCTTGAACTTTTCCACATTTTGTCACATTACAGCCACAAACATGAATCAATGTTATTGGAATTCCACGTGAAAGACCAACACAAAGTGATGTACACGTGAGAAGTGGAACGAAAATCATACATGATTCCAAACATTTTTTACAAATAAATAACTGCAAAGTGGGGTCTGTGTAATTATTCAGCCTCCTGAGTCAATACTTTGTTGAACCACCTCGCAGCTGCAATTACAGCTGCCAGTCTTTTAGGGTCTGTCTCTACCAGCTTTGCACATCTACAGACTGAAATCTTTGCCCATTCTTCTTTGCAAAACAGCTCCAGCTCAGTCAGATTAGATGGACAGCGTTTGTGAACAGCAGTTTTCAGATCTTGCCACAGATTCTCGATTGGATTTAGACACCAGACAGGTCAGAGATAAAGTTATTGAGAAATTTAAAGCAGGCTTAGACTACAAAAAGATTTCCCAAGCCTTGAACATCCCACAGAGCACTGTTCAAGCAATCATTCAGAAATGGAAGGAGTATGGCACAACTGTAAACCTACTAAGACAAGGCCGTCCACCTAAACTCACAGGCCGAACAACGAGAGCGCTGATCAGAAATGCAGCCAAGAGGCCCATGGTGACTCTGGACGAGCTGCAGAGATCTACAGCTCAGGTGGGGGAATCTGTCCATAGGACAACTATTAGTCGTGCACTGCACAAAGTTGGCCTTTATGGAAGAGTGGCAAGAAGAAAGCCATTGTTAACAGAAAACCATAAGAAGTCCTGTTTGCAGTTTGCCACAAGCCATGTGGGGACACAGCAAACATGTGGAAGAAGCTGCTCTGGTCAGATGAGACCAAAATGGAACTTTTTGGCCAAAATGCAAAACGCTGCACATCACTCTGAACACACCATCCCCACTGTCAAATATGGTGGTGGCAGCATCATGCTCTGGGGGGGCTTCTCTTCAGCAGGGACAGGAAGCTGGTCAGAGTTGATGGGAAGATGGATGGAGCCAAATACAGGGCAATCTTGGGTCTAAATCCAATCGAGAATCTGTGGCAAGATCTGAAAACTGCTGTTCACAAACGCTGTCCATCTAATCTGACTGAGCTGGAGCTGTTTTGCAAAGAAGAATGGGCAAAGATTTCAGTCTCTAGATTTGCAAAGCTGGTAGAGACAGACCCTGAAAGACTGGCAGCTGTAATTGCAGCAAAAGGTGGTTCTACAAAGTATTGACTCAGGGGGCTGAATAATTACACAGACCCCACTTTGCAGTTATTTATTTGTAAAAAATGTTTGGAATCATGTGTGATTTTCCTTCCACTTCTCACGTGTACACCACTTTGTATTGGTCTTTCACGTGGAATTCCAATAAAATTGATTCATGTTTGTGGCTGTAATGTGACAAAATGTGGGAAAGTTCACGGGGGCCAAATACTTTTGCAAGCCACTGTACATACCTGACATACATACCTGCTATTCAGTGCTAAACAGACTAATAAAGTACAAACTTTTCACAAAAAGCACAAAACTGGATGTACTACACAGACAGCCATATTATTATTTATATAATTAAATTGAAAATGTTCTGAAAAGCAGCTCAAACACAGCAGAGAGGAGCAGAGGAGCAGACAATGAACACTAAAATGTGTTGGCACACTTCTCAGTTAAACTAAATCAACCCTTCCTGAAGCCTTATGTGTCCAAATTATATGCCTAGCATTAGCAAGTAAATCTGTTTCTCTGATATATTGTGTTAACCAATAATTTTTCTTTGACTGACCATCTTGGCCATCATGAGTGAAGATTTAAGAGGTCACCTACATTATTAAACATACTTTGATGTTTAGGTATTTTTCATTAAAAGCATTTTTTTTAGAAATACGTAGTCATCAGGACAGACACACTACAACCAGGATTTTACAGAACATGATGCATTACTGTGTGTTTAACATGGGAATCTACGGGATTTGACCCTCTTTTTTGCACCCAGCCTCAAGTGGCCATTAGAGGAACTGGAGGTTTTAGCACATCCACACTGGTTTAATTTTTCAACCACTGAGGTCAGGAGAAAATACAGACGATAAAGCAATGGACAGTAATCATCAGTGGAGAGAGGAGTTCCTCTCTTTTTCAAGCCTACACAGCAAAAGGAGGAACTGTCTTTAAAAGCCTGGAACAAGAATAAAAGGAAGTGCTAAAGAGTCAAACTGTTGAAGGCACGACCAGGATAAATGAGTGCAGGCTTTGCTGCAGCATTTCAGCAGAACTGCAGCAAAGCCAAACAAAAATGAGATGGAGGTGAAGGCTGTGGTTTTCTGAAAGAGAAAAGTTCAGCTCTCCTTTGTGTGGAGTCATCAGAGATAGAAAGTGAGTGTCTGCGGTGAAGTCTGCAGCAGGCTGACAAATTTCTTTACAGCTGTGAAGAAAATAAAATCCACCAGAATGTGAAATACAGAAGGTATGTTGTATTTAATGACATTTCTTTTTCACAGATATTTATTTCAATGACTAAATGGTTTTTTTTAGCATTTCCTAGAACAATCTCTAATAAAATACCGTACATGCAGCTAGTTATAACAACAAATCAACAGAGAGAGGTAACATCCTTCAAAAAGTCTTATATAACAGTGCCGCAGATGCAGAATGGCCTTTTGTTGTCAAGATGGAGGCCGTGTCTGACTGTTTGTGTCTTTATTTAAACTTTAAAACTGCCAGAAGGACTGAAACTTGTCTTTGTTTCTACCTTTTGTTTTTGTAACGAGCTTTTAATAAATGCCTCTGTCATGTGTTTCATTTTTCATAGAAATAGCCTTGTTTGTGAAATCATTAGAAAGATTTCTAAATAATTCTCTCTCAATGAAACAAATCATGGATTCACACACTGACAATTTTGGAAATATTGTGATTCAAATTCAAATTCAAATTCAAATTCAAATTTTATTTGTCACACACACACACACAACCATACACAGTATGACATGGGGGTGAAATGCTTGTAGCTGTACAATGCCCGACCATTAAATGACAGAAGAAAAGTTTTACAATATTTACAATTTACTACAAAAATTTACAAATTAACTAAGGAATTTACAGTAAAGAATGTGATAACAAAGTATTGGGATAGCACGGGAAAAATTGTGCACATGGAAGTAATTTGAAAGGCACCAAATGAAGATGTAGGAAATTTCTGGTGAAATTACAGGCTGCGTGTTTATCTTATTTAAATTAGGTGACTGGTTTATAAAGGATTTTGCTAAAATTCAGTCTAATACATGTAATCTGGTTATTCTTGTTGATCAGGCTGCTCTTCACAAATGAATCACTTGTAAGTCAATCAGTGCTCGTATGACAAAAGGCTGCTGGGTGCCACCAGTGGGTGAGATTTTCTAGTTTTTCATTTCATGTTCATGTTGGTGACGAAACATGTGGTTGGTGTGCACCTCTTTGCCTCAAGCCTCCTGCTTTAATCTAGCCACTATTGGCCAATTTGAACACCAGCACAAGTGTATCAACAGACATTTTATACATCTGATCATCAGCGACTGAAATCCGAGTCTCACACAGTCACCTCTGTGTAGTACAAGGCTTAACATCCAGACCTTTTATCATGTGTAGATGAATAAGACTCCCTTGTTTTTCTTTGTTTCACTGAGAGGTATTCCTTGATATGCTGGTGTCTGTGTAAGCATCACACTGTCACTGAATCACAGAAATGGGAAACAACAATTTTTGTGATCCAAAACAATATTTAATTCCTTCAGATGAACGACTTCCAGCAGAAAGAAGAGATGAATTGCTTCCAGTCACTTTTATCCCGAAGGTTTCACCCAGCTGATTTCTCACTACTCGGTTTAACCATCAAACAGTGTTTCATGTGGTCCCCAGCTCTTCAAGAGCTGGAAGTCTACAGCCATTAAATATTAACTGTCTGTGTCTCCCTCCTGGAGCAGCTACTGTATACCTGCACCTTGTGGTGCTTTTCAGCTGGATGGAGATAAAAGAGGTCAAGACAGAAATCATATACAGAGCTGCACAAAAGACGGACATAAAGAACACACCCCCTGCGCCTTCCTGGTTGAGGGAAACACCGTGTGTTCAAGCAGATGAGAATCTGTCTGCATTAGAGTGAAGTGCAGGAATTCTTTACTGGAAACTAAAGAGCTCTATCTACATTTGTCCAGCTCAAGGACAATCCAAAATCAGAAATCAATGTGCTGAAATTATGTCTAATTTCCAGAAGAGGAGAGAGATCCTTTCTTAACTGTCATGGCCCTGGATATCCCAGTGGATTCTCCTGTTTTCTCTCCCCCGTTTGAGTGAGCCCACGATCAACACCACACACACTCAACTGATCCTGAGTCTATTCACCTGTTGCTCATCACCCACCTGCAACAGATGAACAATCACAGCCCTTTTTAAGGCACAAATGGACAGCCATTCATCGCTGGAACGTTGACCTACATCGTCAGTGAAACCCTGGCTCCTCTCTAGTTGACGTCTCGTGCTTTTCCCTGCAGCTTCCCTCAGTGACTGTTCGTTTTCCTTGCGTGCAGGTGGTTGTCCCGTTCGTTGTGTCCCTGGAGTGTGGTGAGAGAGAGAGTTTCCCCCTCCAACCGTGAGCGTGTACGTGGATGTTGAGGATTGGATGTTTGGACTCGCTATAACCTGGATCTTCCCCCAGATTAACCCTGTTCATCTGTGTGCCCTGTGGTTACCTCTTGTCTGTAAATAAACATTCTAAACGTCTCCAGCGAGCACCGCCTCTGAGTCTGCGTACCTCCATCTGATGTGACATTAACAGATATAAATCCCAACACTAGCTTGGATATCAAAATACTAAAATGCATCACTTGTCACAACATATCATGAGTCTTTTGAGCATTTTCTAATCCAACGCCGCATCAACACATTAACATTTTTCCAGCTACCTCCAATTACATGAATGTTTATATCTACTACAGGATATAAACATATGTAAGGGAAGCAGTATCCTTGTAATGAATCTGCACCAAGTGGCAACCAGTGAGGTTGAACAATGAAGCCAACTCCTAAATACCAGAGCCTCCAGTTTCTCTAATGGTCACTGTGGTATCATCCACTGGTTTGTTAAGTCCTATCTGACTTCCAGGACTAAAAAAAATATCAGAAAATTACAAAAACTACCACAAAAAGTGTCCTCAGCTTCAGTCACTGAAGAGAGGCCTACTGGCAGCAGAGCAGCTGGTTTTGCAAAGGAAAATAAAATTGCAATGTTAGAAAAATGTCAAGAGGTTAAACACACAATACAGGCTGAGCGTAACAAATCAGCAGTAACAGGAAAACAGGGTACAGTAGTTCAGTTTTAAAAGCACTGCATGAATGTTTGTGCACAGGAAAAGAACTTTATTTATAAAGTTTAGCCTGTTTGAAACCAGAAAGGTCAACAACAGAGTATAACACTCATTTAGAGTCGGGGGAATCTGATTTAGATCTGCAAAGACAGTTGTAGTTTTTATGCCGTCAGTTGCACTTACTGGTGGTGTTTAACACTCTGAGAGCAAGTAAATAATAAATATAAAAATATAGTTCAAACAGACACTTGGTCTACATGAAAATTTGAGATAAGACCCAGAAGTATAAAGACTTAACACACCATTAGACTTTAAATCCTCCTATAGTCCATCCACTCGAGGTCCGAGGGATCTTCAAGGAACGGTGGTGATATTTTCAAGAAAACTGATGAGTACGCTGTGATGTACCCCAGTAAACATCCGGGAAACTAAGGTTAACCCAGAACTTACACGGTTAAGCCCAAATCTGGTTTTTCTAAAAAGTTTTATTACAGTTTAATACAGAAGTTAAATGTATTGCTGTATCAAATATTTTAAATGAGGATGTGAGAAGGTTTCAGCTTTAGTGAGTGATTTTGTCTGTTTGTCTGTAAACTGTAACCAGCTTGAAGGTTTCTGTGTCAGTGTGATTCACCACTACAGTACATGGAGCCACTTTGCTTGCATTAGCTGGTAACTTAGTACTCAACCTTTTCATCTAAAAATGGTCACTATCGGCTCCAAAAAACCCCAAAACAAACCAACAAAAACAAGATGCTGATATCCCGAATGCCTTTTAAGATGATCATGTTGCAAAACCTGCACAACTTAACACTATTAATGAATGTAAAAATTTTTATTAATCCTTTATTTATCCAGGTAAAAAATCTCATTTCCAAGAGATACCTGGCATCATGGCAACAAAAGTCACATACCACATAGGTATATAACATTTAAAACAAGCACATTTCTGACATATTGTATTTTCCACTCTCTGTTTTTTTACTTTGTTTTCAGCCCCATCAACCCAGAAGAGAAACTTCCGACTCCTTCTGCTTTACTCCCTCTATCTTTGATGCTTATTGGGGCGACTGTGGTGCAGGAGGTTGGGAAGTGCATCTGTAACCGGAAGGTCGCCGGTTCGATCCCCTGGCTCTCTGTCCTGGTCATTGTGTCCTTGGGCAAGGCACTTCACCTACCGCCTACTGGTGATGGCCAGAGGGGCCGATGGCGCGATATGGCAGCCTCGCTTCTGTCAGTCTGCCCCAGGGCAGCCGTGGCTACAACTGTAGCTGCCTCCACCAGTGTGTGAATGTGAGAGTGAATGAATAATGGAATTGTAAAGCGCTGCGAGGGTCTCGAAAAAGCGCTATATAAATGCAATCTATTGTGTTGTGTTTACACTGTGTGTTTGTTCATAGCTGCCTGGTTTGGCTGTAGAGGTTTCAGTTGTGAAAGTGGATCTGAAAAGTAAATTTGTGAACTGTAGAGCTCTTCTCTGCTTTGTCTACCAGCAGAAAAAGAACACGCTTAACCACCCATGTCTCAGCACCACTCAGTCTCTTCATTACGTGAGCATGGTCAATACTAGGATTCTGGATATTGACTCACCTAAATTTTAAAGCAGTACTCATTAGCGCTATTGATGACAAATTGGATTTTCCTGCTATGACATGGCAAAATGTTTATAAGCTGTATAACAGATGCTTCTTGGGCAGAAGCAGAGAGCAGGGCAGGATTTTACTGACATATTACAGTTTGATTCAAATGATTTTTGTCCAGGTTTAATATTTAAAAACCTCCCTTCAGTTATATCATTCCTCCCTTACTTGATGCATTACTTTTTAATACGATAACGCTTGACTCATTTCTCCAAATTGTAACACTCAGCTATCAAAAACCTTTTCGCTGCCAAGGCCAGTAGAAGACAAACTTTGTTGTGTAACAGCTGTATTGGAAACGGAGAGAAAACAAGTCCTGTTTGCAAGAGTGACAAAGTCTGCATAATGAGACTGTAGGTGAGTTATGGTGGCCTAAATTACAAGAGTGTCAACCAGTGGACCACATTTCACATTGTGTATTTAGGAGGTTTGTGTTTTCCATTTAGTTTGTTTGTTTTCACTCACTTTTCAGTTTATGTACTTAACGTACTGCTGGGTTACGAGTACAGACAAAAAAATCCCATTGTTAGGAAAAAGATGAATGGTTTAGGTTCAAATAAATAATGTTTTTATACATGGAGGCTTATTTGCTTGTTTTTCTGTGTGAAGGTCAGTCTGAGACAATTAAGTGGAATCGCAAGAGATTTCCAGACATTCCTTTGGGATTTGGGTACAACACAAGACCAGAAGAAGGATTTTTAATGAGTCTTTGAGCTACCTGCATGTAGCTAACAGGAGAAACAGACACAGGATTCAAGCTGTCTTTGGGTCAGCAGTGAAGTCATTGATGAGGGAGACTTGGAAAAGCTAGCTGGCCTTATGTTCAGCTGCCTCTAGTCATATGAAGATGCACAGCATCAAAAACATTTCATTTAGATTGCTACATAAGCAGAAACTTATGTTCATTTTTATGATTCTATCCTCTTTGATTTTAATCTAAATTCAATCCATGTGTTACTAATAAATGTTTCTAAATGTGTGATGCTGCTTGGGAGCATTCATTCATTACAGTATGTTGCTGTGAAGAAGATGCTGACAGTTGTTTGGGGTAAAGTTGCAGCACAACATTAATATTAGACTCTGGGCCTTTGACTGAAGACATGTTTTTTAGGGTTGTTTCTCAGGACCTCTTCCTGTGATGGCCTTAGACCATCAGATTCCCTCAAACAGTTTTCATCCAAAAGCAGATGTTCTTTGCAAATATGTATGTTTGCTTATGTCACTCAAGACTGGGGATAAAACTGAGTTATGGAGACTCCATGATTGATTTTCATCATTATAAGTAGATTTAACATGACTTTATTAAATAATGTGCTTTGTGCTACCATAGGATGAACTAAAATCATAAAGAAGCTAGCATCAAATTACTGTAAGGCCATTGTGGTTTTATATTATAGAGCACAGTGCTTTTGGTTGTGCATAAAGTATTACCAGAAGTGGGTTTACTTAAATTATGTGATGCACTTGGGTCCCGAAATAGTTTATTGCATTTTGGTGTCCAAACTCAGATCAACCAAACCTGTGTTTAATGAAATTAAAGGATATAAAACATTTTTATTTTTTATTTTTTTCATTTCAGCAAATCCCATAAAAAAGCTTCCAACATCAGCTGCTCTGCTGCCAGTGGACCTGTCTATGGTGACATGCAGATGCACCCTGCTGTTCATGTAAGCTGCTCATCACTAGACTGATAAACCCTGAGTTAACTTATACACTTAATAAAAACCTTGCCGATGTTAGGGTAAATGAAGTCAGCCAAAGAAAAAATATGCTGGATATGGTGAACTTGCTTTGTAGTACAGGCCTCTGTTCAGTGACCTTAAACTGGTGACACTGACCAGCTAGTGTTCCACAGTGGCAATGGTTGTTTTGTTTTGCCCACCACCATGCTGATGTTTAAAGTAAAATGTGACAGTTTTTGGATGAAAAGGGTTTATTAATCAGTTAACGGTAGCTAGCACGCTACTACAAACTACATCCATAAACTATATTAGTGCAATGAACAAACAAATACTGTATACGTGCTAAATAAAGTGAAATTACAGACTAATAAAGTGCTAGAATTTCACTCACCATACAGGTGCACAGACTTCTGGGATAGTCTGTATACAAATAGTAAGGTATATCATTAAACAGTATTAACAGTATGGATTTTCAATACCAGAACAAACATTCACCCCATTCTCACTCCTGACTAGTAACAGAGTAATATTTGGTCAGGACCTGTTGCACATTGAAAAAGCATTAGCCAAACCCTGCGTTAAATCTGGCATTTTTCACCATGCAGTGAGGTCTGACAGACTTTAACACACGCCCTTCATCTTCTAAACTGGAAAGCAGGAGGTTTTCTTCTTTCTTCATCAGAATATTACCCTAAAGGATACAGGCTTAACATTAAAATATGACAAGGTGAGGTTCCAGGTAATGTGTTAGGCTGGGATGAGTTGAGAGTGACAAAGTGTTTGTTATACTGCAGGAGATTTTTTATTCCACCTTCGTGTCAACTCAAAGAAGTGGTTCTCAAACTGTGGGCACAAAGCCACTGCAGGTCAAGCAAAGAGTATGAAGTGAAACTAACGTGCTACTTTTTTCTAACTGAGCACTCTAATCCACATAATCTGTTCACACTGCATTCAAACTATCCTGCACACACTTGCACAGATGCATTTTGGGTTTCAGTATCTTTCCCAAGCACACTGATGTGCAGACTCACAGGATCTGAGGACTGACCTACCAAACAATAAATAATTACACCCAAAGAGTTTGAGAACCAGCTGTTCCAAGACATCACCTTTATCCTACGGTGACACGTTTCTATTCCGGTTGGTTCTTACAGTAGTAGGCGGTGTAGTAAATACTACATCTATGGACAATTAGGATCATACAGCACTGCCCACCATCATCATCATTAAAACTTCAAATGAGGGAATATCTTTTTGAGAAACGGTTTTCAGAGTGGAGAGGATTGTGGAAAATCAATGCTAAAGAACAATTAATCATCATACTATCATTTAATACCCTCAGTGAGCACTTAGCAGCCCACTTTGGGCCGACATAAATGTCCTCATTTGAGGGTGTGCACAAGGCTGTGTGCAGGTGTCCTCTGGAATTAGTTGTGACTACATGGACACTTCTCCCACCACACTACAAAGGCACCAGTGGGGCATGGTTTCTCTAAGTGGGCTAGAAAGCTTTCTTAACATTTCTCTAAAAGACTCCAATGCACAATGCAAGGATGGGTTTACAGTTTAATGAACTGTGACAACTCAAAAATATAATGCAAGGTAAATGGGGAATTGGGCAGGAGTGTAGAGAATCCACTGGTCCAACACAGTTTCCTTATTGTGAAGTCAGTTATGAGTTCAGAAGACAGAATACAGGGAACCAAGGGAGAGTTTGCTGATATCTGCGAGTCCTTATATCGAGGCAATTTTAGTTGTTCTAACACTGATCTATTGAAAAACTTAAGCAGCTAAAATGCACAGGAGGAAGTGCTGCTAAACAGGCTACTCATAATAATTGCAGGCTTCATAGAAGAAACATTTAGTTACACTTCTAGGGAGGTGCAGATCAGGTGACGGTGTAGGCTACATCATAGGCTTTCAGAAGTTGTACAGCTTAGATTTAACAGAGAAAGATAAAACCTCCGGCATGCTCTATCACACCTGAGAGCAAGAGAACGAAAGAGAAAGACAGCACGCCATCAGTCTACCATAAAATGCCCCCTGGCTCATATGTCTGTGACCTTAGTGAACACATCTCTGATGAGTTTATAATTTCAGCTACAACTTTCACGTCTTACTGGATGATTAATTATGGCCCCATAAAGCAGGCAGGACATGATTTACCTCGTCCCCAGACTACTGCTCTGTAATATCTGTCTGTTTTTTATTAGCAGGATATATTTACTGTTATCCTGGTCGTCTTGTGGGATTCTAGACAATAAGCAGGAAATCAGACGTGATGTTCACATTCAGTTTAAGAGTGCTGCTGCTTTATCTACTCTGAGGACAGTGGAAGATATCACCATTTCTCTGAAATGTTTGGAAGATGCAGGAATAGCATTGAGTACATAACTGATGGACACAGCCCTTTTCAAAAACAATGCTGTCGCTACAGCAGCATAAAGGGAACTCAGAGAACTCTGTACATAATCCTTTAACTATTCCCCTCGTCTCATGGCACCTCTCTTAGCTTAAATCAACTTATCACCCACGTCACAGCTACATTAACGTGTTCACACAGTACAGTAGTACTGCGTGAACACGCTTATTAGAAACACAAAAAACGATTGTGCCATGCTGCGTTCTCTCGTCTTTCTGAGGGGAGCTCCTTTCTTCCGGGTTGCATTTGAAGCGTCTTCTCTCTCTCAATGCTGTGTCACTGCAAACTTCGTGGCCACATGCCTTCTGTTTGGCTTTCACTCCACTGCTGAATCATCGCTTTGATTCGGTTCTTTCTGACTGTTTCCCTCCATCATCTGCCAGCTCTCAATCCCCAGCCGATGATCCAAGAAAAAGTTGCTGCATCTCTGCACTTGCTTATGTAATTCCAACTTATTTATATGTTATATTATGTAATTATTTTTTTTGCCGCAGCAGCAACACTCAGAACAATATCCGTGCCAGTGAAGCTTTATGCAAAGATGAATCACACTGAATCGAACAGTCGTCACGACTAGTGAACAACGGTGTGTTGGTTATTACCACGAGGCATTCATTACACAGTACACTCTGTCTTTGTGAACTTGGTTTCACTTGCTAACATACACTGAGCAAATTACCAAACGTCATTCAGTTGTAGAAATGTTACTTTCATGTTCCATAATTCTTGGATCTTCCTATTTACACAGAACAGATGTCTCATTTAGATTTACACCTGGAGCCATACAATTCCCTCTAGAAGCTCACTTCTGCATGAATAAGTAGAAGAATAACCCTTGTGGTGTTATCAAGATTTCTTAGCTTTTGCTTCAGGGAAGAAAACAGGAGGTCTGCTTTAAAATCCAGGGAAACTGGTTTCAAAAGTTATACTCCAAAGTGTGCAAGGAGGTCATGGCTAAAAGAAGCCATTATGCACTTAAAAGTTTTCCTCTCTGTTTCATCGGAGACAAAATTACTTCAGTGACAGCAATGACTGAAAATGTAACTGCTTCTACAAACTACGGATACAAGCCAACAAAATGGGAAACAGCATGAAAATATGCAACCGTACTGTGCAGTGTACTGCTTGAGTGTTTATTTATTGTTTTGCACCATTGTTTTAGTCACATTGTGGCTTTGGGGTTTGCAGTGTGTGATCAGTTTTCTCAGTTCACAACTTTTCTCTTTCCCAGGACATCTAATACTTTGTCATAGCTGCCAGCGTCTCGCAAGTTCATGTAAGCTGTACTCTGGCATCGGTGCAAAGAAAGTCCAGTTCATCACACATGTACGCTTGTGAATACACATATTTTGACCAAAATCACAGTCTGCTCCTAAATCTAATGAAGGAGCTTCTATTACCTTAAACTAATTAAGACATGTTTGTTGCCTAAACCTAACCATAAATAAAAGAGAAAGTAAAACTAAACTAAACTGATCACCAGCTCAACTCTTCTCAACTCAAAACAAAACAAAGGTCCCAAACTGCACACAAACCCATCTCCTGGCTGACAAATTTATGACGGGACCATTATCTCCCAACAATCCCAGCAAAGTATTGCCAAAGCCAGGGGGGATGCCAGAGGACACCATTCGCCTATCTCTGCAATGCCAGCAGGACCTCATGGAGCAGCAGTATTTATTTTATTTATTTTTTTTGCCTAAAAGGAATCAACAGTTTGATCAAATAATTAAATAAATAAAGAATTTAAAAGACATCCCAGAGTATGAATCCTAAAGGTCTCCGTGAGCCTCAAACTTGTCATTTGTCCTTTTCCAGTATTTATGGCAGTATACCTGTAAATCTTGTAACATTTCTATAAACTTCTGCCATCCTTCAAGATTAGTGTTGAGGGACCTGACAACAAAGTAGGTTGCCGTACACCACACTGGTGCACCAAGCTGTGCTTTAAACCGGCTGCTCAGCCGGCATGTTTCACCTTTGCAGTATAAAACTCGTTTTTACTGCTTGGCTGTGATGTGATATGACCCTAATATTCTTATCACAGGGTTCCCATAAAGTCTTAGAGCTGATACTTTACACCCCAAACATGGCAAAATTAGACACCCAGAGTGAACTGTCCTGTTTTACTGTGTGATGAAATCTGAGGTTAGAGATTAGTGGTATATGCCAAATGTTTGCCAGCAAGAAGTTTGTGGTTTATGTTCTGTTTTAAGCTTGTTTCTCTTTGAATGTTCACTTTCACTCACTGATAAGGTCTGTGTAAAAAAAATATACTCTGTTTGGTTTGGGGAAAAGTGTGTTTGGGCATGTTGGGACTTCAAATGTTCAGATCCCAACATACTTCATTTATTGCATGTTGAGATCTAAGCATATATATGACTTTTTGTCCCAGCACCAAAGGACACCACATGTGTATCTCTGTGCTGATCAGCTGGTTTGAGAAAACCAAAAAAAGTATTTGACACCTTTGATATAGCAACAGTGTTTATCTTAACTGTTGAAAAAAACTTTATTTGTACAAAGTCTTTGTATATTATTACAAATTCCTGATGCACGTGACCAAAAACGTAACAATAAGGAAACAAAAAATCAACACAGTAGTGATCACTACAATGATCCATGAAGGTGTGTGTGTGTGCGTGTGTCTGTGTGTGTGTGTACTGTATACCTGTTAATATGCAATCGTCAATTCACAGTTGACCTAATTACTTTGAACATCCCTTGGCTCTGTTCCCAGATAGAGGAAAGGCGAGTCGGCAGGTGTGTGAGGGAGAGAGTGCTAGTTTAATGTGTCACTTATGCTCTCTCGTTCCCAGGAGGCCACATGGAGGGGCGAGGAACCGGCCTCGCTGAATGGCAGATTTGGGCCAATTAAGCTGGAACTGGAGCATGCATACACAAATTCTCTCACACACACACGTTGCAGCTGGAGCACAGGCCTGGCCTGGCCTGACAACACCCTGTGGATACACCCTCCTGTCTGTCCATGCGCACACACAAACACATTTCCCTTCTGTTCCACATCTCACAGGCACTTAAGCAGGTACTCAGCCTGTTTTATCCACATAAACACACACAGTTATGTGCACACTTTTGTCCCTCCCTCACACACACACACACACACTGCAGTAATCTTGTCTCTTCTTTCCTCTTGCAACACACATATTTGCTGCAGTACACTTCCAACTTGTGCCCTTTATGTGTGTCCCCCCCCCACCCCCTCTTTTCCACAGTGAAAGCTGATTGATCCAATCCTGCAGATTCCCCTCCTGTGGCAATCTGCTTGGGAATATTTAAATCAAACATTGCCTGCTCTCCCTCTCAGACCTTGACTCTGAACATGAGCTCAATGTCATACAAAGCTGCTAAAGGCTCCAGTACATGTGTAGCCGAATATCCTCCTTTTACTCAAATCCCAACAGTGAGAATGTAACACAGGCGACTTACTCTGCAAGCCATGGAAGCGCATCTGTGCGTATCTGTGTGTGTGTTAATGCGCATTCAAGGTTACTCTCACATTTATAGTTATGCAGACGGGGCAGTCAGGAAATGTGTTTGTGTGTTTTTATTTTGTTTTTGTCATGAATGCCAGCCTCTCCGCCTCACCAGAAGACACAACCGCAACAGAAGTGCTCAATCCCGTTTCAGGCTTGTTCAATTATTCATACTGCTATTGCGGTGCTCTGGCACAGAGAGTGAGAGAAAGAGAGGGAGGGATGGAAGAAGCAGCAATAGAGGAGAGGCAGAAAGACAGAGCGGAGAAAGAGGGGGGAGTTTTCTATGAAACGCAGCATTATAGATGGAATATGTATGTAGCCAGTGGCAGCATCTCCACGGTTTCACTGTCGTCAGCCCTGCCCTGCTGCGACTGCCTCTCACAAACTCAACCATCTCTGCTTCTGAATTTCTGTCTCTGTCTTTTTGTTGCTACATTTGATCTTTCTCCTTCACATCTTCTAATTTTTCCTCTTCTCTGCCGCTGCTGTTCTCTGTTTACTTTACACACCGGTCCCTCTTTTCACCCTCTCTCTGATTATATGATGTCATAGCTTTGTCCCATAACTACTGTCCCACTAACTACTGATCTTATCTATTTCTGATTTTATCTGTTTTGATTTTATATACTGTTTTGTTTGTTTGTTAATTAGTTAAGCTTAAATTTCAAAACTTACATTAACTACTGATTTTATCTACTGTTCTGATTTTATCTGTTTTGATTTTATATACTGTTTTGTTTGTTTGTTTGTTTGTTTGTCAAGTGGGATGAGAGCTCTGGGTAGCTCCCCAGCTGGGTCTAGACTGGGTCTAGAGAGTATTTTAAATTCAGGGAATTTAAAATAGAAAGTAGCTCGTCCACAGAAGGACTGGTAGCTCCCCTTACGATAAGGGTTCAGATCGCGCGAACAGGTGTGAAATGTGTGTGTTTAGTTAGTTTGTTTGTTTGCTTGTTTTAATCAATTTTAAATCATGCTTTTTATTTGTTTTTGTTTCTAATGTCTCTGTAAAGCACTTTGAATCACCTTGTTGTTGAATTGTGCTATACAAATAAATTTGCCTTGCCTTGCCTTGCCATAGACCCAATTTACTACATGGAAATAGTTTCTGGCTTCAAAAGTGAAGCCAATGTTAAAGTGACATAAATCTCACTGCTTTGTAAGGCCAAGCACAGGGCAACTCTTCCAGACGTAAATGTAGACTGCAAATGTCTTGAGCCATTTTTCTTTTTTCATCAACAAAGTGATTCCCAAATATTTGAGGAAATTTGACAAATGGAGAACAAAATACGTGGCAGGCTTAAAATACTAACCTATAGCCGCTGTATCGGAAAGTTGCACCCTAGAGAATCATGAAAAAAGCAGCAAAAAAGTGATACAGGACTTGAGACACTGATCCATCTACTGCTCACTCAAGTCTTATCAGAAATGGTGGAAGGGTGGCTGTCAAGAAGCCGCGTCTAAGGAAAAGAAACAAGTATAAAATGATGAGGTAAGACTGAAAATCAATGAGAATAGGTTTATCTGAGTGATGAATCCAGATTTCAAAGTTTTGGTTCATACATACACAGCCACTTATTAATACGAATTAAGAAACCAAACCAAAACAAAGGAATTTCAGTCACCAACACCGAAGCACAAACTGGTTATCTGTCAGTAAATGCAGTAAAAAGGCTCAAAAAAGAACCACAATGATAAACACTATGTTGGGATAACTGGCTTTAGGACTCAGTGTGTTCAGTTTTGTTTACTTTCCTGTTATTTTCCTTATATTCATATTCTGAGGTTGTGTTTCTCATGTAGTCCTGCTCTGGGTTTTTGTTTATTTTGTCCCCCTCGAGTCCGTTCTGTATTCTTGCCTCCCTTATGTTCCTGTGTCGGGTCTAATCCCATTTCTGTGCTTTGTCTCACATCACTTTGTGTCAGTTTAGTGGTGATTACTCAGTGTTTAGCCTCTTGCTTTGTCAAGTTTTTGTCTGTTTGTGAGTCCATGTTTCGTTACTTCCACTTGTACTTTAGCAGTATTAAGTCTCCTGTGCATTTGTGTCTAGTTTTACTCCCATTGTCTCACCATTTCTGATTTGTTCCCAGCTGTGTTCCTTGTCGTCTCAGCCTCATTTCCTTTTACCCTTTTGTCTTCCCGTGTTCACCTCGTCTTCTCCTCTAAGCTGAGGGTTGTTCCCTGCTCAGTTGTGTCTGTCTGGTCCATGTCCAGTCTCTGTAGTTCATCTCATCTCCTCAGTCGGTCATGTTTTGTTTTTTTCTCTGTCTCTTTCGCAGTGTTAGTTTCCTGTTTTACTTTGATAGTCCCTTGTCTCATGTGTGTTATATTCAGCTTAAATTCCCTTGTCTCCTCCCCTGTGATTAGTGTCAGCTGTTTTCCCACCTGTTTCCTCTTCTTTTCTTACCTGTATATACTGTCTCAGGCTGTATCGCAATTCAGGGTCTGCAGCCTTAAAGTACGCAGCCTTAACGGTCCACAAGGGCCGCGTACCTAAAGACCGCTAAGGCCAGAAGTACGAGGCTTGTGAAATGGGATGGTCTAGCCTCCCTCGCGCTGCCCAGGTTGCCTAGCAACCGTGATACTAACAGCTGGAAACGTTTCATACAGCTTTGTTTGACAGAAATGAAGGAGAAAATCTTTTGTTCATTTGTTTGTTTCTTTCTACATGAGCTTTGATCATTCTCTGTAAGATTAAGCTCAGCTATTGAACGGCGTATATTTTAAAGTAAAGGCTTTAAAAGCAAGTTAGTACAAACGTCACTAATGTCACATAACTTTGCAGACATGTGGCCAACAGTAATGTTTTAATGTTCTTCGTTATTAAACATTCGCACATAAATAAGTGACATAATATTCAGTACTTACTTAAAGTTTACTCTTCGGGCGCCCCTCATCCGCCGTTATTTTTCGGCAAAATTATCCACACCCACCACTGCGCTATGCATTCTGGGATATGTTGGGCCACGAAGTCTACACCGCCACATCCTTAAAATTCAGGGAAATGAAGGACGCATTTCAGGGCCGCATTTCGAGCAGCCTTTGAATTGGGACAGCCTTCGGCGCGCCGCTGTGACGTAATCGGCCTTGCGTACTTTAAGGCTGCAGACCCTGAATTGGGATACAGCCTCAGTTTATCTCTGCTATGTCACCCCTCATTTCCTCTTGCTGTGCACCCTGTGAGTTTCATGTTTCTGATATAATTTTCAAGTTAATAAGTTCCTACTTTCTGTCCAGCTTAAGTGCTTTTATATTCTATATTGTGGTTCTTGTGAAGCAGTGATAAAGCTACATTCAAGTTTAAGTCCTGTCTCCCATTTCCTGCATATTGGGTCCAGAATACAGAGCACACTGAATGATGTAACTATAAGCCTTACTAAAATAACTTCACGATGAGTTATGAAAAGTTAATTGGCTAATGGGACTGACTTGTTTTTAGAGTCCAGTGGCCATTAGAGGGACTGCAGGTTTTGGCACTTTCTCATTGGCTTTCTCTTTCACTTAAAAAGTCAAAAAGCAAGCAGCCAAACAATGTACTGCAGTGCATCGTCTTTGTAACATATTTTTGATTTCATATTCCGATTTGGAAAGCACATGAAGAGGAGCACATAGAGCAGGCCCCAGTTTTACAGTCAATTTCAAAACACTAAGTTTTGACAGGTTGAGGCTTCACAGCGGGACTTCATTAACCAGTGGGTGAAGTCAAGGCCACTACATCCATGTTTTATGTACTCTGTCCACTCCTTACAGGGAGAGTCCTGCCGTTAGAGCCCTCAAAACTCAGGGGAAAGCCGGGCGTTTGTCTTGATCAAGCTAAATCCAAGGACACTTCGTAGCCTTCATCCTGCCTGACCTTGAGCTACTTCGTGTACTTAACCCCCATGGAGGTTACGTCATCCCATTTACAGTTCACCCTGCACTTCAGTAGCTCCTGTGAGTACTGAGGAAAGGGACTAAAATACAAATCCCAGACTTATATTTGGCCCATACTGTCATCTCAAACCTTTTGACCTGCTTGTCTTCAGCAGGTGCCTTTTTTTTTCTTCCTGCCTTGTCTTTTTTTATCCTCTCGTTGGTAATCTTCTTTTCACACCCTTTTTCTTCTTGTAGATTCTCTAAATGTAGCTGACCAATGTGAGTCGCCCACCCTGCCTCCCCAGAGAGGACGACAGAGAGGGAACATAAGAGGGAGTAAAAGGATTTGTGAGGAATGAAGGAGGGGAGGAGGAGTAGCAGAATGGAGGGAGAAAATAAAGATGGGAGGAGGGCTTATGAAATCTGATAACACAGAACACAGTGCAGAGGATCATTTGGAGAAACCCAAAGCATCATGCTGTTAGATTATGTCATTTTCTTATAAGGAGTTCCTGTACCACCAACACTCATGAATGCTTTATAGGTTGAAACTAATTGCTTTAGTATGGATTAATTAATCATTTAAAGGTCAATTATAAGCTTTTAAAACCTCTGGGAAAATTGTTTTTCTAACATAAAATATTAATTTCTAGATAAAGAACAGTAAAGTAAAATGAATATATAAATCAAAAGGTATTTATTGATAGTCAATCATACAAAAAAATGTACGAACGTCATCCCTTCTGTGATTAACATTCAGATGTTCAGAGTGTGTGACGTGATATTTTTACTACTTCAAACACTTTTAAATAGCCATTGTTATGAAATTTATTAATAAAACTTCTCAGGTAGCCCCTCCCACCTGCTGCTGAAACCTTTTGTTTGTGAAGGGTAACCAATAAGAAGCAACTTGGCTAAAAGGTGTAAACTTACCCGTTCAAGAATAAAAATATAGAGCTGTAATTGATCAGCATCAGCATCCATTTTTTTGCATTTACTTTACATTGAGTCGCTGCTGTGTGGTGCAGTTCTTACTTTTCTCATGATGTAATTTTCTCTGATTTGGGAGAACTGTGGTTATCTTGTTATCTCATCTCCCTCATTTCCACTGTGGAGACACAAAAGCCGGCTTTTTAAATGAGATCAGGACTCCTGGCGGCAATGACTCCTCCCTTCCTTCCCAGTATTCCTTCATCTTCCTCTTTCACATCCTGTTGTCTTGCGTCACGCATACATATTTCATTGAGGATTCAGTGAGGAGTAAGCGGCAATAGGTTGGGGCCAAGCGCATTAATAAATAATATAAGATTTGAAGCATCGCAGGAAGTTACTGCAGCGGCTTTTGCTTTTCTCACTGCCTGAAGTGAAACTTTACACCACGGTTAATAACCATTATTTTAAATTGTAGTTAAAAAGAAACATATTTACATTTCTGAATAATTGAATGAAATTGATCATGAGTTCTTGAAAATACAAGCAACTTAAAGGCCCAGTAACCAGGAAGTGCCCGGGAATCACCTGGGAAAAACCGTTCACGAACAGAGAGAGGAAATACCTTAGAGCTCCAAGCTCGAGGTGAGAGCCTCCATCTGCGGAGAGGTGGGTTATAACTCAGCAGGGTTCCACATCAAACGCACACTTCAAAAAGCTTCTGCATCTCGGAGAAGAAGCCTGAATTGTCAGGACTGTCCAGACTTGTTTGGGATGCAGACAAGCTCGCAGAGATTCTGAATCTCAAAGAAGGTTTTGTTTCACTTTCAGAAATTGCTTTTGTATTATTAAATGAGAGAGAAAGCTACCCCCCAGGCAGCTGGATCATTGTGCAAATACTTAGTCAGTTTGATAGAAAAGGGTTCAACTAAAGCTGTGAGATTAGATAAATTACAAATTACTAAAAGCAACCTCACTGAGTCTGTGTGCAGCTTCCATCCCGCACACAGACTGATCCTCCTGATGGTCCTGACGCCTCACGTTGAACCACATTTAAACCTAAACTGAACATTTCTTTTCACGTGCTTTTGAATGGTTTTCTCTGCTCAGCCCTTCTGTCTTTATATACTTTTCTTCTTTTATTACTCTTTGGCCTTCCTCTTTTTGCCGTGCCTGGCAGCTCTGTCTTCATATCTATCACCTCCTGTGCTCTCTTACTGTAGCTGCCTTAGCCGCCCCACTCCTATAACCATTTTTCTAGGAATTGCAGATTTTCCAGTCTCAGCTAAAAAGTTATTTTTTCCACTGTGTACATTTATTTTAGTACTGACTTCCGTGTGTTGACAGAAAGCTCAGAGTTATTGCTTGTATGACTTCTGCCGAATGTGTATGCAGTAAGTGCTGCTGTTTTTTCAGCTCTTCGCCATTTGCAGGAGCGCTCTCTTCTTCGTTTCTCTTTCTCCCCCTGTTTCTAAATGTGAAAATCTTTAACAATCCCACTGTCTTTCTTCCTCCTGCTGAATTTAATTCCTTCTTTCCAGAGCATACCTCTACCTCTACAGGTTCTCTTCAACCTGCTCCTAGATGACCCGTTTTTTAAATAAACATTATAGTCCACAGACTCCTACCTGAGCTCATCCGTCATTGTAAACATGAAAGGGCTCAGCTCTTTGTGTGATGCCAGGCTCCCCTCAAACCTTTCTGTTGTTAGTGTTATAACTATGCTAAAACTTTTAATTGTGTTTACTTTATTTCATTAGATTTTTGTTATTAATCCCTTAATTGTGTTTTTAATATTTTAATGCATACTTTATTTCAGATACATTTGAAGTGGGTCCTGAGAAAAAAAAGTTCCATTTGTGTCCTGACTCCGAGTTCCTCTGTGCATTATTAATAAGTCAGGTTCATTTAGCTGATCGGTATAATTTTATTTATGAAAATGCACTGTGAAGAATTCAATTTGCACGTAGGTTCTCTATAAATCTAGGTCACAAAGTTAGGTAATAATGCACAACCTCTCAGGTGATGTAATTCTTTGTGCAATGAATAAGCAATTTCAGATAAATCTCTGACTTTTAGGAGCTCCTAAATCTGGCTCTTTCGCCCCACTTCTAAAGTTTTACACAATCTGTTTGTTAGCATTAGCATTACACTTCAAAGATTGTGATGAGAGGTTTAAGGAAATAATAAGTGTAGCACTGCGATGCAGTCTCTTCTTCAACGATAATGCATGAGAATGCATTAATGAAGTCTACTGATGCAACTGAGGCCAATTATTTTGCAGCGAATAGAGTCTTGAAATCAAATCCAGCATAACTCACAGCACAACTTCAAAGGGAAGAATAATATTGTGCCATAGCTGCTTGACATATCAACAGACAGCTGTTTGCTCAACTTAAGAGATGCTAATGTGTCGATACTGTAGGCAGAAAATACATTATTGCAATTTTAAATATGCTGTAAATGTTATTGTGCAAAGCTAGAATACATAAAGGTATATCACTGTATACCACCTTCAGCTCCTTTTCAGTCCAGTGCTCAGCTTATTTCACAGCTGCTGTTCTGGGCCAAAGAAGCCCGGTGAGATTTGTGTGATAATCAGATTTTATATAAAGAGGGATTACGCCTCACTTGTCCGAAATGACTGGCTAAGAAAAGGAGGCATGGATCCACCTTGATCCCAGGCTGCCCAGGAAGCCTCATTATCCTCCCACCATCCTTCCTGGAAGCCTCTGCTGATCAGTAAATGCCACAAGTTTCACTCCCCGCTGTCACCTGGAGCTCTCACCATGGGAGGAGAAGGGAGAAGGGAAAAAAAGAGCAGAGGAGGAAGATGAAGCTCTCTTTCTCTGTTTTTTTTTAAGAGGAAAGATTGATGTTGGCAGTTCACTTTCAAGCATCTGCTCTGAGTTAAATCCCTTTGACCGTTTCAAGTCCTTTAGCTCGACATGAAACGGATCCACTGGCAGAAATAAACAGGTTGTCAATAGTCCAAGGCCTCATTATGTGCTGATATTTGACACTCTCTCAGCAGACATTCTTCTCAGTGTTATTTGTTGAGCATGGCACAACCAAAAGTCTCATTACATGGTGCTGCTTTGTCGCCCAAAGTTAACAACAGTAAATGCCGCAGCTCTGAACTGAAGCATTATTCCTGTCTTCCCTCTGCCACCAGGGACTGCTTATGAATTAATGAGATGTCAGCAAAGATGTCACGTCTTTATCCACTCAATCTCTCTCTCCAACAACAAAAAAAGAAAAACCCAGAGGAATTAATATGACCTAGGCTCATGAATCTTGTCTGTCTTGGGTGGCTTGACTCTTGGGGGGGGGCTTCACCTTAATAATACTTCTGTTTTGTTATGACAGTTTGGAGTAAAAGTGGAACACACTTATTTTGCTGTCAGAATTATAAAATATATTCGATTTTTGATTTTCATATTGTTAGGTTTCATTCTGTGCTTTATTATCAGTTTTAGCCACATTTTTATGTAGGTTGATTTACTAGTCATGGTTTAGGATAAGCCACGTATGAGAAGACTCTCTCTGGATCAGTACTTAGGCCTCAGTCATGCAGGTCTAAGACTGGTGACCCCCTGGTAATGACTGCACACTAGGGAATAATGTGTACTAACTGTCCAGTAAGCAGGTGGTTGCAGGTGGAGATTGCAAAGTAAAATTGTTCACAAAGAGGGATATGCTGCTGCACTGAAACGTCTGTGCCATTTTTGGGGGTCGCTAATATATTGTTGCAGTCACTCATAGTTGATCCATGCATGGTAGATTTTGCAAACACCAGTCATTGTGAATCGTGCAGCACATTTTCAGGTTTTTCTGACAGTGAGTAGTTGGCAAGAGAAAAGTTCATTTTTGTGTTTGCAGAAAAGTTGATGTCTTCCATGCAAACTACTGGCAACCCCAACAATGACCTAATGTGCTAATGACCACAGCAATCACAATGGGGTTTTTTGGTACAGCACCTTCTTTGCTACCAGTTTTGCACAGCGAAGTTGGGAACCTCTAGCGTCAACTCACCATTTTTTTTCCCAGTGACTGGTAGTTGCCAGAGGGTCATTGACCAGTTTCTAGGCCTGTAAGTAAATAATGGATAGAGAAAATGTTGTAGGTTGCTTTCAATGCAAAATAGGTAGAAAGGGGTAAAAAAAAAAAAAAGTACAGCATCACTTAAAAAGTAACACAATTAGCTGTTCGGCGAAAATGCTGCTACGTGGCTAAAAGTCTTGATAAAAAGTTTGTCTAAATAAATAGCATGTGATGTCTGAAAACAAGTAGGACATCTTCTCCTTACATAAAGTACAAACATCTTTTAAAAAAGAGCATCTTACATTGGTTTGCATTGCCAGCTGAGGAGGTGTCCTAGAATATGTGCTTTGCAAGCATAACATCATGTAATATGCTGTACCTTAGAAGCAGAAAATTGCTAACGACCTTCCAAAAGTATCTGTGTACTTATTGTCCTTCAGCCTGTAGCTGCTTATGTCAAGGCTTTACAGAGCAATTTCATTATAATCAATTGACGCAAAGGCGAGTGTAACTCCTGCTGTTACGTCATGTCGAGTTATCAGTCGAGATTGCTCACGTAAGAGGTGGCTTTGTGTCTTATGTATACAAAGTGCAACATCATCCTTTAGTCTGCGCTGATCTGTTTTTGTCTGTCCACTTTAAATTCTGCACAAAGCACAAAATGCTATTGCCCTGCAGCAATATATTCAGTAAAGGCTTATCAGCATTACCCCGGCAGGGTATTAGGTGTGTGTAGTAAACAGACCTAGTGATTATGACTATGTGCTCTTTGATGGGTGTGTAGTGGCGCCAAATGTGAGGTGGGCTTTTGTGGCTCTGTGAGAGCCAGTATTTCCTCAGGTAGCTGTAGGATAATTTGTGGTATATCATAATAGGGGGGTTGTTTTATATTGTAGAAGGGCTGAATTCTCTTGACTTCAATGTACAAAACTATAATTTGATGAGTAGTTTGGGATCCATCTACGGAGTGATAGAGGAAATACTTTTGTGCCCTGTATATGTTTATGTGTGTTCCTGTTTAGACATCTTTGTGGGGACAAAAAATGTGAATGTTATTATACTTGTGGGGACCACAAGTGTGGTTTTAGTGTCAGGGTTACAATTAGGTTATGGTTAGGTTTAGGCTAAGGTAGGCAAGGTAAGGTAAGCAGCTAAGAAAAGCATTATGTCAATTAGATGTCCTCACTAAGATATCAAAACGAGAATGTGTGTGTGTGTGTGTGTGTGTGTGTGTGTGTGTGTGTGTGTTTTACAGGAATTTGCTTTGTATTAGTGTCTTGTCATCCTTATCAAAGGCTCTTGACCCTGGTTGCTGCCTGCTGAGCATCATGGGAGATTAAAGTTAGGCGCAAAATTTCTCTTTGCTAAAAAGAAAAAAAATCCATTGCAAGTTCAAAGTTTTTCACAAAAATCTATTGAGCAGAAATGCCTGTTAGGACGACTTTGTTTTTACCAAATGATATTTAAGTCAAGGCATAATGAATTTATTCATAAGCTAATTAACGAGTGAAACAAAACACAGTGTGTTAACTAGAAAAGGAAACACTTTTAAATTAAAAACACACGTTCAAGTAAAACAAAATGATTAAAATTCTTAAAAAATTTCATGTTTACAGTGAAAAAAAATAAAGGAGTTCAGGTGCTGGTTGAATTTGAAGCTCAGAAATGCTTGAACTGTTTAAAAAAGTCTGAACAGTGTTGATATATCTGTAGGTGATTTGTCAGTTTGTGCAAACAATAAAAGGAGCTGCAGTGTCAGTTGTACTTCAGGCGGCAGACATTGCTGAAATGTTAGCTGAATATGAATCCAGCTCTAAAACTTGACTTTTAAAAGTTTAGCTTCAGTGTGTGAGCCAGTGCCGGCAGGTGAAATGTCAGTTTATGTGTGAAGAATAAAGAAATTTCAGTGAGTGATGACAGTAGAGTAACTGTCATTCAAAGAGGATTAAAGCAGCAGAGATGTCAGGTGAGCTATGAATAAAAAAAATAAAAGAATTTTGGAGTGTGTTCACTGTAAGTGTTGAAATATCAGTCAGTTGTGTATCTAAAACGTGACAGCACTTGAATGAATCTAAGAGTAAGATCGGTGTGAAAGGAACTTGACGGAATCACTGAGCCGGTTTTATAGTCCTGCAAATGCGTAAATGATTCCACTATTCCATGTTTTTAACATGTTCCTGTGCTCTTCCCCAAGACCCTGATCCTTGTGAGCTGGAGCAGAGCAGGGAGAACAGCAAAGGAAATTCAAAGGTCAAAAAACACAGTGTCAGTATTGCCCGTCTGCCTGGCAAAGGAGCTCCGTGCAGGCAGACGGGCAGTCACTGGACTGGAGTGGACAGCGAGCAAAACCAGCTTTAAGAAGCATTTACGGTTCCCCAAATGTGTCCACGTCCACTCTTTTATGGCTCTTGATCTGTATGACATCAGGCTACTTTTACATCTGAAGCTCAGATGCATTTCAGCAGGATCTGCTCGTACTCAAAAGTCTGTCCACATTAAAACATCACATATCTCTCCGTTCACTAATTATTGTTGTTTTGTAGACGTTAGTCTTGTTTTCGTCTTAGGTTCTTTTCCTTCATGTGTCCTTTGTAATTGTGTGTAGTGTTAGAGTTCATCCCGCGGTGACAGAACTTTAGTTTTCTCATTTTGGGGTTTCACTTCATGCTTTTGTTTCACTGGTTTGTGATTTCCTTCCCCGCCCTCATTACCTTCTCCTGTTGCTGAGCACTTTCACCTGTGTCTTGTTAACCAACTGTTTCTCGTTCCTAATCGGTTCCCTTGTGGATACCCAGCCCCGTTTTCCCTGCTGTCTTTGTCTGTTGTGGTTTCTATTGTATGTCAAATCTCTCTCATGTTCCTCACAATTGCTTTGGCCTCCCGTTTGGATTTCTTTTTAAATTCTGTCAGTTCATTAAATATCAGATCGTCTTTAGTCCTTCTGGTTCTGCTGCGCCAGAAAAAGACAATACAGATGCTAACTCAGCTTATTAATGTCTACCCTAAAAGTCAGTGTTTATACTAACTCATTTTATATTTTAGGAGTAAAAACGACCCACCACTGAAGAAACAACACACCGGTGTTGGCAGCATTGCTCCCTGAGGGATAATAGAAAAATAATAAGACCTGTACCTTTTTTATGTTTTTACTGGAGGGAACAAATGCAAATGTTCTAAAGATTATAGGTCTATTTTTCTGTGCCTGTAGCTGAACTTTACATTTTTGTTTGAATTTGTAGAATAGCCAGATGAATTTTTAGTGCGCTGTAGCTGAACTATCAAATGCTCAAAGCATCTGACAGGTAAGTGACATTTCAAAAATGAGTTGAAATCCCCACAAGCACCAGTTTATTGCTGTCAATAAAGGCCTAAAATGCCAAAGAATTATTTAAATATAATTAAAGCACTGAGAGAGGATTGTTTAATCATATCTATTTGCAGCCTGGCTATCAAAGTTTACATCATTAGCTAAATGTATGGAACAAAGATTCAGAAACTTCAAACTGGAAATGAGCTTGTGTTGTAACTCAAGCCCCAGATTAACAGAGTGGTTACTTACATGTGACCATATGTACATCCTGTCAAATTATAACGAAAAGCAACCAAACATAGGCTAAAGTGACACTGACTGGTTGTGTTTGGTGGAGAAATTTTGGAATATGTGGGAATATTTTTGAGGTGAAATCCCATTAGAAATCCAAAGTTATCGACTGGTTGTAGCTATTCCTGCCTGTGTTATAGGAGAACACAATCGTAACACGAATGCTCCTAATGAAACGTTTCTTTTGAAACCCCAAAAGCTGTTAGCTTTATTTTAGAGGCAAACCTCACAAACCAAATGTTACAGACTGAATGAGACAAACAATTTCACTCGAATCCTTCACACCCAGGAAGTATGAAAATCCTGTGACGGAAGAATTTTTAATGCAGGTTGTACTTTGTGCTTTAAACTATTTAATTCTGATCTTGATTGAGAGGAGTGATTTTTTTTTTTCCTTTGTGTCTTTTATTCTGGTTTTCACTTTAATATGAAAAATAGTAAAATGTCAACAACAAAAAATATACTGTTCCTTTATTTAGCTAAGCTGATGTCCTCATGGGAGTTTTAAAAGACTCCACTTTAATGTGAGACTAAAAGTAATGTAAGCAACTGATGACCACTCAGAGTGGTCTGAAGAACATTCACTCCAAGGTCAAGCCAAAGATGTAATGAATAATTATTGTGGAAAACAGAATGAAAAGCCTAAAGCTGTTTTGTTTTTCTCCCTCCAATAATGCTCTAGTCAAGTTTTGGTTCATTCTTTTTAGCTTCTTTAGATTAAAATGCAGTATAATTAATCAACAAATTGTACCCCAGCAGAAATTATTCAGCACCACATGGCATGATGAATAGTTAAGGCCCTGATAAGATTTCTTAATTAAGAAAATACTTGGTGAGAAACAAATACAACAGCTGCCCACACTGAAGAATATTTCTCAAATGTCTTTGAGTAAAATTCCCCAGGATGATCTACCTGTGGTTGGACAAATTGCTTTCACGGTTTGATGCTTGAGCTTCAGATTAAGCGTCTGATTTAAATCCAGGAAGCATTAACAGCGACACTGTATCACTGGAAATAGTTGGTGCCATAATAACAGGTAATCTGAGTTAACTGACAAAGAACGTTTAAAGTTAAAAGTTTGAGTTCAGGCTGAATTTATTTGAACTGTTATGACAAGACACTTTCCCCCCTCTGACTGCCGTAGTGCAGGCGCTGCACCTCACACCACAAATAATAAAACCTGGCAATAAGGGCTTATTTTCTTATCCAGTCACCTTAATCTGCACTGCACTCCATGCAGTTTCTTTTTGTTTTCTGCTTTGTGGCCGTCACTATCGCTTCCTTTTTCACCTATCTGGTTTAAAAAAAAAACTCCACTTACTGTTGTTTGTTACTATAGAAATGTTCACATAAAGCCAGGAATGCACTCTGACATTAAGTATCACAATTTTATTACAAAAATTAAATTCTTCATCTCTCAGTTTTGCCATGCTTGGAGCATATAACAATACAGTAAAAAACCCAGACCCGGAGAAGATAGTAAAGCAGATTTCAACAATGCTTTCACAGCACTCTGTCATTCATGCTGTTACTATACAGTTACTGTAACATTCCTAATACAGAGTAGTACAAACACCTGCCAAAACACGTCATGTCAGATAACAAACTGTAATTAAATCACGTTTACCAGAAGAACAAGAAACTCAACCCAGCTCAGAGGGGAAAAGAAAAAGAAAAAACAGAAACCAGTAAACATTGAATTTGCAACTGAAAACATACCGAATGTGCTGAATATTTGTACCAGCCCAAGGCACCCAGGCTTCTAGCAATGTTGGCAAGTTAACGACATTCTTACAGAAACACTTGAAGCGAACGATGATTACAAATCGACTTGTACCACAGTTTGACTTTGCAGTGTCCTTCAACGTACCCTCCTCTCCTGGCATTCCTCTTCATCAGTCACAGTGCAAGTTCCGGAGGGGCGGGGCAAAGTGGAGGAGGAGGGAGGGTGGCAGGGAGGCATGGGAGGAAGGGAGGGGTCACGGGGAGCTGTACCGCATCAGACATCACTTTACAGCGCCAAACACTGACAAGAATTGGACGGACAGCGTAATCTCCCACTCTCCTGAAGGAAGGGTGGGGGCGAGAGTGGTTATGTAATTCCTCACTTGGATTGTGAATTGTCCAAACGTAAGGCGCAGATTGCCAGTTGCCAGTCCAAGACGAAATAAGCCAAACGAAAAGCTTAGATGTGCTTTCAACTGAATGTCCAAGAAAGAAAAAGGATAATAGCAATACTTTCTCACTGAGGTTTCCAAGATGAAATAGATTCTTTTTTTTTCCTCAAGATGAAAAGCGTTGTTTTGCAACATGGATACCTAAGAATGGTGGAAATCCCAGATTTAAGCTTACTTATAACTCAGATAGTCTCTAACAAACGTCAAATGAAGACAAGAACGACAAAAGCTCAGAAATACAGATAGGCCTTTCTTCAGCGGTGAGATGCAGTTCAGTTGGCTGAACGGCAAGGCTCGAAGGTCCATTTGGTCGCTCCGCCAAACACTTCAATGTTGCTCTCTGTCCAGGAGAACACATTGCCAGTCGATGCTTTGCTATTGCAGGTTGCCAAGTTATAGATCTCGGTGATAGAAAGTTTCTTATCCCAGATATTTAAGTTTGCCAGCTCACCAACAAAGGCTTGTGTGGCATCAAAGCCTCCTCCCAGCGTGTCCTGTGAAACAAAGGGATGTTAAGCATTTCACTTGGGGGTTTTCACAGGACAGTTGCAAGGTTATCCAGACTAGTTAAGGTTTATAAGATGAAAAAACTCGGGGCTTTAATTTGTACAAGAAACACACTCTTGTTTAAAGTGGGATCCTCTTTATGGAGGACAAAAAGTGCCAGGATCCAAAAAGAAAGAGAGAAAATTGATCAAATGTAATCTTGAAAATAAATAAATGTATGCCTTTAATTTATTATAACTAATGATAGTTTCAGTTTATTTGTTAGTTTGTTTCAGTTTACTTCAGACACTTATGTTAAATTATGCAAATAACGGGCTGAGGGCTTGGCAAGTTTTGCCATATAGTTGATCACTGGCAGGCTCACACACACGAGAAAACTACACTAACATTAATGAATAAAATGGGGGGAAATAAAGTTGAAAAAGGAATTAATTCAAGCTAAAGACAAAATTAAAACAAAAACAATTAAAATAGAAATATCTTTTGTCCCATTTTAGGAATTAAATTATGCCTCCTTTTCTACAAATTCTTGCCATTTTTTATCTTCCATACTCCTGAAAATACTTGATCCAGGTAGAAAGCCAAAACTGCAGCTGGATTTCATTTAAGAATATGATTGCAGTATGGAGGATACATCTTGCTTAGTTTTCTCTGTAAAATAGATCTCAAATTATGCTTCTCTATCAAAATTCATGCCTTGCACACACTGGAAAGCATTAATTGACCACCTCTGCAGTGCCCCCATGGTCTCATTTCATAAATATTGCCACTTTTAATCTTTGTTCAAATTTAATCACATAATTGGTTGAGAATTATTTCCAAACAGGTGTAGGATTAAATGTCTAAAAATTAATATCCACCTGCTCTTGTCCCAGGACCAGCACACCCTCTGGTTTGATGGGGTGGTATGGTGCCAGATTTTCCCCGCTGCCCCGCTTCACTCCGTCCTGGAAGGCCTCCCACATCCCGTCACGGGTGGTCCACGTGATGCAGAGGTGATGCCATTTTCCATCATTGATGAGGAACGGCAGTTTTGCAACCTGGAGCAAAGACATTTCGTAAGTTCCATTGTTCAATATGTCTTCCACACTTTGGTAGGACAGACTCGGCACATCGTGATGCCTTCCTGCTGAATCATTTCCCCCCATATCACATATCTCCTCGTCTTCTATAAAAAGGTTGCTTCTGTTTCAAACAGCACCTATTTTAACTCAGCCTCCTGTTGTGTTACAGAGAAGCTGTCAGGTTACCCTGACTCATCCAAGCAGAAAGTATTGCAGCTTTCCCCAACTGTAAATTACTATTTTGATGTGTTACATACACTTCCTGCAAAGGTGAGAAACGTGTGAATTCACTTTGCTTCCAGGATAATAGCTTTTTCATTACCTTGTCATTGATGAGAATCTCCATGGGGTTGTTCCCCCACTCAATCAGCACCAGTTCATTGGCCTGTCCTGG
This sequence comes from Aulonocara stuartgranti, assembly GCF_965226115.1. Classification (NCBI taxonomy): domain Eukaryota; kingdom Metazoa; phylum Chordata; class Actinopteri; order Cichliformes; family Cichlidae; genus Aulonocara; species Aulonocara stuartgranti. The sequence continues at coordinate 4,559,213 of NC_138944.1, read as the reverse complement.
AACTGCATAGGAGAAGGGGGTGCCCACCCCAGGCGAAGCATTGGACTTGATCCACAGACACACGGTGAAGGAGTACATCTCAGGAAGGCTCTTCTTTGCTTTGGCGTACATATAGTTGGTTCTCAGGGGGAAAGTGATCTGGAACTTATCTGTTGGTCGGGTGTCTTTGCCTGTTGATGAGATTACTGTTAGTTAAAGCACTAGTAGTGAGCATTTTATTCATATGTCTAGAGATAAATTACAGGAAAGCTGAACATCCATACGCCTACATACATTTTGTAAAACTATGGTACATGACAGAGTCTTTAAAAAGCAAAAGAAGCTGAGGGCTGACTAGTTTCATACAATCTTTTCCATCATGGTTCTTTGCACCATTGCGATCCTGTGATATTTTGTGTAAGATGGCTCTGTCTCCTCCCTCTCATTCGGTCTAACATACGCACGCGCGTTTGCACGTGTTGGAATTTGAACCGACCGTGGATATTTGCTCCAAAACGCGCCGGTGCGAGGCGCGCGACGCAAAGTTTCACTAATCCCCTTTGCAGAGGCTCATATACAAGCTGGATCTTCAGATTCTTTGAAAAACAAAAACTCAGCGAAGCAAAAGTGCAAACAGAGCCTGAGATATGCAAAGCAATGCAGCTCCCCTCACCACTCTCTCATATCTGTGCGCAATGTGATGGTTGCGGTAAAAAGGTTTCACATTGCCGCTGCTACCTGTTTGGGGTGGGGAGTTTTCTAAGGGACGTTACGTCCTTGAGCGTGAAACACAATTAAATTACATCTAATCAGCTTTTAAATTGCCGTGGTTCGTTTTACTGCCGTGAAAGCAACACGGGGTCGAGCAGCTTTAAAGTCCCGTGCCCGTTGAAATCCAAACGCACCTTTCTCCAGGTCTGTTATCCGGTGGTGCAGAGAGGTGAGCGTGGACTCCACTCTGTTCCGCTGCTCGGTGTCATTCCTCGGTCCGGATTTGGTCTCCTCTAACGTGTTGACCCGGGACAGAACTTGCTTCTCCATGTCATCTATCTTGTTTTGCAGCAGGTCTTTCAGGCTGTTTGCTTGCACGGTGTTATTCCCCCGGCTGTACTGCTGCATCGGACAGAATGAGACAGAGAGGGGGTTAAAGAAGTGACAGGGAAGACTTCTTTTTCTTTAAAGTCCCTGGAAGCTGTTTACTCTACTCACTGCCAAGCGCAGAGCTTTATCTTAAACGTGCTATTCGCTTGATTTTATAGGCTGCGGAACATTTCACTTTACACGGAGCTTCTCTCCAACAAACAGATAAATATGTTAGAAAACACATGTGGCCCCAAGTACAAGCTGCAGAAAGCCGCAGCAACACACAATCAACGAGTTAAAGAATATTATCCTTTAATCTAATTAACTATGGAGGCTATTTAATTAACTTTTGATCTTGTCGGGAAATCACTCGCTCTGCTTTCCTACCTCTAGATTCTCCAGTCTCTGTTTGAGCGTCTGTAAAGTCTGTCCCAGCTGGGCCAGAGTATCCGTAGTGCCCCGAGATACATCCCCCATCGTGTTCTTCGACCCCGGCCGCCGACCGCCAGGTCCTGCGGCCGCAGGGAGGCTCTGGCTCTCGCAGCGGCTCAACTTGGATGTTAGTTCCCTGATTGTCTCCTTTTGGTTCACAATGGTCTCCTTTTGCTGCAGCACCGTCTCCCGCAGTTGTATGATAGTGCTCTTCAGGTCTTCCGCTGGGCCGCTGTTTTGCATCGTAGCTGTGCACAAGTCCATATCCTTGGGCACTGACGTGCAAATAAACTGCGTCTGTCCGAAGTCTTGCCCGAGGCTCTCCACAACAACCAGGCAGGAAAGTAGAAAAAGTTTCCACGAGAATCCCTCCATGGTTCCAGTCATGCGTCAGGGATTGAGTGTGAGAGAGAGTGGTGTCTCCGAGATTTCAGCACCACGGAGCTGTCCACTGAAGCTGTGAGACTCGCGCTGCTGTGTGCGGCTTATATAGCGGACAAACCAGCGCAGATTCACTGCATCACTGAGGGGAGGCAGCGGGTTCTGCCAAGCCCACAGAGTCCAGCCCCTTATTTAAGGTCGTATTCACTCTGTCCTAACACTTACAGTGGCAGAGAGTGCGTGTACACCACAAAGTGAGATGAGATCGGGGAAGAAGAAGAGGAGGGGATGCAAAACGTTTCACGTGAAGTCTCAATCACTTGTCTTCAGTCTACTGCTAACAAACCTTCAGAATAACGTAACGTTAAATAAAGGGTAAAACCAGTCTCCAGTTTTCTGTCACGGTTGTGATTTGATCTTAAATTAAAATGATTGAAATAACAGAAACATTATTTTCACTATTTTAACCGTTTATTGAATAAAAAAAAGGATGAAGTGATGATATGTAATGTGTAAATATCTCTAACTCTCGAAACCTTGTTCATTAACATTTATAGTTTCTGGGCAGTAAGAATATACATAAACAGGTGACAGTATATTAATTAATAGTAGAAACATAAGATAAGAAACAAAAAAACACAACACTCAGTCAAATAGAATTTCTGATCCGTTTTTAATGCCTTTATTTGAGGTAAAGGAATTTTTTTCTGGAAAGTTAAGCTATTCCACATTTTTGACCAAATATCATTTTTACTTTACTTTAGAGCTTAATAAGATTTTAGTAACAAATTTTGCATTTCATTTACTTATATAACGGAGGATGTTTTTATTGAACAATATATTATTTTCCTTTTAAAGCCTTAAGTTTGATTTTGAGTGATCTCATTTTATTTTAATTATCGCATTCTTTCTTAACTGTGACATCAAAGTTAAAGATTATTGAATTTTGTTAAACTGCAGAGAAATTAAAAGGCTGAGCTGAGCTGTACAAAGGACACGTCTCCACTCACTTCAGCACCCTGTGCACCATACAACTGTCTGCGCTTCACGCTCATCCAATGCGCGTTTGTGAATGCAAAATTATCAGTCCACCTTAAATGAAAACAGCTCCCCATCCTTCAGAAAAGTCTGTCCCACGGTTAGAGACCCCACCACAACCTCTCATTTTCTCACCCGCCCTCTCTCCCTCCCTCTCTCCCAATCTGTCTTTTTGGCATGCACGCTGGCGTCGTAAAACCGACTCCACTGGTGTCCAGAAATGTACTCCACGGTGCAGGTTCTTCAGTGACTTTAAAGTATAACAGCCTTGTTCACATCCCTAAACAACACGCTGTCAGAGTGTATTTTCCTTTTTGTTCACTGTAACAAAGTGTGCACCGCACCAGCCACTCGGAGCCTGACAGAGACGCGCTTTGGGCTCGTCTGATGTGATGATAGCAGTTATGTTAAATCTCACCACTACAAGAGCGGAGGCGCTAAAAGGAAAGTCAAATGTTTCCAAATAATTAATCAGACTGTTGCGTAACCACCCCCGCGGCTCTCACACGAAAAAATAAGATGCACAGCGAGCAACACTTAGCACAGATCATGTTGCGATACCAAAACGCGAGTGATACGTGCAGGGTGAGGATGAGGGTTTAAAAAAACAATCACGTGCATCCGGGACTTTCCACTTTGGCATTAGAAAATTAAATGATATTTATGCAACACAAGCAGGTTTGTTCTCATGTATGAAACGAATTTGTTTCTTCACACCAAGTGTGGAGGGCTGAACTGAAGTAATGAATACATACAAAGATAGAGTACTGTGCACAAATCTGGAGCCACTCCCCCTGTCTTTACATTTTGTTTCCAAAGAGCCAGACTTACCTATAACTTTTAAAGTGGTCTTGAGCAAGTTGTCACCCATTTTCACTCCAGTCCTTTTACTTAATCACTTTCAGAGGATAATTTTCTTTGTTAAACTACTTGATACTTAACTGACCTACGACTCATTCAAATAGGAAAAATCATAAAGAAAAAAAGCTCAAGCAAACACCTGACACAGGACCTAAGAGATGTATCTGGATCTGCAGATGGTCAAGCTATTGTTCACTAAAGCAACATAAGAAATAGCCTCAGTGGAAGGATGGCTGTCCAGAGGCCATTCTAAGAGACAGGTAAAAAGGAGAAAATGCTGAGGTATGGCCAATTACACACAAGATGGAACAGAAATCTGTGGGAACAAGTCTGATGGAGGAATGAATTGAAATGTAATTTTTTTTTTGGTTCAAAGCCTGTATTTGTATAGTGCTTTACTAGTCCCTAAGGACCCCAAAGCGCTTTACACATCCAGTCATTCACCCATTCAGACACTGGTGATGGCAAGCCACCCTGGGGCGCACTGACAGAGGCGAGGCTGCCGGACACTGGCGCCACCAGGTCCTCTGACCACCACCAGTAGGCAACGGGTGAAGTGTCTTGTCCAAGGACACAACGACCGAGACTGTCCAAGCCGGGGCTCGAACCGGCAAACCTTCCGATTACATGGCGAACTCCCAACTCTTGAGCCACGATCAATATTTACAGAAGATTTTGGGAGAAAGGAACAACAGTGAGTGTCTAAGTTTCACGTGTTAAACATGGTGGAGGCCCTGTCTTAATTTGGGGCTGTATTTCAAACAGTAGTTTGGGGGTTTTGTCAAATTGGATGGAATTATAAACACAAAAAAGTACCATCAGACTTTGATCTGCCGTCCGAAAAGCTTCATTTTCCAGCATGACAATGATCCCAAACACAATGCCAATGCAATAAAAGTATTTCTGGATGGGAAAAACCAGAATGGGAACACTTATCAGTCATGGATCGTCATGATTTCATGTGGATAGATAGATTGAATTCTGGCAGTTTGGTCGTTCAGAAAAAAAACTACTGAAACTAAGCACACTGAAAGAAGAAAAAGTTATGTGCATCGACCGAGGTTAGTATGTGTAAAGACACAGAGGCGAGTTTAACCTTTGTTATCACAATTATTATCAACTATATAGGCTCTCCTTAATTTGCATTTTAAGTGAAACTCGGGGTCTTGATGACATTTTTTATTAAATAAAAGGATCATCGTTTAAGTAGAAGCTCACTATTTTGAAACTATCGTGTGAGTAAAAACAAGCCCAGTCTCGCACCTGAACGCCCCTCGCTGCCTTTTCCCACATCTGGTTAGAACACCGGGTCACAACCATCGACTAACTAAACAAGAGTCCAAACGCACAAGTCGCAGGTTTGCTTTCCAACCCGCCTGCTCCGACACAAATATCCGCTCCGTCTCTGTCGCATCGGTGTAGTTGAGCTCTGCGTAAAACGCAGCCTTTTTAAGCAGCCTTTAATTTGAACTCTGCTGCATTTCAAGAGGTTTTTTCAGACTTTTATATGACGCCGCGGCAGCCGCCGGCTAAGGTGGGATGAAAATTGACCCAACAGTCCCCTTTAATTTGTTTAATTATCGATCCAACGCGTTGTAATCAGCAAGGTGCCAAGCTGAAGGAGAGAAAGAGCAGATATAACAAATGGTTAATGGCAGGGTCTAATTGCTGAGTTGCAGGACAAGCAGAGTAACAAATTCTCCTTATCTCAGCACATGCACATTAAAGACCGAGCGCTTATTAGCGCTCAGAGTGAGAGCGGCTGCGGATCAACAAGTAATGCCTCATTCAGTGTTTTCAGCCACCAGCAGCGACGCAGTGCTTGTTTACCAAATGAGAGCAGATTGAGCAGCTTTAAAAGCTCTTGATGTGCAAGAGTTAATGTTAATGACGCTGCTTCTTCCCACTGTACTGAGAGGTTACACTAGAAGGGACGACTGCTTATCACATTTATCTGTTCAGTATTCATCTCCTGTCCCACGCATTAAACCATTCTGCAGCACCATATGTTCAGCTATGATTCCCCCCATCCTCGCTGTGTGCCTGCCACTTACTCTGCTGCAACTCCCATAAAACTGATTTAACTAGCTGTCCAGTTAGTTTTTCATTGAGCTTACCAAAACCTACGAAACTGTAGCACGTGGAATTAGTTTTTTCTGTTACTTTATACTTCCTGAAAGTGAAGCATTTAGATGGAACTTGATATTTCACAGCTAGATTTACATCGTTTCTTCAGTTTTTGAAGAGGAGTTTTGACCCATTCTTCCTTGCAGCTTGCTCTGAGCACAAGGTCAGATGTGGCAGTGCATGAGCCAGCAGACCAAGCTGGACTCCAGGGGCCGGTATGGAAAAGGGCTGAAATCCATAATGATCAGTCTCTCAGGTTCACTGAATAATGCAAAGCTTTATAATAGAACCCACTCTCTAATGGTAGAGATAAATAAGGACCATTTTGCACACTGGCAGGCAAAACGCCTGCTTATTTATCCAGCATCTGCAATAGCAAAACAGAGAGTAGGGAGGGTGGCATGAGGGTGGGTGTGGTAGTGCAGCACAAGCAAAACAAGAAGGCAAGGGGGGTTCATGTTGGTGCAATCTGAGTGTGTTGGGTATGATTTGTCTGTCACCTCTGTGCCACATCTGAGCACTGTTTGTACTGCTTCTCTTTGTTCAAAATTCTCATTTCACAGCTTGGAGGAAGTGTATTTTCAGTTGCAAATCTATTAACTTTCCTCCTTTGTTTGCTCTGTCCAGGTTCCCAAAGTAAACTTTGTTTTTCCCCTCCATGTGCACACTCCACTACATCCCTTCTGACTGTGGGGAATTCAGATGTGCTGCCAGCTAACTGAAGCCTCAGTGCTGAAACTCCAGTGTCTCTGCCACTGCTACACTGATGTCTCCATTTCATCACATCTCACCATCCCACCAGGTAGGGGCTCTCTGATGGGATGCCTGCACTGTGGAGTAGTCTGCTGTTATGCATGTACTCCCACCAGGACAGCTGGGAAGAGTGGAGGACAAGAGTGGAGCAGAAAAACGCCAAAGAGTCTGTCTCTGCTAACAGAGGTAGTTTTATTTTATGCAGACACACACACACTGACAAACTAAACATTATAAACCATGCAAATTATAAATTCTTCCGCATGCCTGTATGCAGATGAAATACAGGACTAAATAATTTGGCTTTGACCTTCAGCTCTATGATCTACTTCTTATAACATTGCTTTGGGGTCCTTAGGGACTAGTAAAGCGCTATATAAATACAGGCCATTTATTGACGTTCGCACACACCGGAGGGTCGTTCAGTAACTTACGCCTCTCTTACTAAAATCCAAAGTGACATAAACAAATACCGGGGGCACAAGGCGTTCCACTGGGCTCTGAGCTAATCTCATCATAATTCTCCAAAGCCTGCACATTAACGCTCTCGCTATGACAGTGCTGTTCATCAAGCTGCTTGCGTTGGCCTCGTTGGACTTGCTCCAGAAACAACATTTTACCCCATTAGGCCTTTACCTCGACAAGACTGAGGCCAAAATAGGAGGGAGGGGATGTTTAGTCTTCAGCATAAGACAGACTGAAATGATGGTCCTGTTTTTATTTTTAGAAAATAGGTTGGGAAGAGGGCGATGTTTCAGGTGCTAGATGAGTTTCTGTTTCCAGTGTTGTATTGGGCAGAGGGATTTTAAAGCGTGTGCTTAAAACAAACTACAACAAGAGCAAAAACAAAGCGTCTTGATAGGGTGTTGGAACCGCCCATGCAGGCAGAACAGCTTCACTGCCCTCTATGCTTTATTAACCGTCCAATCTCTAGAATAAAAATCTCTAAAATTGGACTTCTACACTAACCACAGTTTTGAACCGTGATGAACACCATGTTCAAGCAAGTGCACATGGCAGCAGGACAACCGAGGTCACAGATCTATGATTGATTTTGTAATCATATCAGCAGACCTGGAGTCATATGTTGCAGACACTTTGGTAAAGACAGGAGCAGGGCTGGAGGACAAGGTCAAGGGTGGATGCTGCACAAATTTGTCTGGTAGAAGTCCTAGTGTGGAAGATCTTTAATTCCCATCTCAGACAGCAGAAACAGGGAGCATGGGTGCTGGCTCCACCATTTGCAAACTTTTTTTTAAAATGTCATCAGGACGCTACAGCACAGAGCAAACACCATTGCCACAGACACAGCTGTCAGGGAAACAAAAGAACATCATATCAAGAAGGACTTGAGTAAATGTTGTTATCAAAGCTGGACATTTATCGAAGCTGGGAAGGCACCAGGAGAGAAGGACAACTGCTGCCTAACTGAAAACCCTCAGTGATCCCCTATTTGTTAACAGTAATGCATTTTCTCTAACACAGAGTCTCTGTTGCATTTAAACCCCAAAACACGCTGCGCCAAAAATTGGTCCACCCTGAGGATCAGGTCCCCCAACACAAAAAGAGTAATAAAGTGTACGCTGTTAAGTTCCAGGAGGATTGCCAGGATTTATACATCGGGGAACCCAAACAACCTTTGACTAAGCGGATGGCACAATACAGAAGAGCTAATTCATCAGGCCAGGACTCTGTAGTCTATGGACACTCTTTCAGTAATGGGGATGTACACATCCTGGACAGAGAGGAATGCTTGTTTGAACGAGGAGTCAAGGAGAAAATTTACATCAAAGGGGAAAGACCATCTCTGCATCGAGCAGGTGAATGGTACTCACGGCCACTGATCAGTGGTCATGATCATTTGCATATTAACGATCATGAAACTGACCTCACAGCCCATTGTTAGTGAGCTGTGCTGGTTTCAGTCATTATGCAAATGTACTGTTTATACGGTTGGGGAAACCTGCAGTCAGCTGAGACTGAAGAAATGTTTCTCCCCCACATCCAGATGAACAGAATCAACTTTTGGGACAAAAATTATAGTTCAATAAAATTGTCAAGGGACAGAATGGATGGAGTTTTTTCATCTATATCTCAACATCTTGTTTACATCCACATGTGCACATTTTTCCTAAAAAAGATTCAATAAGAGTTTCAAAACAGCACCAAAATGAAGAGTATGTACGAGGGAGGCTTGCACCTTTATTACAGCTCACTGTATTTCCCCTCACAGAGGTCACTTTTTCTCTGCTTTTTAAAATGTTACAACTCCAAAGCTCACATGCTTTTAAATCTAACCCACTTTCAAGTGTACGGTGGCATCATCCAGGTAGAAATAAAAATTTAGCCTTCTAAAATTTTACACAGTGCCATAATGGAGCAACAGTTCTCACAGCCTTAAAGACAAGCTGAAGCACTTAGTGTTTAGTGGCAGAGCAAGGACATCACTCTGTGGGAGCAGGTGTGTTTTAGGACTCAATAACATCGTGAAGATGAAACCCTGTAAAGCAGAAGGGTTTGAAGTGGAAGTGAGTAATAGGGAGAGCGAGCTCTCTGCACATCCCCTCTCAATTATATCAAGTGACCAAAGTATCTCCTTGTAAACTACAACATTTTCTGCCCTAGCCTTCCTTTGTGCTGGGTTATTTCTCCCCAGAGGAGATTAAATTTTGACTGAGGTTGAAAGGAACCTAGTTTACAGAGAAGGAAAATAGCGAGAAGGAAATTTCATCAACACTTAATTTAGGAGAGGAATGAAACATGGCAACAATAAAAAAAAAAAAATGCAATACCTGTTTTTCCTTCGTTACAAAATTATTTCAAATTAAAAGCTTCTTAGCAATGTTGTTTTCTGTCAAGTTGGTGTACAAGTTTGCTTTTCTTAAGTGTGCATATTTTTTCCAAAGAGGAACTAGGAGCTTTTATTATATATCATACCTCCGTAAGGAGATCGTTATCTACACTGTGAATTAAAACAGTGTTTTACATTCATATTTGGTTTGGCTGGATTTTTCTAGTCTAAATTATTCATGATGTTGAAGCAACGCTTAGAGATCCCAGCGTTGTACCACACGGTTTATTCATATACAGCAAATCAGCCGTGGCGTTGTGCTGCACATGAATAATATATATGCATAGGGTTTTTGATGAGTGCTACTGTCAGCTGTAGGCACGTTCAGGCTCAGAAACCTCCTGCTTAATAGCCAGAATGTCTCATTAATTCTCGGTACAAATAAAGTGAGATCTCCAGATGCTGCTGCTTTTCATTGGAAATCACACATTTAGGGAATAAACCATGTAACAATCCTTTTTAGCTAATACATGCCAGTTCTGCTTAACATTTCTCACATTTTACACTTGCGCACAGCATGTCCTGTTAAACCCTCCAAGTTCAGTAAATGTACATTTTCTCTTTATGAGCATTTGAGGCTTCCAGTGAATACAAGTGAGCCAGAGCCACCTGAGTGTGTGAAGCAGCGTCTCCTGAATCAGTGTGATTCGTTGCCTTTTTGTAGCTTTGATGTTGCACATAAGGCCACTTGACATTCTCCCTCCTTCTTTCTGAAGTGCTCACTCTGAAGCCCAGAACAGAGGACAGCTGACTGCTTTGTTAGATGATGCATGTCTCATTAGCCTTTATTGCAGCCTGCCAGGCACAACTTTATCTACCAATTCATTTACCTACAGTCACATACAATTCTAAGGTTTTATGAAAAGAGCATACTAAAAAAAAAAGAACTCATTTGGTCCCTCGCAGGTCTTTAAATTAGCTAAATAGAACCTCAGATGAACAGTATGAGGTGACACGCTGCAGTGTGCTGTTAGGTTGAAAGAAGAAGTGTGTGAAAAACTAAGTTCATCCTATAATTCAGTCATTTGTAGCACCACATTTAGCTGCATTAACTTTAATCTTCTCTGTTTGACTTTATGAGTCTCACACACTGTTCTGCAGGAAATTTGGCCGCCTCTTCTTTTCAGCGATGCTTTGGTTCGTTGAGATTTGCAGGCATTTATTTATGCACTGCTCTCTTGAGGTTCCGCCACAGCATTTCAAATGGGTTGTAGTCTGCACTTTGACTAAACCTTCACAACATCCTGATTCTTTTGTTTTTCAGCTGTTTTGCTGCAGATTTGCTGCTGTGCTCAGAATCATTGTCCTGCTGCATGGCTTAGTTTCAGCCAGGCTTTAGCTATCAGACAGCTGGCCTCACATTTGACTCTGGAATACTTTGGTATAGAGAGTTTTTTTTCCAAACTTTGGTGGACAAATCAAAGTGGAGATGTTTGCACAGTGCAGACATTATTCCAGAAGTCTTGTGGTTTGTCTGCAGTTTCTCTAAGTGTTGCACGGTCTGACACTGGGGTAAGCTGGGATGTTCACTCCCAGGAAGACCGCCTTGAATGTTTTCAACTTCTGAACAATCTTCATCACTGTAGAATCACCAACTTCAGATTGTTTAAAAATAACCCGTCAATCCGGTTATTAACCCATGATAATGCCCCGAATCTTTTGAGTTATCATATTTATCCCCACCACATTCAGACCCATAACAGAGACACACACTACTCTGGTGTCAGTCAACAGCTGCAGGGTATCTCCTCTGGCACCATTTGCACAGGCAGGTTTAAACCATAGAGCAAATAAAATGAAAAATAAGAGTACCAAGACCGTTCTCAGCCAACTGTCACGAGTATGCAGCGACAGACCTTGTGTTTCTTTTTAGCGGTACCCAAGTGCAGACACTCGAGGCAGGGATAAGGTTTAACAAAAAACACACGGTTTATTGAAGGTAGAACACGAAAGTGCAAAATATGATAAACCAAAATCAACAGCTAAACTAAACTCGGACCTGACAATGAACGAAGGAAAACAGAGGACTTAAATATACAAAAGGGCAATGAGGGAAGTGGAAACACAGCTGATAAAAATAAATGTGGAGGAAACAAAACTAAACACACTGAACATGAACAAGACTATCAAAATAAAACGTGAAATGCTGAGAAGAAGACTAACGCGAGCTTGACACAGGAGGAAAGGCAGATGAGAGCGGGAGCGAGGGAACACAAGAGAGCACACATGAAAGCACAACACAACAACGACGCGACACAGAAGACATGATAGACTTGACATGAAAACTAAGGACTAAACTCACTTTACAAAGAAATCAGAAAAACAACACAAACTAAAAATGCTGGGATGAATGACCCAGAACAATGACACCACTATTTTTTCTAGTGTGGAGATGTTTGTGCGCCAGTTTGCTATCAGAGTTGAGCTGTACTTAATTTCCAAAATTATCCCAAAATACAAACATGTTTACATGTGCTGTGTTCGAAATGTGCATGACATCTTGCTGAAATACAAATCCAGGACTGAATGATTGATTCAAATTACTTTGTTTCCCTTTGATTGTGAACATAGAACACCTGCACATTTAGAAAGATTAATTTCCTGACGTCAGACAGAACTGTGAATATATTAAGCTCTGATTGTCGAGTGTGAACCAGGCAATCATAAGAAAGGACAGTAGAGAAAATGGGATTGTATTAAATGTAAAAGACTAAAATAATTATTTGAAAGATGCACAGAATGACTGAGAATCACTGCTTTATATTCCAGTATATGCTGAATTGTTACCAATTTTTATATTATGTAAAGGTACAAACTGAAGAAATCTATGCTCATGCAGACTCACAACAACTCTGTATTAATGACTCTTCCCCCCCAACTGGTGACCAAAACCATGCCGTCAAACTGCCCCCCACAGCCCAACAGCGTTAGTCGATCTCCTCCCAGATTCATTTTCCCTTTAATATGTCACCCGTCTGCATTCATCCATCCTTTTATTGCTGCTTGTATGGCTTTGTTAGATTCATTCAGTTCAGTTGATGATTCAGTGCCCTTTCATAATACAAGCACCATCTCAGTCAGCTGAAGTGGTCTGTACTGCTTTGCTCTCAGACCCGAGTACTCCACTCCGCCTACACCTCTCACAGTGTTGGGGAAGGTGAGCCGCAGCTCACTGTTGTTCAGTGTTATGGTAAATGCTCCTCACGCTTGTTGTGTGAGTTCGTTCAGCTAACAAGTGTGAACATGTGGCTCTGAGTGCTCATCGCTTGCCTGTGTGTGTGCGTGTGTGGGTCAAAGTTGCCTTTTCTGTGGATGCGACAAGTGCCAAACTGAAGTGGCACAAATCTTTCCACTGGCTGCTCTGTCAAATACAAAGTGACATCACCATTACTGAAGACATCACTTCAAAACTCAAGGTCACGGTCAATTGGCCCTTATCTCCCTCTTCTTCTTCTCCCACTCTCTTTTTCACGTGTGCATGCTGTCACGTTGTCTGTTCAGTGTAGTAATTATCATCCAGTATCCAGAAAATGGTGACGCCAGAGTTGTGTTGTTCCCAGTGCGAATAGTTGGGAGCAAAAATAATTCTAGAAAAATAAATGAACTTCCCCTGAGAGTGAAATATCATTTTTTAAACTGCTGATGCCAAATATCAGGTTCATTTTTGCTGGTCGGAGGACACACGATAGACACACACATTCATTCAGTTAACCGAGTGCTGTCTGATTTCACATGAACTCATTGATCACGGGGAAAAGGAGACATGTCTGGAGGATGTGTGCTCCATGATGCCTGCATACGGTCATGAATGAATAGGTATCCGTGTATGTGGTGATCGATTATCTTGTCAGCACAAGCTGTTGGCAATTACAGAGAAGCTGCATGAACACAGAGGTAATTCACACATCCCTCAAATTATTGAAAAAGCTGTTTAGTAGGTTTTATGTCAGATGGAGTCACATTTAAAATCCTGCCTCTAAAGTGTTTCTGTAGCCCAGGTGCCAAACTTCTGCGTGAGTGACTAAATGCTGCCGTAAAGATGGCACTGAATAATCCGTGTACATGCTTAAGATGGCTAACATATTTATACAGCACTATATTTGTTTCATCTAAACACTTCATTTTATGTGTCCATTCAATCCTCCTCCAGAAATGGAGAGGCCAAGTGGGCAGAACCTACCCAGGGCTGAGGGGCATCAGGGGGAACTGTGCGTCAGTCAATTCAGTTAATGTTAAAAAAAACAATAGAAGGTGCAGTTGTGCTACATTTCACACTTACTTTCATCTAAGGCCATAATGTTTCATTTATTTAAATGCCTGCTGCCATTGAGTCTTAGTCCCCTGCCCAGGGACTTAAGGTGAACGAGGTGACGTCAGTTCCTCAATGAGGTGGGAGGAGCCAAAGATTAATACCTGAGAGGCGGACTCAACAAGGAGCTAAAACTCGGGGTCATCACATACGAGCTTAACTTCTTATCTACCTGGACTGCTGACACCGTCGAAGCTTAATTTTTCAGAGATGGTAAGTGATCTCAGCAGGGACAAAATACAACAAAATGATGGGTACCGGTATATAATGTTATGTGGATATATTACAGTAAGGTCTCTTTTGGGCTCCTCAGTGAATTTTTCCAGTGTTGCTTTATTTACTGCTGTTCACTGAAAAGTGAGAGAAAAATTCATTTTTATACACAGATTTGTTTTGTTTGTTTGTTCTTCCGGGGACTTACAAATTTAATTAATCAACATGTAAATTGCTTAATTTGTTATTTTTGAATTAGTTGATGAAGCATATCCCGTAAATCAGACAAAAAGGTGCATTTTAACGAAAACCAAAGCATTTATTTAGCCATTAATGTATACATTCATTTGTTAGTTACATTGTAATTTTGGTGAAAAAACTATGTGAGGTGCAGAGAAACATCAGAAATCAGTGTTTAACTTTGACCGTCTGGATTAATACAAGAATGGAGGAAAGTGGGGATTTTAACAGCTACGTACATATTTATGTGTTTGTTTTTTGTTATTATTGAAATTTTAAAAATGAGTTTTGTATAACTGCCCCCTTCAGGCACACTTAGGAACTACATACTCAAACTTTGTAGTACTTTAAAAACAGATGAATTTATTTTATTCATACATTAATTCACTTTCCTTGTAATGTTGGAAAAGACCCAAATGCAACTATTTGTGGCGTAAAGATACAGCAGTCCTACTAACCAAAACCCTATTACAGAGTCATTATAATATGAACATGAGCGTTTACATCGGGGTTAGGGTAATTAATTGAGTAATTCCAGTAAACGCGAGTGATTGGTTGAGTGAAATCCGGATGAAACGTTGGACAAAAGAGGTGAAAAGAAAGCCTGACACATTTCAGTGTTATGCAAATAAAGACGGGCCTCGTCCTTCAGCTCCACTGGCTCAGCGGTGCAGAAAAGCCAGGTTTTCACAGACTCGACGATTTCTTTCAAAGCAGCACATCCACTGACTATTTTCTTCAGCATGACCTGCACTGAAAGCCATGCTGACTCCCAGAACACCGCTTTCATCGCGGCGCATGTGAGGTTTCAAGGTTTTTAGAAAAGAAAAAAAAAGGGTAGCATCGAAATGTGCTGCCAGGAGGCTATGAGAGAAGTTTGTTGGGTGATATTAATTACTTGTGAGTGCTTTAGACCTCAATTAACCCCACCCACTGTCTGAGAAGAGACAGACAGCGCAGATCAGTGCGCGCAGAGCTGCATCATGTGTGATATATTCGAACCTTGTAAATATCTAACGTAGATATGACGCCATTAAATAGTATACTATTTAAATAGTTTTCGTTCAAAAAAGCAACATTTTTAGGAATTTAATAAAAAGAAAAGGAAAAGAATTTTTTTCTAACAAGGACATGCAAGTTGAAAGTTTGTGATTTCTATTTGTTAGAGCAGGGCCGGATCAACTCAAAACAAGGCCCTAGGCAAAAATTAGCTTATGGTCCCCCCCATTATGTTTACAGTTCAAAATTGACTTGTTTGTAAGTAGTTGGTTGTTCATCCCAAATGTATTTAACAATCTACAAAACAATATCACAGAAATCACCCTTCTATGCAGCACATGGAGATAACAATGGATTTATTAACCCTTTAAAGCCGGTCAGAGCGGGCACGCTCCGTTTTGCGTAACTATTTTTAAATCCCTGTAAAACCGGAACCGCGTAAGTTAGCGCAATAATTTTTTTTGCATATGAAACCGGAGGAGTTGTACTTACATCTTATTCCATCAGCTTGTCCTAGGTCACGGTTTCCTTCTACATATAGCTTTGCAAATATTGCATAAAAAGTGCTTGCAGGAGTATCTCAAAAATAAAACTATGAAGACACTCAAAATAAATTTCCTGTTGTTGTAAACTATTTTTTGCAAAAAACTAAACAAAAACGATTTTCAATTTTTTTGTAGTTTATTGCACTTTTTTGCAATTTATGTAGTTACTATGGACTTAATGCATACATATTATTAAAATATGGGCTGTAACAGTTGTATTGATGTATAGCAACTTGAAATGCTCCCAAAAATGAATGGCACGTAAAGATATAAAGTAAGCTCTGGCGGCCTTGGTTCTATGGTAGGTCTTAAAGGGTTAAACACGTGTTCATTTGTTAAAATTAGCCCACTTTTGAATGAAACGGACAAGTTTCGGGAAAGTTAAAAAAATGGTAGTGAGACCTGCTGTGATGTATGATTTGGCATCAAAAAAATAATAGGTGGTCATGTAGTGCAGGAGTATGTCTGTGAAGGTTCTGAGTCACCCAGGTCATCGTAGTCTAAGAAGCTTGGAAAGAAAAGCGTCTGGACTTCTTTAGGTTTCCTTGAAGGCGTTTCAGACCAGCCACACACTCGGACAAAAACTGGTTTATCCCACAGACAAGACTCCTAAGCACAAACTTAACAACATAGTGTTTGCTGTACAGTGTAGCGAGAAATGCTCAGACCTCTACATTGGAGAAACCAAACAGCAATTTCATAAACGCATGGCACAACATGGAAGAGCCACCTCGACGGGACAAGGCTCGGCTGTCCACAAAGGTCACTCTTTCGATGATGCCAATGTTCACATTTTGGACCAAGACAGATGGTTTGAAAGAGGAGTGAAAGAAGCATCTATGTCTGCTGTGAATGACCATCTTTGAACAGAGGCGGTGGCTTACAACACCAACGGTCTGGCATCAATAATCCAGTTTTGGGATCCTTCCCAGACGCTTTAACGCCCACTCACATCCTGGGCCGTTTGACCTCAGTAAATTACATGATAGGGTGGGGCCAGGTTTCACCATGGGTTCACCCTAAACCTTGGCTGATTGTGACCTAGACGAGTTTTCACACCTTGGATCGTGTGATTAGGCAAGAGGAACAATAGGGGCTCCATGACCCTCTTGGGGGCTCAAAATCTGAGACTCTCAACCAATTGCTCTTAGAACTGAAGAAGCTTCTCGGGTGAAACATCTTCAAAGAAACTTGACAAAGTCCAGTCGCTTTTCTTTCCAAGCTCATTAGACTAGTGCAGGAGTATTTACTATCTTTATTTTCACTAGATGCAGACATATTCAGCAAAATACTTCTTCAAATAATTTTTTTTAAAGAAATACTCATTAAAATTTACCAGCTGCTCTTTTTACCCTTGTTCTAACATCGGTGTCTGTGTGTTATAACAGTGTGGCACGCCTTTTCACTTGGAGGATGACAGCCGCTGCAGGAAGCGAAAAAGAGTCTGCTCTGTTCAGCCTGGATGCGCCCTTATCAAGGTAACGCTTGAGCTTACTGTCCGGGACACTGATCAGTAAAAGATCTGAGCATCTTTTCCAGCTGTGAAAATATCTAAATAAATAAAAAAGTGCAAAAAAAACCCCAATATAATAACTTCATTGCTTTATACTTTTAAAATATAGGATTCATTAATATTATTTACTTCCAACAGATGCAGATAATATGTGACCAGGCTTGCACGACAAAACACTCTTTATTTGATTATTATTCTTTTTAAAATTCCTTTTTATTCAACACTTGTTGTCACTTTAACCTTATTCACCCTTAATTCTAACATGGACCTGTTTGTGCTGTTGCAGTGCGGCAAGGCTTTTTACTTGGAGGACAATACCCGCTGCAGGAAGAGGAAAAGAGTATCCTCTTGTCAGGAAACCACTGGAGCTGGCTGTAACAAGGTAATAGCTGCTCTTACTGACTGAGACAGAGTGGGCATTCTAAATTCAGATAAATCTGGAAAAATAAACACCCATGTGGTCTTAGAATAGAAACAAATAAAACAAAGTCATTAAATTTGACACAATCTGCTCTTCGCTTCTTCCAGGTCCAGGATTTCATCCCAGAGGCCAAAGCTTCCAGTTGTCCTGACCTCCATCAGGTCATCACTGTAACACAACTGAGCACTGCTGCTCTGACACCTGCGCAGACCCAAGGATTCGCTGAGCCATCGACTACTTCTCCTGTCCAGGATCTATTTCCCACTCCTCAGGCCTCTCCCACTGAGCTGAGCCCCGGTGGTGTCCTGGAGCAGAGGGAGACACCTCTGTTGATCCATGGATACACCGTAGAAGAGTATCAGAAGATCTACCACTCTGTAGTGGATGATATGCTCAAGTAAGTTGATTTTTATTAAAATAATTAAAAATCTGTCTCATAGATACTTTACCCAATTTAAATAGAAAATAAGAATAATGGGAAATTCCTCTTTATTTTTTGTGAAAAATTAACTAAGACAAATTCTCTCATATTTTTTTCAAATCTGAAACAATAAATTTGTGTGTGTTCCTGTCTTACAGATATAAAAATGGGCGGCCCCGGCCATATACTGTTCAGCTTGGCCGTATCATAAAACAGCGCCTCTGGGAGAAACTTAACTGTCCACAAATTAGTTTACAAGAGGGTGATAGTGGACTACTGATGGTCAGTGAATTACATGAAGACGAAGTTTATCCTCCTCTTATAGAAGTGGACATCTCACATGAACCGGATCCCCGGGAGCCTTCTCGGGGGAAAAAAGCAAAACATTGCTAAATACAAACATGTAGCAAAAAATCAAACTGTAAATATTGATCAAAAGACTCAAAAAGACTGAACTCAGCTGTAAATATTAAACAGACACAGGCTTGACCTTGATGCAAGAAAAAACTCTGGCACAAAACTGAACTGCGACCTCTGACATCGAGTTACATCTCAGTCTCCACCTACAGCAGCAAACTCCACATTCTGCCTCATGCATCCTGAACTTTAAGTGAACCCAGCCTTCCATCAACATCTTTCAGGAGCCAACCACAGCCTCAGTTTTTGCCACTTCCATCCAGCAGCCTCCGAAGCCTGACCCAAAACCTGCGGCTTCTCCCAGTGCACAATTTCCACCTTTGTCTGCAGCCGCAGTTGATTACAGCAGCTTTATGCCACCAGCTCAGACTCAAGCCTTAAATGGCAGCATCCAGCGTGAACCCTGATTCTTGCAGTCTTTTCCAACAATCCTCAGTCTCCGCCAGCAGCTGCCGCCTGAAGGCTAAAACATCTGCCTGAAGATTCAGATAGTCTGTCGCAGCATCACAAACTATTTCAGATCCCTGTCCTCCACCTTCAACCTCCAGGTGTAACTACAAGCTTCTGTGCCATCTGAAGCTTGAGAAAGTGTCTGCAGCATCTATACATTGTGCAGTTTCACCTGTAGCCTTTAGAAGGATTTTTTTTTAATGATGTTCCCTCTCCCTCAATGTAAAGGCTCTGAAAGCAAACAACACTCTCCTCTGACCGTCAGCCTGCATCCCACATCCACTGAGTGTGAGATAACTTTTAAATGACGACAGCGTGTTTAAGGTTTTACCTCGACATGATGAATATGTAATGTGTTTTCACTTTTTTTCTGATATGATGATTGGATGTTTTTAACCAAACATCAAGCTGCTGCCTGGGCTCCCCACATCACTGAGCAGACTTGAAGTCTGGGGACCAGAATTGCAGCTCGAGGAAGTGGACAACCTGCTGTGTAGCTCAGCAGACATATGTACAGTCTCTGGGGGAAAATCACTGCTCTGGGAAGCACTCACTCTGCAACCTGTAGTGATAATCAGCATAATCATCTCCACTTTCTTGAGATGTTTTTTTTTATGTGGAAAATGTATTTTGCAAATAAAACAATGCGTGTGAAAAAGAGTTGTAGTTGATTTTCTTTTCTTTCTAGTGCATCAGGTTCAAATATTGTTTGCATAAGACTACACACTATGTACACCTAAACTGACATGGACGGGCATATTTTTTTCCAACTAAAGTCAGAAAAGGATTTTTGATTTTCTTATATTATATTGAAAATATGTTATGTTCTTGTGTTGTATTATTAGTCGGGATTTAGTCGAGTTTTATTCTAGTTTTTGTTTCATCTCTGTCTCCTGATTTATGAGTCTTTTTCTTGTCCTCATTGTTTTACTTTTAGTTACACCCATGCTCTCATCTCCCTTATCGGTTCTCATGTGTTTTATGTCCGTGTCAAGCTTGTGTTGTTATGTCTATGTCTCAGTGTTTCCTGTTTTATTTTGAAGAGTCTGGTGTTTCCATGTTCATTGTGTTTTGTTTTGCTTCGCCTGTGGTGTTAATCCCAATCAGTTGTTTCCCCATGTGTTTCCACTTCCCCTGATCACCTCCTATGTGTATTTAGTCTGTGTATTTTCATTCAGTCTTTGTCAGGTCATCCGTTTTCCTCCCTCCATGTTACTTCAGGTTTAAATTCTTTCATGGTTCATGTTTCCTATTCATAGTTCCTCGCATGCACCTGTTCAGAATCATGTTTGTGTAACTTTTGTCAGGTTTTAGTTTTAGTTCTCGCCCCCCGTTCACCTTGCTTCGTTTTTGTATTCATGTTTTTTCAGCCTAATAAACGGCTCGCCTTTTGTATAAACTCAGTTCCGTCTCCTTCCGTGTCTGAACCTGGGTTCTCCTTCTCACTCTCACACAGTCAGCTTCATCCAGACTGTGACAGGATCTGGGTTTAAAACAAACTTAATGAATTAACAACCACATTATAATAACAAAGACTACAGTCAGAGATCACGTCTCACACTGAAAACTCTTGTGCTTCTACGTTCTCCTCCCTTTGCCTCCCTCTATCATCTGTGTGGGTGTGCTTGGCATTACTTCTTCTGGCACCGGTTAGCTCACTTGCAGCTCATTACCACTTACCAACAGTATTTAACTCCAACTCTTCTCTCATTGCTTGTTGCTCCTTTAGTATTGCAGTGAAACTCAGGCTGCCCTTTGATGTTACGCTTCTGCAACTCTGTGAAGCTGTGCTTACCTGCCGTGCCCTCCTTCGTGCTAGATGGCTCCCTGACATGCTAGTCTGACGGCTCTTGCACTTGATGAAACACACCTGCAAAAACCAAGAGAAAAACTGTCAACTGGAAACAATTCTGAAAAATTCTACTTGTTTTGGACCTTCAGAGAATTGGCCTGTGCAAACGTGCAAAAGAACAATTCTTCATTCCAAGCTTTGAATATTAAGGCTAACCTTAACTCGTGTATTTACCTGATTGTTCCTATTAAAGAATGGTGAATTATTTCAGTGTGCCCTGCCAGTGAGTTCTTGCTAAGCCATGATAAAGTCTGTGGGTCTTGCAGAGTTACTGGTAGCTTGATATTTTTTAATCTCTGCCTGCTCGCTCCTCATTTGGTAAAACATTCTCAGCCCGTGTCCACCTGCCTATGGCATTAATTTAGGAGGGCATTTTAATTATACCTCCTAACCAAAACTGCAGCAATTAGTCCAAAGAAATTTAATTAGAAACAATATTGATTATTGATGAGGGGGCCTTGTCTTGCATATAGTAACCACAGTATTTGCTGAGTCTTGGTCTATTTGGTAAATGAAAGAGATCAGATTTCAAAAACTTGCATTCTGGAGTTACTCACCTGGTTATTTCCTGCAATCAACAGCCAGGAGTGAAAACAGTCATTAGTAGCAGCTCTACTCTTGTCACCAATTTGCCACACCCTGCATGCACCCCAGAGTCTATGCAGCTCTCATTTTCAACATGCAGCGAGGATAAGCCACTATGTGCCTGCAGCCTCCAACAACCAAAATAATAACAATAAAAAAATAATCTGATATCTATGTAAATATCAACCTCCTGTGAGTATCATTTAAAGCCCACACTGAGGCAAACAGTGTGAGCCTGTCTTTCACATTTCAGTTGGGGACTTGATGGATTTACAATTCATATTCTCAGAATTATGAAGCCTGAGACTCACTTCGGAGCTGCTCAGAGGGTAAATACTGATCATCATAATGCAACTTAGAACAAAGCATTAATCACTGTAGCTGTTTTTATTGATGTGCTGTAAACTTGTCTTAAACAGCAATAGATGCAGGATTAAAACACTTAAAAAAAACCCAAAAAACTTACTCATATTTTATGATTTTGATGTTTTAGTAATGCATTTTAATTCTTGTTGAACTTGATTTATTAAAGTGCTGGGCAAATAAAAAGGTTTCTGAGGGACAACATTTCTCTAAAATATGACTGCAGACGAGCCAACGATCGATGCTCCAGCACACCTCTCCTCCTTCACAGGAGTCACCCGTATATTGACATCATATTCGAGGATCACATGATAGCAAAGCTTCCTCCTATGAACACTCACTTACTCAAATCTATACATTCATTAGTCTCTTTTCTCTCTGGTCTTGTAGAAATCAATCTGTGGAAAAAGGATTATAAGCCTTTTCCTGCCCCAGCCTTATTTGGCACCAGCTCCCGAGATCTAGCCCAGTTGATCATGTCACCTTATTCTCTACATGGCAGAAAAGCACATGAGGAAAAAGTAGACTAATCTCCTCTTTTTTTTCTCACCACCATTAGATATCAGTCATTCCAGGGTCCCAACCTCTATCACACCTGGGAGATTGGATTGGTTCCCCCCTGCAGTGGACACTGTGGCTGAGAATCAGATATACCTATGAGTTTCTTGCACACCAGATTGCTAGTGCGGTAAGCCAAGAGGCCATAGCAATGATTGTCGCACTCGCGAATGCAAAGACAGGGATATTTTCATGCTCCATCCATCTGGTGTAGCATTTTCATGTTTTCTGATGAGCTGACAGCCCAAAGAAAGCTGTTAGTCATCACAGCGCGGCATTGTCTTTTGTGCCCAAGACAGACCATGTTGTGCTTGATTAAAGTCATCAAGGCCTCAGAGCAAATCTATTTGTTGACTTAGAACAAACTGATAAACATGTTGATTGTACTCCCTCAATTAAACAGCTCTCAGTAATGTCACGACTGACTGCCTGAGTGAGTACGCAGACTACTGATTTTTTTCTCTTCCACGAGGCTTCTTTCAAAAACAAACCTTTAGCTCCCGCTGTTTGAGAAATGAGTGTGAAGCTTTACAGCAAAAGGATGTTTGGAACAAATCATGTGTGAAGACGCACTGTTCACCTGACTCCTGCAGGTGATGAGAAAAGCAAGGCTGTGCGCACCAAACCTCATTATTTTGTTGAACAAGAACAAATAAAATGAGTGTTTCGTTTTAAAGACACGCCTGACTTTAGAACGACCCGCAGTTGTACGGCAAAAATGACCGTGTGAAAATAATGAGACAATGTGAAACTGCTTTTTAACTAATCATTTAATGTTCAATCCCAACTTTATTAATTCACTCGTAGCTTGATGTCAGCGTAATTAAATGTCCAAAGCAGGCAGCTGTGTTTAGCAGACAAGCTCTAAAAACTCATGGAGAATATATTAGACTTATTTCTAATAAATATTACTAAAAATGAATGCAAATGCTGCTTTGTAGCATTTTAGCAGCTCTCTGTTAAAAATATACATTAACTGTGTTGTGACTTGTATATTTATATACTGCACTTGGTCACTTTTCTGTGAACACGTGGGTTTACACTTGGAGGAAGAGGAGATACAATCATGGTCCGGGCAGGCCTTCCCTCTTTTCAACTCAACTGATTAACACTCCAAAATTACCACACTCCTCAGCGACAGGAGCACTTACAAGGTCTCGAGGCGAGACCCCACAGCAGCTACAAGAAGAAAGTAATTCATTGTCTATAACATCTTGAAAACCTGAGGCAGGGGAAGCCATATCAATACCCCAACAATGCTACACCCTGTATATATGGACCTCCCAAGAATCATTTCACTAGCTGAGCCTACGTCCTCATTTTGACAGCATTTTAATAGGTAAAGGTGAATGCTTGGACATGAATTGAGCTGCGGTTTGGGGAAGGCCTCAAAGGGGACTGGCGACGGCTCCCGGGCCTGGCAGATCCCCATGTACTAAATAGAAGTGAAGAAGTCAAAGAATTGAAAACAAGGAGGGAGGGTGGGGCACGTAGACGAGAATGAACAGCTTGCAGAACTAGGGGAACCTATATAGATGAGAACCTATATAGATGAGAACCGGAAGCAGCTTGTTTTTGGAGGCGTGGTCCTGCTCCTGAAATTCTGATACATAATCTCCAAAAAGAAGGAGTCCCTTTCTGACCCACTGTTACCAGTATAAACTCATCTGCTGACTCCAGGTTAAACCATGCAGTCATGTGATGTTTTTTTTTTCACTTTTTAGGTATCAAGGCAATCAAGGCAGTGGATGCTGTCAGGAAACCACAACAGCAAGACAGCTCCTCAAACCACCTTCACCCCTGTTTAGGTTTGCACCCTGTCGGACCTCTGCCTTACCATCCCATATTTCAGATACAATGAGGGTGTCTACTGGTAAAAACATGCATGTGCCATGGGCTACTGATTGTCACCAACACAGCCAACCTTTAAGCGAAGGAAGTGGAAAGTAAAGCTCTGGGCTCTTTGATAGGGACAAGACTTGGGTTCAGATATGTCAGCGTCACCTGGGTTAAAATCAGAACCCAAGAGGTCAAGTCCTTCACTTGATGTTTTTCCACTGAGTGGATAAAAACATCAAGTTCACCACAGAGGATACAAAGGAAAAGGTTACCATTTCTGGAATGTGCTGTGTTCATTTATATAGGGTGGAAGCCTCAACAATGAAGTTTACCTGAAATCCACACACAGAGACTGATGCCAGCTCTTTCACTCCCGGCACCCAGTGGAACACAAACAATTAAAGAAATGTCAGATAACAACCAGGGAGAAAAATACCAACAGACAAAACAACATTACAGATTTGTTAGAGAAACTCAGAAGAATTTTCTCCAAGCATGACATTTCAGTGCACTTCAAACCCAGCAACACCCTCAAACAAAAACTGTTTCATCCCAAGGACAAAGCATCCAAACAAAAGCTCAACAAGCTCGTATACGGTGCAGTGCAGTGAGGAGAGCTCTGACCTCTTAACAGGAGATACCAAACATCCACTCCACAAAATATGGCACAACACAGATGAGCAGGACAAGACTGAGCTGTACATCTACAGCAAAGGACAAAGGTCGCTCTTTTGATCATGCCAAAGTTCACATTTTGGGCTGAGAAGGAAGTCTGTTGGAGAGAAGAGTAAAAGAGGCCATCTATGCTCGCTGTGAACGACTATCGTTGAGCAGAAATGTGGGCTTACGACACCGGCTATCAGCTACCTACAACACAGTCAGAGAGCCCCAGACATTTCAACCCCCATTCACAGCTTGTGTCATGTAACCTCATTAGCTCATATAATGCTGGGGAGGAGCAATGTCTCACAGTGGTTTAACCTGTCAGGCCCAGTGGTGGCAATAACCGCCTTTTTTACACCTCAGCTCACATCACAACTCACATGATGAATAGGAGTGTAACGACCCTTAGAATCACCTCCAAAGTAGATAGCCCCCCACTAAGGGTTTATTATCTGGGACTTTCCACCAGTTGTTATAGAACAGAAGATGCGTCTTTGATGAAAACCTAAAAAGGTCCAGCTGCCTTATTTCCGAGTTCGCGAAATCACCTGGATAACCATGAACGTGCACACAGAACTAATCTCTAAGTTAAACTAATATTTCAAAGGCACACTGCAGGGAAGCTTATTGATACAAGTAATTAAATATTAAGGAAAATGATTGAAAAACATGACTTTAGTTCAGTTCAGTTCAGTTCATTTTTATTTCAAACATTTCAAACATGTGCCTTCACAGTCATTACAAAATATCATTCCATTATTTGTTTGAAAAGGAGTAGGCAGAAGTATTTACTTATTTGTCCCTACCCCCTCAAGTTTTACCTCTCATTCATTTAATTTTTTTTTTGTCTTAAATTAAACAAACAACATATGAAACATATAAACAGCATTGATCAACAATTTCTTACAAATAACCAAACATTTACCTTTCATCCATCATATCTTGACTGTGACATCAATAATTCAGCAATTTGTGTAAAAACTGGAACTTTGAATTATTCTCCTGAGCCGAGTTATTATTTATGTGAATTTTCACAGTTGACTTAATTTTTTCAATTGTGATTCTGAGACCAACTTAATGAAAAATAACAGAACTTACAAAGGTAACAGATTTTAACAAGTGCTGATTTACATTACATGAGATGTGGCATTTGTATGCTTAAACAAGCACCTCTCCCCCCTCCATAGAGCCATCACCACCTTCAAACACTTCACCTACAACACCCCCCTCCTCACCCCACACAAAGGAGGATTTCACACCACCTCCTCCCACCACAACTCTTCATATTCATGAAGCAGATGTGAGGAAGCAGTTTAAGAGTCTGAATGCTCGAAAAGCTCCTGGCCCAGACGGTGTGTCTCCTGCCACCCTCAGACACTGTGCAAACGAGCTGGCCCCAGTGTTTTCTGGCATTTTCAACTCCTCACTGCAGGCATGTCATGTGCCTGCCTGCTTCAAGTCCTCTACCATAATCCCTGTCCCCAAGAAACCTAGGATCACTGGACTAAATGACTACAGACCCGTGGCTCTGACATCTGTGGTCATGAAGTCATTTGAGCGCCTGGTTCCCTCCTATCTCAAGACCCTCACAGCCCCCCTCCTGGACCCCCTGCAGTTTGCATACAGAGCCAACAGGTCTGTAGATGACGCCATCAACATGGCCCTACACTTCATCCTGCAGCATCTGGACTCCCCAGGAACCTACGCCAGGATCCTGTTTGTGGACTTCAGCTCTGCCTTCAACACCATCCTTCCAGACCATCTCCGAGGCAAGCTTTCCCAGATGAATGTGCCTGATCCCATCTGCCGGTGGATCACTGACTTCCTGACGGACAGGAAACAGCATGTGAGGCTGGGAAAGAATGTCTCGGACTCCCGGACCATCAGCACCGGCTCCCCTCAGGGCTGTGTTCTTTCTCCTCTGCTCTTCTCCCTGTACACCAACTGCTGCACCTCCACCCACCAGTCTGTCAAGCTAATCAAGTTTGCAGATGACAAACAGAGACTGCAGCGTGTTGTGCGCTCTGCTGAGAAGGTGATTGGCTGCAGACTCCCATCTCTGCAGGACCTGTACACCTCCAGGACACTGGGGCGTGCAGCTCGGATCTCAGCTGACCCTTCTCACCCTGGACACAGTCTGTTTGACCTGCTCCCCTCAGGCAGGAGGCTCCGGTCCATTCGCACCAGAACCTCTCGCCATAAGAACAGTTTCTTCCCCTCTGCTGTTGGACACATGAACAATAACCACATGACTGTTCCCACCACTAACACATGACCCTACGCTGTGTTCACTGCATCATTCCATGTTTGCACTGATCACCACCTGCACTCATGTATATATCTATCTACTTAGCACTTTTAATTCTTATTCTTATTTTTATTTTCATGTCTATTTAAGCGTAATTTATGACAGTATGTTTGCACTGAAGCACCGCAGCAATTTCCTAATGTTGTAAACCTGCTCAACATTTGGCAATAAAACCCTTTCTGATTCTGATTCTGATTCTGAAACTGCCTTCAGTTTAGAAGACTGTGTGATCAGAAGTTTGATGCAAACATCCAGAAAGCGTCAGTCATCATAAAATGCTGCAATAAATGGGCAACCTGCAGTATTCAATGGGAGAAACCTAATAATTATGAATTGCAATAGTCAAGCCTAGAAATAATAAATACATGAACTAATTTTTCAGCATCACTCTGAGACTGTTTCTAATTTTAGAGATATAAGCATTGAAGGACATATCCTGGTCGAAAATGTGTGGCCAGCATCTGGTTAGACACCATGTTATGGATGTGTAGCTTATGTATGACTACCAGTTTGCTATACTGGTTTAAAAAGCACAGCTAAAGCCAGTCTAAATGGCTGGGTTTGGGCACATTTATGACTTACATATAACACAACACTCCTTATGAACTAGCTTAAGATTCACTTAATCTCACTGAGGGGTGATGTGCACATTTTCAGGTTAAATAAATCTCTCATTTACAAACATCTTCTTGATTTTGCTCCAGATTTTCGGTCTGGTTTATTCTTTCTGCTTTAATTATTCTTGAAATGTGTCTCAAACGGCACCAGATTCCCTTTGTGGAACACTGAGTTGATTGGGGATAATATAGTGAGGCATACACATGTGCACATAAAAGTCCTGCCTGCAATCCACACTGCTTATCGGGGTAATATCAGTGCAATGAAATCCAAAGAACTCTCTGCAGATCTGTGTGGTTACACTGTGGTGAGGCAGAGATCAGACCAAGGGTAGAAAATCATTTCTAAAGGTTTGAGTGTTCTGGGGAGAATATGGTCTAAATATTTATGAAATGGAAGACATTTGAAACCATCTGGACCTTTCCGAGAGTTGGCTGTTGGGACAAGCTGAGTAAACAAGCAAGTAGAAAGTTGACCAAGAAATCAGCCTGCCAAAAGGATGAGCATCCCAACAGCTCGCTGTCAGTCACTTTTACAGCAGTCAGATAGAAGCAAGTTTTAGTCTCTCAGAAATTGTCAGACTGCTTTCAGTTAGTAGTTCATACTTTCCATCCAGTTTGGTAACACTTGAAAGGGAGATTGGGATAATAATAATAATGGATTGCATTTATATAGCGCTTTTCAAGGCACCCAAAGCGCTTTACAATTCCACTATTCATTCACTCTCGCATTCACACACTGGTGGAGGCAGCTACGGTCGTAGCCACAGCTGCCCTGGGGCAGACTGACAGAAGCGAGACTACCATATCACGCCATCAGCCCCTCTGGCCAACACCAGTAGGCGGTAGGGTAAAGTGTCTTGCCCAAGGACACAACGACCGGGACAGAGAACCTTACAGTATGCTAATAAAATCTATGCATGTAAACTTCACACAGAAAGGCTCCAGCTTTTCAGTTGGCCAGCTGTTTAAAAGCAGGAACCTTCTTGGTGTGGGATGACAGTGGGATAACCATTGCGCCACTGTGTGTGGATTCTCTCAGACATACATGTAAGGTTAACAAGTGATTCTTTCACCACCCATGACTCAGAATTGGATGAGTGGTTTAAAAAATGGATAATATGGTTACTGGAACCCTGTAGATTTCAGTGGTTGGTGCTATTTCCCCACAGTAAGAGGGCTCTGAAACTGAGCCCTCCTGAGGATTTTATTTGTACAGACTTTCGATGTTTTCAAACTGTGACTAAATGGGTTTTCTCCAGGTGCTTTGGTTTCCTCTCACAGTCCAAAAACATGCCTGTTAGGTTGGTTGATTATTCTAACTTGTGTGCATGTCACTGGTAATTTAAAGCACACTGATGACTATTAAGCAAGATAACTTCTGTATAAATGTCAGTCCATTTCAATAGTATTGACGTCCTACTCATACAACAAGTCAATTGATTGTATTGTATTGTATGGCTTGTGGTGTAACAACTAAATTAATGTTAGCTGGCACTGATTGAAAAAATAATGACATTTAGCAAATGTCCCCTTAAGTGACAGCAAAATATCCTGAAATAGTTTCACAATTAAAACAAATACTTTGCTGTTTAGGATGAAAGGAAGGAAGGATCCATGTCAGTGCTTTTCCCCACTATCGCTGAATAAATAAGGCCACAAACCTGTGTAAGTGTATTCTTTTTTTGTTTGTTTGTTAAACCTTTTCCCTTTAATAAGGAAAAATAAGGACATTTGGTACAAAAATATGGACCAGATTCACCGGCGCTTGTTAAGTACACCCCTTCAACTGTTTATGAACAAAAATATCTAATCGACCAATCGCATGGCAGCAATTCAATACATTTAAGCCTACTGGAAATAATTGGTGTAGCTGTGGTGAGATGTATTTAACCACGCATGTGGTACATGTTATTTCTGTAAGCTAATAACCAAGCAGATAACATCACAACCTATTTGGGATTTTATGAAGTCATATTTTAATCTAAATTTGTTACTACAAACTATATTAAACGGGTAGTTGGAAAAAATATGTTGGGGGGGAAAAGTCCTTGTTTCCAGACCTCCGTTCTCATTTTAAAAATAACAAAGCACCTTTTCTTAAATAATGAGATTTGTTTTCTCAAATGACGTTGTAAAGCACTTTGTCAAGCTGAAGTTTTTCTTTATTTCTTTGACCTTTACTGTAAATTGAAGACGCAGAACATAAAGTTCAATACTTATAAAAAAATACTACAATTAAATTCAAGGGAAAAATGTCAGGAGAAGAAAGAAAACCAAAACCATAATAACCTCGTTTTCTTAATTCCAAAGCACCTTTTCCTAAACAGAGGAACTTCCTCCAAAGGAAGCAGCAAAGCAAACCACATTGTCAAGCTGAAGTAATCTGGTGACAGAGCAACATACGGGAGGAAAAAGTCATAAAAAATTCTATGTAAGAAATAAAATTTAAGATTTAAGAAAAAAAACCCCACAAAAAATGGCCATTATCATTTTAAAAAAGTATTTACAAAATCGTAAATGCTTTTTGGAGGCTGCCGTGAGTACGTGTGTTTATATTTTGGTGAGTGACGCCAGGAACAACAGCTGTGACGTTTCACGACAGCTTCGCCGCCCCAACAGTGCATTCTGGGTTCAACTCAAGATGGCTGCGCCCTTGCAGAAGTGCTGAAGAAGTGCCTCTTCGGAGAAATTCCCGGAATTATTTGAGATTTCCTCGAAGACCGTCGCTCGGAGCCGACTACCAGGGCCGCTGGTACGTAGAAGGAGTCCACGCGAGCCCAGTCATTGATAAGTGCGGCCGCCGTTACGTGTGGCTGTGGCAGACTGTCCGTGTGAAGATGGGCCTCGCCTGCAGCCCCTTCCCATAGCGAAGAGCCGTGGGGAGAGGAGCCGCAGATTCCCCTGCAAACACGCGCCCGTGCAGCTCGGATTTGACGGCTTTGACTTACTCTACAGGCTCTGGACGCTGCCCTACAATTTGCTGACCAGGATTGTGTGTGCGACCGTGTCTGTCATTGTCCGGAGAAGGAGAGCTTCCACAGCCCGGGCTGATAATCCCACCGCACCAAGGTCTGCACCTGCACGCTTCGCTGACACTCTAGGTGCCTTTTCTGCACATTTGATCGGTCTCCTTATCTCTGTCACGCGTGTGTGGTTCAGAGACTCGCTTTAAAAAGGCTTTAAGTGAATATTACTGGCCTCGGTGCAGTCTGACACCTGACAGCAGAGCTGTTACATTAGCCGCGCTAGTTTAGCTTAGCTAGCTGGACTGGACTGAGCCTGCTGCTCGCCAGCATCCGTGCAGCCAAGTTTAACACAGCTGGGCCGTTTTAGCACGAATGCAGAGGCAGTAAAGATAAAAACCCATCGACCTCCTGTCCCGTGGCTCCAGCTGTAGAGCTGAAACATCTCTACAGCTGTTGCTTTGCTACAGAGTCAGGCAGCTAGCCTGTTCAAATAAAGTGGAGGAAGCCAGATGTGAGTGTGTTTGGTTTCAGTTGCTGTTGTGGGTTTCATTCAAACAGGATTCACAGCAGCAGATTCACACGGCATAAAAATGACTCATAACCACCATCCCATGACTTAAAGGGCATAAAGTGGAAAAGTCCGCTGCCAGTGTTGATAATCAGATTATTATCTGAGTGTAGAAACAGTCTGCTTGGTATAGCCCATAACAACAGTACAAGGAGGGATGGAGCTGTTCTTACTTTATCGGACAGTAGCAGGTACTCTGGCTTCTTCCCACAATGCTTGTTAAGTGTTTTAGTAATTATAAATTGACTGTGTTACCCCTGCTTTGTAATGCCAGCTTGGATAAACCCTCACCAATCCTGTATAGGAAGCATTTAAGAGGACGGAACTTTATCAGATGATTGGTGATCCATATTGACAAAGCAGACTTTGGCCCAAAAGAAATGGCTTGTATCTGTGATGATAGCATGGCCAAGAGGGACAAACATATGCAATAATGTACAAACAGGGGCGGCTGCCTCTCAGGTCACGTCTTCATCCTGTAGAACTTCAACAGCTGCACAAAGAGACGTGGATCGAAGTCATGATGCTTAATTTTTTTATACTTGTGCTAAGATAATATAATGAAACGTTTTATTACTGAAAAAGGAAGCAAAAGTTCTTTTACATGTTGTTTAAACACTGAAGACGTTTGAATGAATAAATTCATCTAAATCTGGATCTAAGTCTCGAGCTCTCTGAACAGGCCTCCTGCAGTTATCTGACAGTGCGCTTTTATTGCTGTTTAAATTTTCCTATGAATATCTCAGTTGGTAATCAAAAATGTATTTAGGATTGCTTACATCTATTGTGTATATATTCTGTTTTTACTTTCTTTCTTTATTATTTATCATCCATTACTTAATAAAATAGCTGCACAGTAGCACATTTGGCTGCATCTGGACTGGAAATGTCTCCAAATTATGTTTTAAGATTTTTATTTATTTATTTTTGAGACTAATGTCAATATCGACTATATGCAGCAATTAAATGGCTAAAGTGAGCCTGCCAATCTTTTTGTGGATACCCAGTAGCTACAGCCAAAGACACTTCAAAATCAAACCAGTGACATTAACATGAGCGCTCTCCCAGCAGGGCCCTGATGAAAATGGACTCAGACTTGCTTCATTCACCGGCTGTGGGCCTCGCTGAGGAAGAGGAGGCCGATATGAATGACTGGAAACTTCCCTTGGCCTTCATGAAGAAGAGGCACTCAGAGAAGATTGAGGGCTCCAAGGCCCTGGCGCAGAGCTGGCGGATGAAGGACAGGGTAATTTCTCTTCTCATCCATGTACAGGAGTAAATCAAGAGCCTGAGGATGTTTCCTGTGTGAGCTCTGCTTTGAGGTCACAGAGGCTGTTTTTCCTTTTATCTCAGCTTATAGCGACTTGTATAGCTGCATTTTCATGCTCATATATCTGATGGGACTGTTAGTTTTAAGCAGGAACCAATAAAACAGGAAATCTAAGATTGTTGATTTAATTTAATGAGTTTTGATGCTTTAGATGTAGCTTTAGAAAGACTGTTATTTTTAAAAGATAAATATTATAGTATGTTTTTTTTTTTTTCCCCCTCTAATCAGCAGTTCCCACAAAAAGATCAAACTCTGATATCATCTTTCATGTAACGTATTGATTGAGCATTAATTTTTATCCTAGAAGGATTTCTTGTGGTTTGTAACTACAGCAGAAAATTCCTGCTTTATAGGACAGGGTGGGTCAAATGGTTATCCACGGGGCCAGTTCTCAAAAATTCAACTCATTAAAAAGACAAATCAAATTCCTTGATGCTACATGCTGTGCTTCAAGAGCTTATCAGTCTTTAAACAGCAGCAAATCACTGGCTACCCTCGTCTCTATTACTCTGCCAATTCATTTCATTCTGCTTGATTACCAGCTACCAATGCTACGCTTTCAGGGGGAACCTAAAAGGGTTTCCCACATGAATGGTCACCGTGTGTTTCAGCTCCCATAAAGCTGCCGTTTGATCCACTGCAGTGCTACCAACCTGATTATTTTATCGCCTCACGGCTACAGAGCACTGCCATTATAATGATGGCAAATGTCACTTAGTTGTACGTAACCCTCAGAAACTCTGCACCGATTGTAGAAATTCACCCAGATGAAAATTTAAAACTTCGCTGCTGTTAGGACATGAGTTGAATTACTCCGCAGTGCCCGCTGAGGTGTCAAGCTGCAGGGAAATGAAGGCATCATTAAATGTGGAGCTGCTATTGATTTAAAAGAGGTAATATGGGCTAGCTGAAATGGACATTCCTATCAGGAAGTCATGCTAAATCAACCGTGTTAAATCTTTCATTGCTCAGAGCATTTTCAGGCCCTCCGTCCTCATTTGTAAACTTGGAAGAAGAATGTGTCCTTTCACATGTCTGGGCTACGAGAGCTTTATTTGTGTGTCTTATGCAGAACAGAATTTAGCTTTGAATTTGACTGTAGCCTGGGGATTGGGGAATTCAGAATGCATTTGAATGTTTTTTATTTTATTTTCTGAAAAACATGATTAAGATATCAATGTCGATTGTACGCAGTATGTGAAAGGTGGTTGAAGCCATTTTGAAGTCATCTTCTGGTTCGTAGATTGGTTGTCCATTTTTGTTTCCTTTTGAGCAAGAAGTGACCGTATGTAGATGAGACAGCAAGTACTAAGTTGCTGGCTCAGCCTAGATACACAGATACCTGCTAATTAGTTTTTAAATCATCAGTTCTAGAAGAACCACTATTTAATCAACTGAAGTGGAACAGCAGATTGCTTGGAAGCTTTGTACCACATGGAATCCCATGTTATTTGTCAGATAATTTCATTAAACATACTCTGGGCACAACGGCACAGTTATGGTTGAGAGGTCAGTGA
This sequence comes from Aulonocara stuartgranti, assembly GCF_965226115.1. Taxonomy (NCBI): domain Eukaryota; kingdom Metazoa; phylum Chordata; class Actinopteri; order Cichliformes; family Cichlidae; genus Aulonocara; species Aulonocara stuartgranti. Next base: position 4,525,011 of record NC_138944.1, on the reverse strand, counting down.
CTCTGGTTAGGTGAGGTGAATCCTAGCAGATGCTCACTGGCGACCTGCTGAAAAAAACTGTTGTAATTGTCTCCATGTAGGTTGTAACAATTTTGTAACAATTTTTATAACTTGATACTGAACCATGTATTTAATGCTGTAAAGTTGTGTTAATATGGGAGTCTAGGCAGATTGGCTCACTTTTGGACCAGGCCTCAAGTGGCCATTAGTAGAATTGCAATTTCTGGCAGTTGGCGTCAGGTCAGTGAAGGTGAAGCATAGCAGGCAGCTATCAACTACACCTGCCTGTGTCGGCACTCGCAGAGCACACTCAAAGCACACGCAAAACTGAAATTCGTGTGTGTCAGAAATCGTAATCTTGTCAGAAGTGACATGAACATGAATGCTAACATTTTAAAAGGCAGCAGAAACAGCAAATCCTCTGCTGTGGACACATTGAGAAAACGTGGTGTTGAATACACCACCATTTCTATTATAATAAAAATAAATAAAAAGGTCCAGCGCAGCGAGACCGGACGGACACCTAACTTTAAGTCCTGCTGCTGATTGCTGCTAGTGTACATTAGCCAGTTTTGTTTAATTCTGTTTATTTTTCTGATCTTAGAGCAGAATCATAAAGGACACAGATGAGGCTGTAGTGCTTCTTAGGTTCATTTTACCAGTGAGTTTTGCATTCGTCAGAATTTTTATCTAGTTGATTGATGATGATGATGGTGATGGAGTTCTGATAATGTGGAGTGCTTTAGTAGAAACCCTTTAATGACATGAAGGTTTAGACCTGCAGCTTCACATACTTTCACCTCTGGTAGTTGAGACCACATGTAGTGCTTTGGCTGATTTAAGGTGACTGACAGTATCGATAGGAGTTTGCTTAGAGAACAAGTTGGTCAGCAAAAAGTTAAGGCTGGCAAAAGAGGCATGCCGTGAGAAGGCTTTTAAAAAAACTCTTTCTGCACTTTGGGGAAGAAAGTTCATGATTTAGTTCAATTTTAATAACATTGTGTTAAATGTCTGGGCATTTTACATCTTAAAATCAAGACCAAAGCGTATTATAGAGAAGAAAAAGGCAAATGACTCTAACAGAGGTCAGTCAGAGGTCTTGTTCTGTGAGACACATTGAGTTGACTCGGTATGGTGACAGGTAACCTGCACTATTACTAGGCTTATTGGTTCAAATTGTGTGTTTAGTCCGCTGTTGGTTCAGTCACAGCTTTTGAGTCATCTGTGTGTTTGCAGTCATCTGCAGCCACTCGGAGCAAAGCAGGATTGTGTGTACAGCTGCTGAACCTACCAAGTAGAATCACGATAACAGCTATCAGATATCCTGTAAGAACGCTTGTACAGTACAGGGCAAAGTCAGGTGACGAGCAGCTGACTTTAACTAATAAAGCGCCATGTCATTTTTGATCAGAAAGCATGTCGTGGTAGTAGTTAGGTTGGTGGAAGGATCACATTTCTTTTATCGAGCTGTCAGACCTGAAGTCGAGCATTTAGTCTGACTGAGCGTTAATGAGCGGGGTTAGGTTTGCAGTGATTTTTTTTTCTTTCTTTTTTTTCAGGGGTTTGATTGACTCCCATCGATAAACTGAAAAACCTAAACTAGTGCTGTCAGCACTTTCATATCTATTTTTGTCCCTCCCCTCCCCCACAGTGAACAGAGAGCATGAAACCTTTATCTTGATGGCACAAAAACCTGAACATCCACCTGTAGAGATAATGGATTGCAGTGCAGGGCGTTATTGATTCTCAGGATGTACACTTTATTTTTAGCCCAATAGTTTCCAAACATCAGCTGACACTGACCATTTTAACAGATGTCACACTTGGTATGACTGTATTAAGAATCAGCATTTTAAACAAAATAGTGCTTCATATTTGCCTTGATTAGCTTTCAAGTGACTGAATAGTTGTTACGCTAGCTTTAGCTTGCAGTGTCTGCACTCATTTATTTTTGAGAACCTTCTAAAGGCTCGAGCCATCTTTGGCTTTGCATGGAGTTTTTGTGTTCTTGGGCTTTTTTTTCTTGTTTCATACTACCAGTCTTCTAAAATCATTAGCAGCTGGCTCCATTTTGGATTCACATACAATTCTCTAATTTATTAAGTTGCACTATTAATCAATTAATTGACTTTTTTTTTTATTAGTAAAGACCACAAAATATTCCCAGTACCTCTGGGGTTTTCAAAGTGTGCAGAGCCACAGAAGATGGGATGATTACCATCAGGTGAAAAATATGAAGTGGGGATGATTTAAAAACAGAATGATGATGCTGTGCTAACCTTTAACAGGTTCTCCTTGAATTTTCTCAAATTGGGTGGATTACAGAGTACACACTTTTTTTTGTTTTTGAAGTGGAGAGCCACTGAGTTTGATTGCAAGCTAAATGACACAATGGCTAAATATTTATTCTGGAACATCTGAATCTTTGATAATATTACTGAGTTAGTCATTTGCTTTGGTAAATTTTGTTGTTGAAAGGCAATTCTTTCACTCCAGGATTTCTTCAAAAACTTCCTTTCCTTAAATTCTCTCTTCCTTAAACACCTCATGTCACGACGCTGCCACCACTACACTGCAGGGATTTGACAGTTTGTGAGCTTTGCCCCGCTGCCTACCGTCCTTCCCAAAGAGACTTCTATTTTCTTTTGCATTTATATTAAAACATGTAATGGCATCAGGGCTTTAAATATTGTTTTGAATGATAGATAAACTGTCTCAAAGCAGCATGAAACTTGAGCTGTCATGCATGCACAGGAACTTTTCGCTTCCTACCTGTCATGCTTCACAATCCCTTGTTGAGCTGCAAGCGGTTTGACGTTAGACTGGTTGATGCAAACTTGTCCTCTTATAGTGTAACAGTTTCTTCGTAAACGCTGACGAAACCCTGCCCCGACTCGATAGCCTGTCTGTCACAGGAATGGCCTCATTGTGCTTGTTTTTAGGACTGGTTCAGGTTGTTGGGCATGAAGGCAGATCAGCATTAATTTTACAGCTAAACAGGATATGTACAGCATCATCAGCGGGTGGGTGAGAAGTTCATATCGACCCCTTTACACATCATTCTGGATACAGTGTTTAACAAACTTATTAGACTGCCTGTCATAAAAACAAGACGACAAATATTTTAGAAATCTGTCAAAAACTTGTGTAGAATCTAAAAAATATGGAAAATACATTTATACACCCAATTTCAGCCATCAGACTGCACTTTACAGAAGTCGCATTAGACGCATTAGTAGAAACAACACTTAATTTGATCCTATCTTGCCTGTCAGTTTCTGCATAAAGATGAAAAGGCCAAACCTTCCAGTGTTAAAAATGAAAAATATTGAACTCTATTTTGTAGGGCTGCACGATTAATCGTTAGAAAATCGCGATCTCGATTCATACTTATGTGCGATCTCATTTCCAAATGACAACGATTTAAAAAAAAGAAAAAAGAAAAAAAAGAAAACGACGACGATTGTACCGCATTTTGATCCGGGACGTAATCTGCATGAAAACAAGCGCTCACTCTTCCTGCTCAACAAATGACAAGGGCGGAGCCTTATACCACGTGATATAGAAGCTGGCTGCTAAAATAATTTTACACAGGGAAAAAACAACGGAGAGCACGTCAGGGATGACGAGAAAGTGACAGGAGAAAATCCGTCCCGGTCAACCACCCAAACATTAATAACGGGAACCTTATACAGCGCTTCCCTATACACGTCGAACTCCCGCAGGCACAAAGAAATTACGGAGGCTATTACTTATCACCTGACCAAAGATATGGCTCCCATCAACACTGTGCAAAACAAGGGATTTAGGAAAATGATCAACACCCTAGACAAACACTACACAGTGCCGTCCCGCAACTATTTTTCTATTGTTGCACTACCTGCTCTATACACGCAGCGTCGAGCAACGGTGGAGACGGAATTTCAAGCAGTACAACATTTTGCGGCAACAACAAAACGTGAGACATTTGTTGTTTTTATGTTTATTTATTGTTTTTATCTTCAGTCTCAACTGTTACGAAGTTGATGTGCAGTTAATAAGTGCAATAAATATTTATACTGGAAAAGAAAATCGTGAGAGAATCGTGATCTCAATTCTAAGCCAAAAAAGCGTGATTCTCATTTTATGCAAAATCGTGCAGCCCTACTATTTTGCTCATAATGCAATACACTGTTAACACAGTGTAGGGAGGTAGTTTGATTTTGTACTTGTGCATTTTTATTTTCCCTTGTGTTTTTTTTATTACTGCTGATCAAAAGACAAAAGCAAAGCTACACCAGCTGGAAAGAGCTGGTTTCCCTGTCTTTCATGTAGTTTTCACATCTTATATCAAACCCAGAATGTGACTCGTCCTTCGACATGTCTGTGGACATCAGATTTTGGAGATACAAGTAAAGTGTGGCTTCATTTTTCACTGATTTTCCTCCATGATGGTGTGACAGCGTTTTAAAATTGTCAGCAATGAGTTTTTTGTTACTTTGTTGTAGTGACAAAAAATTGTTGTTGTAACATTTAGTCAAAGCAGAATATTGAATTGTTGTAGCAACTTTTCAAAAAAAAAAAAAAGGCCTGAGGTTTTTTTTTTTTTCTTTTCTTTTCCCCGTCTAAGATTTTAATGGACTTATCGGGCAGTTTAGCGACCTTTTTGTTTTGGATTTACACATGGCTCAAGGCAATCTTTTCTTTTTTTCAGGACTCTGATCACCAAATTAAATGTGTTTTCTAGGAATTCATTATTATATGGCAGGGAGTATGGGAGTAATGCTTGGTTTTTATAGCTTTGTGGTTTGTATTGGTTGGTAAATGACCTATAACACACGTTTCTCTGACTATTGATCACACACATACGATTCAATTAAATATGTCTCCTTTCTTTCCCTGCTGGTTTCCAGACATGGTGCGTTTTTCAGCTTAACGATAATGAAATCAATAAGTCATCAATATCCAAGCTCATAACAATAATAATAATAATGTGGAAACAAGACAGGTGGGCTGTGCTGGTTTTACTTCTGCTTCATTAGTTGAATTCAATCAATGCGTGCAGTTCATTAGGGAGCATATAGACTTTTAGCTACCGAGCCATGAAAACAGAATGTATTTGCAAGGTGCTAAAAAGAATTGCACGCTAACGATTTTACGTTGATTAAAACAGCGACTTTGCTTAAATATCTGCAAATTCCATTAAACTGCTAGCTCCAAATTAAATACCAGTTGGTTAACAACGTCCCGACTTGTCAGGAGCAGAATATTAACGCTGTCAGGAAAGAACAGAAGTTTTGTTTTTTTTGATGAGGTTACACTCTTTTTTTGACACTTCCAAGAAATTCAAAAACAGTATTGCATTGATATGAGTGCATCTCCATTCCACCATCTTGTGTTTCCTCTTTATGTTACTGTAATTAGTGCAGAGATAATGGTGATGTTTTCATTTGCCATGAAGACTGATGAACTGTATCAGTCATTCTCTTGTGGTTGAGATGGATGTAGAAGGTTTGGCAAGTAAACAGTGTGATGTGGGATATTGTCTTGGCTTTCTGTCTGGTAGGAAATAGCATCAGCCTTGTTCAATAGAACTAATGTCAAAATACCAAATAAGTTTATTAAACTATGCCAAAATCTTTTTTAGTGCTCTGAGTGCTGAAGTAGAGTAGAAAAGCGCTACATAAGCACCAGATCACTTTTTACACATAAATGCAGCTATCCGGTCTTTAAGTGATGATATGATGAATCCTGCTTCCGGGTCCAAACTACTCTGCGTTTAATAAGGTTGTTGTGATTTTAACTTGTTTCAATGCTTTGTGTCTTGTTCTGTTTAATCTCAACTCAGTGATCCCGCAGTGTTAGTTTGACTTTAGGACCTGAAGCGTAGTTTGGGCCCAGACACGGCTAGTGACGTCAGTAGGGATGGGTACCGGTATCCAGTGCCGTTATGGCAAACAGTAGTAACCAGAAAAGCAGCGCACATTTTGGTGCTTTATTTCGGTGCTTTTTTTCCTGAGATGTCGTACACTTTGGATTCTAGCCAATCATTTTACCTTTGCAAGGATAGTAGGCGGGCCCAGGTATGTACGTTCTTTTAGAGCAGAGCTACAGATTAAAAATGCCCAAAGCGAAGCGGTCAAAAGTCTGGCTGTACTTCACAGCAAAAGATGCAAACTCAGCAGCCTGCAACAAGAAGAAGAAAGAAGAAGAAAGTGTACTTTATTGGTCCCCGTGGGGAAAATCCCTCTCTGCATTTAACCCATTCACTCAGTGAAGCAGTGGGCAGCCACTGGGCGCCCGGGGAGCAGTGTGTAGGGACGGTACCTTGCTCTTTCTATTTGGTTCTATTCACTCGGTGTGAAACCTAGCCCTGTTTAGATGATCACAAAGCTGATATACTGGCAGGAATGGAAGAAATGTGCACATGAAGCCAACACTGTTGCCTCACAGCGGGAACGTCCTCTTTTTGAATCTATCAATTGGCCGTGTGGAGTTTGCATGTTCTCCCTATGTCTCTGCGAGTTCCCTGCAGGTACTCCGGCTTCTTCTCACAGTCCAGAGACACACAGTTAGTGGGATTAGGTTAATTGGTGATTCTAACTTGGCTGTAGGTGTGAATGGTTGTCTCTCTGTGTTAGCCCTGTGAAAAACTCGCAATCTGTCCAGCGTGTACCCTGCCTCTTGTCCTCTGGCAGCTGGAATAAGCTCCAACCCCCCCTGCGACACTGAATTGAATAAGAAAATGGATTGATGGCACATGAAGCTCTTCCTCAATAGCTCTCAGTAGCTCGCTCTCTTTTGAGTTTTTATGGTAGCTATGCTGGTTTCTCCTGGTCCTATACTGTCTTATCCTTTCCATAAACTGCTGCTTTCTCGGCCCCAGTCAAGTCATTCAGTGACAGTGAGGGGAAATAAAACGACAACTTCTAAAGAGTGTTTAGATGCTTTTCTATTATCTCTCACTGTGCAGCATTGTTGAAAATTGCTTGCCATTTTGGAGTGAGTGGGAACATGCCAAAGGATGGCACTTTCTAGATGTTATTGCCAGAGGTGCACCTTTTGAACAAAATCCATTTTGTCTGTGCTTGTGAGTAGGTTTTCATTTTGGCCTTGCATTTATGTGTTCAGTTCATTCATATGCTGAAATATATCTAGCATTTGTGCCGGCCTTTGCACACCACTCATAACTTGAAACAGCTTTGCATCATCGCACCCGTCATCAGTCAAAAACGCTGTTGGTCAAACACAAGTCGGTACTTTGCTGCGCCACAGCCAGTTCTTAAGGAGCAACAAGTGTGCAAATCATCAAACACAGACACTCGCCTCGTGGGGCAAGATCCAGCACTGGATCTCTTTCTCTCTGCTAACGAAGCCTTTGCTATGTCGTCCACGACTGCTCATACAGACGTTCTCCATGCTCAAGACATTCTGATATGAGCTGATATTTTTTTGTTTTTGAGATCTGGCTTCAAATTCGCTACTAAGCAGCTTGCTTTTAGAGCTCTGGGAGACCTTTTCTCATTTAAGTTACCTGTTTCTTAGTGTTTTCTTTGAAGTTGAAGAAAATAGTCCTCGTTTTTGTTTTGAAGTAGCAGATGTTTAGCTTACAGATTGCATTTAAGCTTTTCTCTGCACACTAAGCATAACAGAGTTGGTGCAGCTGGATCTCCAGTGAAAGGAAACCCAGACAAACAACGCTCGCTGGATTGCCTCGAGCTCACAGTTTTTGCTTTGATTGGACCACCACTCATGCCAGACACTTCACCTGTATTATCAATTTGTCCGGCCCCAGTTGGGAGTCTTCATTTTTTCTTTTTCAAATATTTATCCATTGTTGTTATGTCTCATCACTGTCTGTTGTCTTAATTCAACAAATTCATTATTGCGCTACATGCTGCTTCACACGAACATGAAAGAGTATTTTATTATTCTGCCAGTCACTGCATCAAAGACACAGATGCTCAACAATGGCCGATTATTTGCAATAATTAAATAATCATTTTATAGACTAATTAAGTGACGTGAAATAATTTCCCATGGCACACCTGACGATCTGTCATGGTGCCACAGATAAAAAGCACAGGCTTAGATAACAAAGAATTAACCTTTTTTATAGGTTGTATAAGTTATTGTGCGTTTATAAAATAGGTAACTTTTTCACTAATGACGGTGACGATGATAATAGAGGTGCAGTTTACCACTAGCTTACTATTAGCTTGTAGAGTCAGGCAAGCATCCACTGGTGGTTCACCTGTTCACCTGAGCTCTCCTACATCTGCAAAAAGGCCTTGATGTCTTTAAAGACTGTTGTATAGAGATGAATGTAATGTTGTAGAGATGAAGCCACCCGTGAGTAACTTTAGAATCACGATGGAAATATCGGGCAGCTGAGCGGCGTGATTTCCCACTAGAGTTTCTTTTGTGTTGTGCTTTATTGTCGTCTACAATGAAAATGCAGCTGTGGAAAACTATAAAACTTCACTGAACAACACAGTCTTTGTCCGCCTCTACCAGCCATGTATGGGTCCATTTCCTTTTTGTCTCCTTGCTTCCCGTTTACAGTAATTCATAACATAGTAAACACTCTTTCCTCCATTTTAATGTACCTGCCACATTTGCAACTTTTTGATCTCCAAAACGTAGTCTTTATATTTAAAAAGCAGATCAATGTGTAGTGACGTTTGGCCTTTTTCTGGATTTTAAGATTAAGCGTCCAATATCTGACCTGTTGCTGCTATGGCACACGATCAATGCGCTCCACCATCTTAATAACCTTAATTTATGGCGGGCCTAACAAATGGATTAATCAGGGTCCATTGATCGACATAGCAGGTGGTGCTCGGGGCTGTATGGGAGTCTTAAAGGGCCTGGATAGAAATGGCAGGAAAATCCCCCGGAGTCACGTGTAGTTAATGAGAGCAGGACAGCAACCACTTGTATCTACAGAGCTGAAACAGGAAGACATGAACACACACTGAGCTGCACGTACAGACTTTATCTCCCTCCCACTCCCTCTTCTGTTTCACCCCTTTTTATTTATCCCACTAAAAGAGCAGACTGTACAAAGGAAAGAATTAACTACTTAATTCTTCTCTCACTTCTCCATGATATTATTGGAAATCCACGAGGGCCAGTATGCCTTTATTATCTAATTTTGGTTGAGTTTTTCACTCAGATTAGTGCTAACAAGCAAATTAACAGCCCACTGCCACCTATCTGATGATAAACGAACCACTTGTTCAGGGTCAAAAGGTTATTTTCCTTTTTCACAGTCGGAGAGGCTCTGCCAATCCTTGCTCTCTTTGAACCTTAGTCAGCCTGAACTCTGAAGAATATATATACTCTCTCACATGCCCCGTGCCACATACCCATGTGTGTGTATGCGTATATGTATATACTGAAGCACCTAATAATACCTTAATATTACTTCCAGACAAATAAGACCTTTGAAATATAGTCCAGATCAAAGTGTAACAGACACTCAAGTTTGTGTTTGTACACAGTTTGCATTCAACATAACAGTTTAAAATCAATGATTATTGATGATTCATTCCTTCACAAGTAAACATGTTAGAAGAGCACGGCCTGGTTTAATCACCAACAAGGTTGTTTATTGAAGTTCATTTAAGAACATTATTACTACGTGGAGTGTAAACTCTTTGAAAATACTTGACCTCATTTTTTGATCAATATGAATTTGTGCGATGTTTACTGAATAAAGGTCATTCTTAAATGCAAATCTAGCTCCCAATATATGATCACCTGTCAGTCGATGACTGTTGATAATCCACTGATGGAGCTCAGGAGATGAGCACACATTAAAAACAATAAACAAACAAAATGAATGAATGCCTATTTATATAGTTTGTTGTGTTCTATATCTCTGTGTGTAATGTCTTTGACTGTAAATAAAAGACTATGTAGGGACAAATTACCAGCTAATGCTATGTATGTATATATTTTTGCACAGCAAGCCATATTATTTGTCAGATAACTAAAAATATTTCAGCTGAGTAACCAAACTCCCAACAGCTACATCTTTCACTCAAAGAGGCCATGACCTGCTATAATGGCCTTAATACAACTCGACTTACAACTTGTTTCAAAGGCGTTGATTGGCAGTATTTTTGCTTGTTATATTTTAATTTTTACTTTTTAGGTACCAGTCTGTTAATATATCTGCTGTAAAGTTGGCATTTTTCTGTGAGCTTTGACTTTTTTTTTCCTTTTGAGCCTTTGAAGGAACTGCAAATTCTGCACTTTCATGTTTGTCCCCGTGGTCTCCATTCAGCAAATAACCAACATTAAGGGAATGAGGACACCTCGATATTTCACAGTTTAAAATAAGTTACTTTCACTTTATTTATGCCAGTAGTAATTACACAATTAGGCCTGAAAGCCCCACCACCACCACCCCAAGGCTAGGAACTCATTTACACAAGCCACATGAAGATTGACACCATTATATCTGATGGCCAACCAGAAAAACCAAATTGATGCAGGAGTACTGGTCTTTGTTTTCACTGTGCATTGGATAATAAGTGGAATAAACAAGCAGATAAATCAGTAGAAATAATTTGGCGCACATCTGCGTACTGTCACACTCAAATGCCATGTTGTATCGCAGTGTTGAGCTGGAACAGAAAGAAACGCTGTCCCTCATTCATCTCCATTATTCTCATGCAAATTTGTATTGAATGGATTATAAATTATCTGCGTGGGAAGCTGAATGGAAACAAATAATTTCATCAGGGCTGTTTACACTATGATCTTAATTATATGCATTTTTGCAGTTTTCCTGAACTGACAAGGCTGATGCTTTTCTTTGGCGTTTGTTAGTTGGTGGTGTAAAAAAAAAAAGAAAAAAAAAATTACCTTAAAGTTTTCTCAGCAGTTTTCTTTGACATTTTACCTGCTATAACAGAAACATCTTTTTACCTCTCTCCGGACTTTGGATTAATGTCTCTAAAGTGTGCTGCCATTTCAGCTGTTGTATTTTAAAAAGGGCAAATCTGATCTGGGTCTTCCCAGTTGAGCTGGCATCTTTGTGGCGTGTTTTATGTCCTTTCCCAGGCCGTTGTTGTAGGTGTTTTGCAGGACTGCCAGAGAATACCTACACTTGCTGCACATTAGCTGATAAATCACCTTGTTTTGGCAGTCGGACTCCAGCCGCTTTTAGTCGTCTATATTTATTCAAATGGCAGATGCACTTGTGTATCACATAAGGAGATCACAGTTTTTTGTTGTGCTAACAGAGTAAAATTACTCCCAGCAGAAGAAATAACTGCATGCTTCTTATCTTTAAGTGATTTAGATGAAAAGATATGAAGGTTTGGACAAGATAATCGGAAACCCGACATAATAAATGTATAACTTTCCAAATGCCCGAGTTTTCATTGACTTTTCTGCAATTTGAGTCCTGAGCTGTGTGTCAGGGGACATTACGCTTGAAGGAAAGCCACCATCCTTCTTTGAAAGATGAAGGACGTAAAAAATCTTTATAGAGTGCATCCCAAGAAACCACACCATGGTCTAGATGTGGTGACAAGGGAGGTAATGGCATACTTTAAGCCCCTTTGATGCGATATCATTGGATTTAAAGATGCATTTATAAATGCACACGAAAGAACTTTTCAGCTTTGGACTCTCCAAGTACTTTAATTTGCCAAGTACTCACTAGCACCACTACAGTACAGTGACGTTGGAGTACCTTTAATCGTGCGTGTAGCTCATTTTTTTTGGAGAAGCAGCTGAACGATATCAGTGAGTGCCACAGTCGAAACCTGGCCAACAAGCCTGCTGGACGGGAAAGCCAAGTTGGAAATAAATGGTCTGTGAACAAGCTACAAGTGACTGTCAAAATAAGATCAAGGAGATTGTTTGTCTCTAATATCTGGCTCGCCTGCAAAAGTGAAGTCTAAAAGCTGAGCTGCATTCATGTAAAGAGACAAACTTGATTTGTTTTTTGTTTTTGTTGTTAATTTCATTGATTTGACCTCATTAGGTTTAAATCCTTCCAGTCTTATTTTCAGTGTCAGGGAATGTCATGCCACTGTGAGCAATGCAATGTCTGTAATGGAGCTGTCATCTTAGTTTAGTTCTGCACAGCAACTGGATGACTACTCTGTGAATACTGTTGTGTAGCCAAGCAGAAAACTTCTATATCACTTCGCATTTGTGGGACCTAGTGTGGGTTGAGGAGCTCGGGTAGAAATGAATGAAGTGAAGCGAAACTGAGCTCATCTGTGTGTAAGGAGGAGCGCACCTGTTGAGCTTGTCCTGCTGAGTCCCACTATCACAACAGTGTTTTGTTCTGCCAGTGGGAACGCACAGGCCACCTTAATTATTTTCACAACAGCTCTCTTAACCCTGCTCAGTTATGTACAGACAGAGATGGTATCTTATCGCTTGCTGTCAAAGGTGACTTAGAAATATCCCGCTGACCCTACATGGTGTTGTACGTGAGCACGCAGTCATTCAGCGATGCCATTCAGTGCACATAAACAAGTGTCCCACTGCCTAAGCTGTGGAAAATCAACAGGAATGACTTTGACCTCGAACAACAAGCATCCCGTCTGAATGTGGAGACACAGTACGTAAAATGCCACTGCATATCTGTCCAAACCAAGGAAATGATAGGATTTCGATTGCAGGCCATGCTTCATGTGAACCAGTAACAAACGAAAAAATCCCTTTCAGACTCACGCCAAAAAGGGTCGTAAACAAGAGAAAAGGGAAAAAAAAACGTGCACAAAGCTGGGCGGAGGTTTTAACACTCTTATTGCACCACAAAGACTGTCATGGTTAAAGCAGCACAGTGATGCACATAGCGGCACGTCTTAAACCGTTACTATTGACGGTGATGAGGACTCTGATGGAAATGTGCCGATCGGTGGTTCGATCCCAGGCTGCCTCCTGGCTGCATGCCAAATATCCTTGGGCAAGATACTAACCTCATGTCTGCCTACTGGTGGTGGTCAGAGGGCCCGGTGGTGGCGCCAGTGTCCGGCAGCCTCGCCTCTGTCAGTGCGCCCCAGGGCAGCTGTGGCTACAATGTAGCTGCCATCACCAGTGTGTGAATGGGTGAATGACTGAATGTAGTGTAAAGTGCTTTGGGGTCCTTAGGGACTAGTAAAGCGCTATACAAATGCAGGCCATTTACCATTTTACCAATATGCCTGTCTGGCAATTAACAATCGTACCTCTGTAATTGTGTACATAGTTATGCACTACACTAGAATTTTCTAACCCTGTAGAAATTCACAACGCATGAAATACTCACTACAAAAACACTGATGCACATACATGTGCTTTTTGAGCTTCCAATTGGACTTTCCACTGTTTATCTCAATTTCACTCCAACTCAAAGCTGTCAGAAAACTGTAGTTTATTTATAACAGTTTGTGATGCATAAAGTGTGAAAAAGATCCAGCAGACCTCTGGGCTATGAGGGGAAAACTCCCGCGCTGGGATCCTAGCTGGCCAGTCATCGAGTCCCCCTCAGTAATGCTCGTGAATTTTCTGGATTTAGCCTGCGGCGATAATGCTGTGTGGCTGCAATCCATCAATGGCTCCTTGTAAACCTAGTAGAGTTTTATCACTAGTTTAATCATTTATGAACATGATACAAGTGACTTTTTCACTGCAATAATTCACAGAACAGACAAAAGAACCACAGAAAATATATATTGAGAAATATAATCTGTTGTTTTTCATATTAATAAAGAAGATTTAGGAAACATAAAAAAGCGAAGACATTCGGCTTTAGCTGGGTTATTGGATGCTAAATCACAAATAAGCCTTAATAAATCTGTAGAGAAAGTAGTACCAGTCAGCTGTCATCAATTGGAAAACAGTGGTAAAACATAAAGAATTAAAGTCTTATGAAAAGAATTGAAGAGTAAATTGGAGACAAACTTTCTGTTTCGCACAACTGATCACATAATTAATAAAAAAAGTGGTTGTGGACATCAAAGCTTTGCAACCACTAAATTTTACTTCACACAGTTTGACCTGATTTCAGGCACAGAGCTGCTGTGAGGGAACCCTGCAGGTAGCTAACCTCCAGGTAATTGGAGCCAAGATGACACACAGGGCCTTATGAAGTTCAAGCGCCGTCTGTTTCAGAGCAAACACCCCCCCGGCTTCGATTCACAGAGCGGCGTGATGATGAAACCGTGACTCGACGCAGGTCAAGCAAAACCATCAACAAACACTTGACCTGCTGGGCGGTTTCAGTGACAGAGGCAGGTCGGCTTGTGGAGCAGAAATCTCGAGACTGAACTAGAAAATAAAACTCAAAGAATAATTAGCCACTACAATGTGCTCCAGAGACACTGCTTGCATTTTAAATGCAAAACGTGAAAAGATAAGTTCTCACATAGCTGTGTTTGCACACCACAAGACTTAGAGGGTGGGAAATTATTGATTTGACAAGGTAAAATATAAATAATGTATACAGTATGATTTTTAAAGTTTAAATATGAATTCTGGGAACTAATGGGAGTCTGTTTTTTAAAAAAATGGTTCCTACTTTTACTTTAAGAAATGTAGGTCACACTGAGTGTTACAAAAATCGGTTTGTTTTGTCTGAAATTTACCAGAATAATGACTGAAAGGAGAATTTTATCTTACTTTCCCCAAAATAAACACAATTATACAGGAGCGAGTTGAATATTTTATTTTAAACCTCATGCTGTAATATTAAATGTAAGAATACAGTTTGAGCTGTGTGGCCAATAGCTCGTCGCTTATGCCGCCGTGCAGTTTTTGTTATTCTTCAGCTCTGTGCAAATGTCACATTTAGTCATTTGAAATGATTTAGCACCATTTCAAATGACTGTTTTTACATTTGCAGTTGTGAAAAATATTTTGTTTCGCCCATTAAAGGTTTGGTAATAGTCAGTAAAATTACTATTCTTCCTGTGCAGCTGCATAAATTTTATCTGGTGTCAGATAGTGGTGTTATAGGTTTTTTTTGGCATTTATAAGAGTTTAGGCGGCTGATCATTCTGTCTTTATCTGTCAGAATCCTTTGAGGTCAACTCTTTGTGTCAGTGTCTTCATTCAAGCTCATTAGAGCTACAGGATCGAACCACAGGATGTCACAAAGCTTGATGTCTGCTGTGGCACACAAAAGACACTCTGAGGTACTGACAGGGAGGAACGAGTGACTGCCTACTGCTGGTGAAATGTTTAATTTGCCTTGTTGGAAGCATCTCCTGCCTGATCAAGCTGATGTGTCAGGTCCTGCCACATAACCCCTGGCTCATGGTTGTTCTGCTTTGATGGCCTGTTTGTTTTTGTTCCCCGTTTTCTTTTCTTTCTTTTCTTTTTTGGTGTTCCCTACCAGTGGTGGTGTCAGTTTCTTTGATGCAAGTCTTCTGGCTTAATTTAATATATTTGTTCTACTACAGGCCAATGCTCAGTGAGACTTTTATTGGGATTTATAAACATGTCCAATGCATATTTTGTTTTTCGCAAAACAAAATATGCATTTTCAATCACATGACTCTTTCTACAGTAATACAAATAATTAAATAAATAATAAAACGAATAATTAAATGGAAAACTACAGAGAATAGAATCGATGGAGAAGATAATAGTTGGGGTACTATCAGTTATATACTGTATTTATAGGCAAAGCGGGGCAGTAGTTTCACCCTGTAACAGCGCTCAGTAGTGGGCTCTACTGTGTTCTCTCTTACATTAAATATATATAGTGTTCAAAATTCATGCCTGCAGTGTGACCTGTGTGCTGACACACCTCTGAGGTCACAGGTTAGATTCCTTAAAGCAGCGGTCCCCAACCCCCGGGCCTCGGACCGGTACCGGTCCGTAAGTCATTTGGTACCGGGCCGCGAGAGTTGAGGCTCAGGTGTGAAATGTATAGTTTTCAGGGTTTTTATTGGTTTTCAGCGTTATTTTGTTATCGTTTTTATCGTTTACTCGGTTTTCCTGGGTCTTTTCACGTGTGTTATGAATAAATCTTCTTTTTTTCGGTACCGGTACTAGTTTTATTTTGTTGTATTTATCTGTGATACCTTAAAGGCCGGTCCATGAAAATATTGTCGGGCATAAACCGGTCTGTGGCGCAAAAAAGGTTGGGGACCGCTGCCTTAAAGGTGTGGCACCAACATTAGCTTCAGACTTGGGAATTTCTGGACCAGATGCAGAGAGTGCCAAAGGAAAGAGTATATCTCTTCTCTCAGTAACTGCTGTTAGGTTCCCCCTGGGTGAGACACTTGACCTTCACCGCTCCAGTGGAGCTTCATTGGCCTGCAGCAGCAGATTGTGGTGTACCGGGATAAAACTCCCAGGATGTACTGGAATACAAGTCTGGGTGCTCATGGCATTTTCTCTCATGAATAAAGATTTAATGGTGTTAAAAATAATCCACCAGCCTGTTTTGATTTGTGTATTGATGTGTGAGGATTGAATTGTGTTCTGCGTCTGCCCCCAGATGAAGACTGTGAGCGTGGCGCTGGTGCTGTGCCTCAACGTGGGAGTGGACCCACCTGATGTGGTCAAGACCTCCCCCTGCGCCAGACTGGAGTGCTGGATAGGTGAGTCCACGCAGACACCAAACAAATCAAAGAGACTCATAATGAGATTTATTGAGCTTAAATGACACGCGTGTATTTCACTAAAGGCTCTCACACTGTCCTGCTTCTCTTGTTGGTGTGAAAATAAACAGATATTTCTCAGGCATTTGTTTTCCTCAGTGTGAATGCTGTCAATGATTTTTGGACACACTTTAGATAATGTGGATCAAAAACTAAAATGTGAACAAGCGGATATCATACACACACTAATGCATTCATTATCTCTTTACAGGGATTGTTGCGTTATCCATATTTGCTACAGATAAGTTATTATAAGTGGTTTAAATTTTAATTTTAATTTAGTGCAGCTGTGATTTTTCTGCTCATAAAGATGATATTTTACGACCACCTCTGTACCCTTAATGACGAGTGTTTACACCTCAGTTTATTATTACAGATGTGGTCTGACACCCATTAGAATATCTTCTGGCGTTTTCCAGGACTATCCATAGTACGCTGATCGGCCTCACTAACTTTTGATGTGCACCCAGTCATCTTATTCTGGAAGCAGGCCTGAAATATGACAGTAACAAGGGTTACCTTAGAAGACATCTGAAGGGAAATGTGTGGAGAGAAAAGAGTGGACAGTAGAGAAATGTCATAAAATTGAGAGGAGAGATATGGAGAAAAATATTAGTTTTCAGTACAAAATACCTGGAGCGTTTTCTCTCAGGAACATGTTTTAGAGAGCTGCCGAGCGCTGAGGTGAAAACCTGTGAAAGTTATTCAAATTGGTAAGCTGACAGGGTTACAGTTGGTTTTACACGTGCCATTTTATTAAAACTGCTAAAAAAAGTTGCATCGTGACTGTGGCTGCCTCAGCCTCTGTCCTCGCTTCATGTCAAAGCTGCAGGTTTTTGTGATTTGAAGCTGCAGACGGGCTGAAGCTTGCTCTTCGCTTACAAAATTTGAGCAATGCAACACTCTTGCAGAGTTGTGTGTGGAGGGGTTTGATAGTGCTTTTTTTTGTTATTGTTTTTAGAAACACTGCCCTCCCTAAGGTTTTGTGTTCTCCCTATATCCAGTATAGCCTCTCTGCACTTCATCAGTGGCATTATGGTCAAGAAAACAAAAAAAAAACAAGACATGCACGGACTCATCGATCAGTTTCTCGACAGTTGTGATTTCATTTTTAACTGTGTACTGTTTACATCTGGCTTCAGCCAGCTTTCTGGATTATTGAAAACGACAATATTACAATATTTACGACATATCAATATAATATATTGGCTAGTAGTTATTTTTCTGTGTTGGTCCTGTACTAGCTGGACAAGATACTATGCAAAGAACACACTTCGTGAATTGTTATTTCATACAGTTACATACAGTTATTTCTGTATTGTGTCATGTTGCCATTTAGTGGTGTTGTTGCTATCATTGCTGTACACGCAGTGATCAAAGGGATCGAAAAACTGCTTTATTGGGCTGAAACACAGACTTCTTCCTTTTTTGGGTGAAAAATAATTTTGGTTCAAAGAGCAAGGCGGTGTTATGGTGTTCAGCACTACTGAGCACCGTGACTTTTACATGACACTAAAACTTGAACTTTCACTTCAGGGATATTCTCAAGCTTTCCCGTGGGAGCTAAATTCATAAGGTCTCTGTCACACAGGGATGAAGCAGTCTGCCCTCACCGGAACCACATAATGTGACATAGAACAAAAACACAACCGTCTCCATTGAATGGGAACCTCAAAAAACATTGTTTTGCTCCCCTGGGATTGACTGACTGTTAGGAGTCAGGCAAGCACATTAAAGTGGAAACACAGCTCTTAAAGTTTCTGAAAGTTTTTCAGTGGCTTCTGAGGACACTGTCGCTCTATAGACCTGCCACTCGGCTTGTGAGAAGCCATTTGGGTGTATGAAGTGTTAAAGGCTGGGATGACGTCCTAAAATGCACCGTAGTGTTCATCTCTCATGGATGTTTGAGCCACACGCAGATTGGGAGGAGGGGAACAAAACAAAAACCTCACATCTGCTTTTTGTTTCACTGGTGTGTGTGTGCGGTTTTGTGGAAACTGCCTTTCACTTTGCACCATAGCAGGAAATTGTGATGCCAGTGTATGCAGTATAAACAGAAGCGTTATGTTGCAAGATGCATGTTCATCAAGTTCAGAGACAATATTACTGAGCATTCACCGAGTAGACACAGATGGGATTGAACCGGAGATGAGAGAGCAAGGCCTTGTGACCATAGAGCACGTAATAGCTGGTTAGTGAAGAGCTGAGCGTTTATGATGTCGCCCTGTTAGTGCTTTAAAACCAGAT
Source organism: Aulonocara stuartgranti (assembly GCF_965226115.1). Taxonomy (NCBI): domain Eukaryota; kingdom Metazoa; phylum Chordata; class Actinopteri; order Cichliformes; family Cichlidae; genus Aulonocara; species Aulonocara stuartgranti. The sequence goes on along the minus strand of NC_138944.1, from coordinate 4,506,157 downwards.
GTGACAAGCGAACAGTGGTTCTGGACGAGAATCTGGGGACGATGTGCGCTAATGCGGCACAAACTTGTCCATCTCTAAGTAGCCACATGCTAAAACACACCATGTTTTCTTTCCTTTCTTTCTTTTTTTTTTTTTTGCTCTAATGGGACCACAAGTTACAAAATGAAGTTTATGTTCTATTAAATAATGTTTAAAAGTAGTGACTGAGACCATAAAGTCTTAATGGAAGTATTCAAATAAGTGCAGGGGTCTTTTCCCCTTAGACTTTAATACAGTTTATCTTTGTTTTTAAACCAGAGGAGTTGCCCCTGTTAGCATGTTGCTAATATTTTAAGTCATTAAAGGCACATTCAAAGTGCAAACATTGAATGAAAAGGATTTTATGATCAATACATTTCAAATATTCAAATCTGAATAGTCAAATTCTTTCTTATTTTCGTGTCATTTCTAAACAAAATATTATATATGGTTTGTAAATGTATTATGTACATTAGACATAATGTAAAATAATGCGGCCGTTGTGGTGTGATCTAATGTGAATAGTCCTCATTGATCAGAACAGTAATGATTTCATTCTCTGCATATCACTATCCCCTGAAAACCTACTAATACATCTTTTTTTCCTCCCTGAGCAGAATTTGATCTGTCCTTTATCTATATTCTGCTTTTCTTCATGCCATATTGATTTACTCTCATCAATATTTCAACCTTAGCGGCTGCTGCTATTTTTCCATACCCCGCTTCAGATTTAATAAGAAATGTCCCTTTGATGCTGAAACGAACAACTTCAACAACTTCTTTGTACTCGTGGCGTGGCTGAATTCTTAATCACTAAACGTTAAAGCAGTAATTATATGGCTGGTTTGTTAGTTCTACATCGACTTGTGTGGTTTTCCTCAGTTATGGCTATTTTCTTTGCTGTGTGTGCGTCTGTATGTGTGTCTGTGTTAATTGCAGTGTGTTTACACTCTTGTGTTTGCTTCCCAGATCCTCTGTCGATGAGTCCACAGAAGGCCCTGGAGACCATCGGGGCCAACCTGCAGAAGCAGTATGAAAACTGGCAGCCCAGGGTGAGTCTTTAACCGATACTGTGACCAGAGACACAGACTCACACCACGTCTGTTCAGGACCGAGTTAGATAATGACTCAATCCTATTAAAATAATATCATCAATGACTGATTTTTGGCATCCATTAAACCATTTGCACTTTTCTGTTCTTTGAACTGAACAATCACCTACCTTTCTATAAGCAGTAACCTCTCAGTAAACTCTTTGAATATTACACTGATGACTCCTCCACCACCTCCTGGTACTCTGGTATTGATTTGACTGATCTTTGCTTAAAGCTCTGGGAACTTAAACATCAGCTTGTTCATCATGAGTTTTCAGACAAAAACATTTCACTGTGCGCAACACTGATGAGAAGCTGTTCAGCTGTTGTGTTAACAGTAACTCCTAATTCAATGTTCCTGGGTCTAATTTAGAGCGTGCAAAGCTGTTTTCATACATTTCAGACACCAGTGGAAGAATCAGGTTTGAAGTTTCTCACACTTTGTACAAAACAGGCAACTCTGTGTCAGTACTGGGGTAGACCATACAGGAGGGAGCACACACCTATTGACCCCTTGCTATTGTGAAATCTCTGGACTGTCTACTGCTCTGTTGTCACATGGGTTCAGTCTGACTTTACATGTGAAAGCGACAGTTTAGAGGCTGTTTAAAGTTCTCTTTGACTCATTCAGTGTCTCAGAAAACCGAGTCTGGATTTTCTTCCTAAGAACTACAGTTGACATCATGCATATTTATTATTCCTACTTTTCTTAGATAGTTTTGTTTTTTTTAAATGTGTGTTAATTAAATTACACCAACCTTTAATAACTTGGACACTTTCTCACAACTACGTCAGCTTCCAGTTTTCTTCCAGTTTTACTCAAATAAGCTCAAAAGAAAGTGTTCAGACTTACTTTACTTTTTTTTAAATGCAAATAAAACCCAACTGAAAATGACTCGCAGTGTATCCCACTTGGTCTACAGCTTTCTCCATGCGTGTGTAGGGCTGTGATGTGTGTAGGCCTCCAAAATGTTAGTTCTTTTTCAAGTTGTTGCTAATAAATGTTTAACCATATTTACTTTTACTGAAATTTCTGCAAGCAAAAAAGGGAGAAATGGGAAATAACTCGGTCTATGTGTGCATCTCAGAGCTCTGAAAACAAATAAACAGCAGATGCCACACTGGGAGATTCCTGCCTGCAGAGTTAGCAGCATGATGAACTGCCACAGTTCTTGTAGTCTGCGGTAGGGCTGCTCGATTATGGCAAAAATGATAATCACGATTATTTTCACTGAAATTGAGATCACGATTATTTGACGATATTTATTTAACCCTTTAAGACCTACTATAGAACCAAGTCCACCAGAGCTTATATTATTTTTATTTATTTTTTTTACATGCTGTAGTGCCATTTGTGGGAGCATTTCAAGTTGCTATACATCAATACAACTGTTATAGCCCATATTTTAATAATATGTCTGCATTAAGTGCATAGTAATTACATAAATTGCAAAAAAGTGCAATAAACTACAAAAAAAAATAGAAAATCGCTTTTGTTTTGTTTACATATATTTCTACTTGGAGAGATTTAAGAGGTTTATCCCTCAAAACTTTAAATACAATAAAGTTGCAAAAAATAGTTTCCCACCACAGGAAATTTATTTTGAGTGTCTTCATAGTTTTATTTTGGAGATACAGCAATTTTTATATACTGCAGGAAAAACAAAAAACAATCCTATGATGCAAATTTGCAAAGAAAACAGCAGGTGCATCATTTCACTGTGGGAAGTGTTACGAACAGCTGATGGATCGGCAAAGCGTGTTTCTGGAATATTATGTTTTTGTTCCTGCAAGCGCTTTTTATGCAATTTTTGCAAAGCTATATGTGGAACGAAACCGTGACCGAGGACAAGCTGATGGCATCAGATGTAAGTACAACTCCTCCGGTTTCATATGCAAAACAAATTATTGCGCTAGCTTACACGGTTCAGGTTCTACAGGGATTTAAAAATAGTTACGCAAAACGGAGCGTGCTGCTCTGACCGGCTTTAAAGGGTTAACAATGACTTTAAAAAATAATATAAAATAGTGTGCAACACCACTGAAGTTTTTTTTACCTCTCTTTTCAACCAACGGCAGTCACTCTCCTCTCCAAATAACTTCTGCTTAGCTTTCCGAGCTTCCCTCAGGTCCTCTTAATCAGCGGTCTCCAACCTTTTTTGCGCCACGGACGGTTTATGCCCGACAATATTTTCACGGACCGGCCTTTAAGGTGTCGCGGATAAATGAGGGAGGGGCTAATAATCGGCTCAGTCATTTTTAATGATCGTTGAAAGCCCAGATCGTAATCGTGATTAAAATTCGATTAATTGAGCAGCCCTAGTCTGCGGTGATGCAATAGCTGCAGTAAAGAGTTATAGCAGATCAACTTGTAATTATGAGACCGATTGGCCCTTTAGTGGAAAACTGTCCATCTTTGGTCTCTGGCTAATGGATGGGATGGGCCGGTTTAATTTTTAGACTTGTATCTAAGAGGTCACCACTGTCTGCCCAGCTGTGGGGTTACTCTGTGTCCTGCAGACAGTACTGAAAAGTATTAAAACTGATGGTCTGAACTAGAGCAGGGCGATATGGCCAAAAATATTTATCACGATATATATTTGAAAATTTGCGATAACGATATAACCGACGATATAATTGATGCGAGACAAAATACAACTCCACAACATTACTAGCGCAAAAAGACAACCTTCCATTTATTTTCACTTAAACAAGAAGCTGGTTTTTATGTACATTAAAGCTTTATAAAAATGCAACAGTGCAAATGCAAATTCCTTGCTGAAAGTTTAACCAAAAGGCATTTCCAGTAGAAATGGGCTGACATATCCTGAGCATAACCATGTATAATATTCACTGAAGTTAAAAAGAGGTGCTTTGCAACATTAAACTGCAGTGCGCAGTACGTATTTTTCGGACCATAAGGTGCACGGGATTATAAGGCACATTAAGCGAAACAAAGCAGTCAGGAAATCAAACTTTATTCAACTCATTCTTCTTGCTTCCTCCACTTCTGTAACATTGATTCATTAATGTTGAATTCTGCTCTATTCCCATGTTGTTGCAGTATATTAATGACTAACCTCGTATTGTGGATGGATTATCTCAGTTGTTCTCCTGACTGAAGTTTGGTCCGTTTACAGCATCCTGCCATGCGATTGCATTTGTCTCTAACCATGAGGAACCTTCACGTTAACTTTTATAAGTGGAAAAGTGTTAGTGTTCGTCCTCCAGCTTCACTGTTTATGTTATGCTAACATAGCTGTGTCGCTAGCGATCACGTAGCACATCATTATATACCAGCTAGCCCAACTTCAGTAACCCTACAAACGTCACTGCTGTTTAGTTTCCTGCCTTCATTTATGTTGGAAGTGATAGCAGAGCTGTACGTTTGATTTTTTTCAGAAATCTCAGTCAGAACATGTTATATCATGCTTAGGTAACTAGCGAAACTAGCGAGCTAACTTCCGCTAGCTTCCTGCTAACTTCTAACTCCGTTAAATGTAATACATTTTGTTTTCATGGATGCCTGGAAGTTAAACTTCATAGTTACACCTGGTAAAGCAGCAATGCTGATCGTTTTATTAAAGATGAAAGAATTTAGACAGTTTTTAAACTCTCAGTGATGCTGCAGTGTTCGTTTGACCTGAAGAGGGGGGTTTAGGACCCAGATTACTCCCAGATTTAAGAGCATCTTAGTCCGACAAATACGACAATAATGACGGCCGTTTGCATGTTCTGCAAAAAAATGTGCTTTGTCGTGTAACTGATGGACAAACACCAAACCAGTTCCACATCACTGAAGTTGCACCATTTTTACAACCCAATTCTGGTTCATCTGTTTCACTCAACAATCAGCCATGTGCGTATGAAAACAAAGGCACTGCGCATGCGCGTTTTACTCATATTCTATTGCGATATTTCATTTTCCTATCGTTGCCTAACATTATACCGGTATTACCGTGAACGGTATAATATGGCCCAGCCCTAGTCTGAACTTCCCCGCTAGCCAAACTCTGTTTTGTCATCATTTCTAAATGAGGCAACTTTCCCAGATTTTCATATTGGAGAAATATGGACAAGATACAGCTGTAATAATCCAGTATCAATCAACCAAGCAATCAGCCAGTAGAGAACGCATATTAAGATATTATATGAGTTTATTTTAGAAAACATACATTTTCCAGCTCCTTTATACTTCTTATATGCAGTATGCCAACAAAACGCCCACATGCTCTTGACAGTAATTCATACTTAAAAAAAAAATAAAAAATAGATGCATTATGTGTTTTTGTACACTCAGCTGTTCTAAGTTTATATGTGTGTATACATTTATTCGTTCATGCCAGCAGCAGCTGTTGTCCTTTTCCCAGAGCCTCCTTGGTGCTTTTGTCTTCCTCCAAAAATTGGGAAGTCATTGGAGCACATGACACTCCTCCAAAGTAAAAGTCTCCCAAAGAAGAATTTTTATTTTCTAAGGAGTAAAAGAGATGGAGTATAAGTGTAAAGAAACTTTCTCTGTTTGGACATAAAAAGCAAAGAAGCAACAAAGCAGTGCTCACCATGACAGCAGGAAATCTCATCTTAGTGACTGACTGCGCTTCCAGTGTTTAGACAATGATCTGCCATTCACTGACATGGATCACCGTAATGGTGCAAGCCGCAGCATTTGTAGGAGTTTGATCTAACAGATTTTATTTCAGCTTTTTACAAACATAAAGATCCACGCTGACTAAATCACAAAAGGCTTCCCCCCCCCCCTTCAGGATGAAATCTAATCCCCCGGCCAATATTTCTAATAAATGCTGCTGATATGTGCAGATATTGGATTATGGCTGACAAATTGGCACCATTGCTTTTGTTGGTGAATTAGCTGAAAGAAGTCTCTGACAGACACGCTCACTTTACCTGCTAAAGCCAGCGAAGCTAATACAGCAGTCTGTCATGAAAGAAGCAATAAATCCTGCTTTCAAGAAGGTTATAATGTTCAGCTCGTTGAGCAGGAAGATGCATCTGTTGTTGAACTCGTAAACCGCTCAGTGTTTCTCTGTCCAAAGTAACCTGTTATGAAAATATGAAATATGATTGCATATTTTTGAGTATAAATTAAATATTTCAGAAAACACAAACAATGCGATGTTCTTTTCTCAGTGTACACTTCATGGATCTTTACGTATCTAGCTATTAAATGCTCGATGCAAGTCTTCCTGTGGAAGACCATAGCAGCGGGGTTAGTGAAAGTTTTTGGTACCTTAAGCTGTCTTGTTTGCAGTCTGCTTGTGGTGCTTTTGGCCAGGCTGTGGTTGAATGCAGGTACATGGCTTGTGTGGAGAAGTCAGTTCAATTCAATTTTATTTATATAGCACTAAATTACAACAACAGTCGGCTCAAAACGCTTTAAATTGTAAGGTAGACCCTACAATAATACATACAGAGAAAAAAATCCAACAATCACATGACCACCTATGAGCAAGCACTTTGTCGACAGCGGGAAGGAAAAACTCCCTTTTAACAGGAAGAAATCTCCAGCAGAACCAGGCAGAACCAGGCTTAGGGAGGGGCGGGGCCATCTGCTGCGACCGGTTGGTGTGAGAACTAAAGAGGGACTGCATTTGCCAACATTCAACTGTAAACTACAAACAAGCTTTTGATTATCTGTTTAGAAACCACAGATATCCACTGTTGTTTGTTTAATTTAAGACTAAAAAAAAATTAAATGAATGAGAGGTAAAACTTGAGGGGGGAGGGACAAATAAGTAAATACTTCTGCCTACTCCTTTTCAAACAAATAATGGAATGATATTTTGTAATGATTGTGAAGGCACATGTTTGAAATGTTTGAAATAAAAATGAACTGAACTGACAAGCTCTGAAATACTGTCAATTATCTCTAGAGACAAAGTTATCTGATCAGAGTTTAAGTTCAGCTCACCCTGTCATCTGTTTAGATCTTTCCCCCCAAAGGTTTTTTGCAACATTGGTAATATCTGGTGTATAAACTGTAGGAAACTGGGCAATTCTGAAGAGGTTGGACACTTGTAGTGATTATATGCTGCTGATGTGTGGCATCATTTCGAGAAGCTGTCCAGGAACTAAAATCACAATGTTGTTGCAGCTGGTTTTATTTTCATTTTATTATTTAGGGGGGGATTAACTTCCCATGCATGGTAGTTTAGTGTTAGTTGTTTTTTACTCTCCAATATATATATATATATTTTTTTTACCCTCTGTTCTTCTTCCTGAAAGACAGGCATCCTCTGGAGAATGACTCCAAAAAATAAGCAAACACTTGAAATTTGATCTGAGTGCTTGAGCTGAGTTTCTTTTGGTTTTATTGGGTTTGAATTTGATTTCAAACCACCTGCGAATATGTTTTAATCTGCTCATATAGTTTTGGATTTGATCATGGCCTTTTTTTTGTTTTCTGTTGAGACGTGGTAGCAGAATGTGAACATGGTCTCTGAGGTTTTGAACAAGATGGATTTTTTTTTTCTTCTCTTTTTAGTTTCTCTTTTTGCTCAGGTGGAGATGCCACGCTCACAAAAAACCAAGATAAAAAAATGAGCCAGTAAAACAATTTTGGTGCTATAGTATCTACAGAGGATCGAAATTCAATTCATCCTGTTGTCATGTTGCTAAAACCCTACATACCCGCCAAAAAGCATCACGAGGCTTTAGAAATAAAAATACAACAGTGTGTGGCTGTTTGGTAAGAGAGTTCAGAAGTAACACGTGTGGTAAGAGGAGGGTGGAGGAAGAAACGTCCCCAGAGACTGCAGCTGAAGGAATGTAGGCTCGGGCTTGGTTGACCTGAGAGGTCAGCAGCAAATGGTGGTAGGAGTGCAGGAGGAGGTGTGGGAGGGTGAGAAAGCGGTTCCTTTTTCCAGCCGGAGGATTCACAGCTCTGCAGCTCCACACTGGAGTGCAGCTTTCGCCAACACACCTTACATAAAGCGTTGACAAAGCAGTCAATTAAACTGCAGTTATTACCTGCTTTGTGACAGCACTGACAAATTGTGTAATAACTTCATTTCGGATGAAACGAGATGGGGAATATTAGACCAAATGAGAAGCCATTTTTTCCCTCACCCCCCTAGCCCTCCATCCCCGTCATGTTGATATGTAAGAGCAGCATTCGCAACAGTTGAGCTGCCCAGGGAGTTTAGCTGTGCCAACCTGCTGTCACGAATCTGTTTCTCTATTTGCTTCTGTACTCTTAAATTAACTCTCATGGACACAAAACGTACAGAGAAAGGCAAACTCTGTCCTGGCTGCTGCCCACTCACTTTCTCTACCAACTCAACCTCCTCTCTCTTCCCTTAACATCTCTCTCTCTCTCTGACCTTTTGTTTTCCACTCCACCTCAAATCAAGATTCTCCCGTGTCCATCCTTATTGTTGTCGTCTTGTTTTTACCATTCTTCTTCGCCTGTGGAGGTTTTTTTTTTTTATTCATTTGAGTTTTTCTTTCTTTTTTTGTGCTGTCTGCTTTCCTTGCACTACAATGAAGAAAAGACATCCTTTCTGCTTGTTGATGGGTTTTGCATAGTAGGATGCAGATTATCTGGCAGCCTCTGCAGGAATTTTGAATAGTTCAGTTAAGTGAAAGGTGCTTTTTGGCGGCAGTTGTATAGTTTTTGTACCTATTAGAAATCCCCCCCCCCCCCCCCCCCTCATCTTTTATAAATTAGGGCTGAACATCACAGTAACAAAGTGGCAATGCTTTGTTGCAGTGTATGAGGCAGAGCATGCACTGGTCAGCAATTGGGGAAATCGGCACAACTAACACCTGTTCTGATTTTGTTTTTTTTAACATAACATGGGACTACTTGCTGTATAATCTCTCTCTTCCACAGCATGTCTTTCATCCTGTCTTCCTTCTCTCACCCCAGCCGGTCTCAGCAGATGGCCCCGCCCCTCCCTGAGCCTGGTTCTGCTGCAGGTTTCTTCCTGTTAAAAGGGAGTTTTTCCTTCCCACTGTCGCCAAAGTGCTTGCTCATAGGTGGTCATGTGATTGTTGGATTTTTTTTCTCTGTATGTATTATTGTAGGGTCTACCTTACAATTTAAAGCGCCTTGAGGCGACTGTTGTTGTGATTTCGCGCCGTATAAATAAAATTGAATTGAATAATTTATTCATGTTGAATATTTGTAGACAGACAAATTGCTCCCCTGACTAAGAACAGCTTTGCACGACCATCAACCAGAATCTGCACAACCTGATGGTTCCACTGTTGCCTCACAGCAAGAAGGTCCTGGTTTCGAATCCCCCATCTGGCCAGGGCGTTCCTGTGTTGCCTTTGTTCTCCCGGTGTCTGCATGGGTTCTCTCCACGTACTTCTGCTTCAACAGTCCAAAGACTGTTTGTGGGTTTAGTTTAATTGGTGATCCTTCATTGGCTGTAGGTATAAATGGTTATGTCTCTCGGTATTGGCCCTGCCAGGTTGGCAAACTGTCCAGAGTGTACCCCGCCTTCTCGCTCTATAGCACCTGGGATAGGCTTCAGATAAATGGAATATTTTTTTAAAATTTTCCTTCACTTGCAAACTCTCAGCCCTCTTTTTTTTTTTTTTTGTTTTTGATAATTCTTCACTTTGCTTTTGCACAGTGCTGCCACCACCACAAGTTTGTCAGCCATCTTTGTTGAGCACCATCTTTTTCTTTTCTTTTTTTCTTTCTCTGCTGTCTGTGCTTCTATTGACTGTGGCTTTATTTTGTTATCTTACAGAGCTCAGACTGGATTCAACCAAGGACTCCTTTTGTTTCATAGACATGGCATCAAGAAAGTAGAAGTTATGTGATACCTTAGTTTTCGGTTTCTCTTTGAGTTTTCTCTCTGTTTGCCTCGTCTGCTCTGCTATTCCCTTTCAAGCCTCACTTGTTCACTTTCATTTTCTCTGTGCACGTTACTGTTTTTTCTCTCCCTGTCCTCTCTGTTATTTGTCTGGGAATCTAGTTTGAAACTCCCCCCTCTTGACTTGCTGGTTGTTTGTTATCTTGATGAAAAGCGATGTGCTTGTCTTGTCCAATGGGCTTCTCAAAGCCAGCACATTGTTTCTAAATTGCTGAACATGTTGCTGCTGCTAAACAGGTTCGGTATTTTTATCTAACTGCATGGTGTCCTCTCATGCTACCCACTCTTTAGTTTGCTCTCCTTCCGGGCTACAGCTTGTGAACCCCTGCCGTCCACTCGGCTACCCCTCTCTTGCATAATGTATCACTGAGCTGAACCTCAAAGACTTTACTTTGATTAGATTTGCAGTCTCTTCTTATCACCCTGGAAACGCCAAGCTACACAGCAGAGGACGAGCACAAGTGAAGGGTTTCTGTGTAGCTGCTAATGATGCAACACACTTTGCAGGCTTTGCTTATGCTACATTCTTATGTTGTATTTTTAAAAAGCCATTACGGTTTCCTTTAGTAATGACATAGTGATCATGAGCCAGTGGGTCACCTGTTGTGCCACCTGTTTTTATATTTTACATAAGTAATGCTAATGCTACGATTGGCTACGTGTTATTTCTGTCATAGCAGAGCAACAGCAAATGTTCTTTTGTGTTCAGGAAAATTATTTTTATCCAATCGTCACAGGAAATTTTGCCACATTGCCAGAAAATAAAAATTTAGTTCCACTTTTTCAGTGTGAGGATTTTAGTTTGTCACGGAGGATACTACTCAGTCAAAAAGTTGTGTAATATTTTAGGGAACTTTCAGAAATGTGATAGACGACCTTAAGGATGGCTTTGCGTTTAGAGTTAATGAAAGATTGAGTGGAGTTAAAGGATCGAGCATTTTTAGAATTTGGTTCCTTAAAGGTGTGTTGAAGCGGTCTTAAACCCCCCCCTCCCCCCCCCAATAAAAACCCCCAGACTTGAGCCTGATTTATAATCCTGTATTGATATGCAGAGAAGTTTTCACCCTGTGCCACTGTGCCAATAAAATCTGCCTTTCTTAGACTGCATTCCAGTTGAAGCCATAACGTGTACAGGGCTCGCAAAATTTCAAAATCACTGGTAGCCCTTCAGGCAGGCACTCTTCAGTTTTTGGTAGCCCAAAATAAATTTAAGTAGCCCGAATTAAAAAAAAAAAAAAAAAAAAAAAAAAAAGACAATTTTTTGATTGATGTTTTGTTTCCTTTTCAATATTATACATTAAAGTATAATATTGTAAAGGAAACACAACATCAATCTAAGAATATTTAAAACACAAATTACAACAACAAATTACAATCATCAACTCAAATATTTGGTTCTAATTGAACAGAAATTTCTATGAACTTGCAAGAACTGTGTAGAACATCAATCGGTGTTCAGTAAGAGGCAAGTGGAACCAAGATCTAGGACATTTGCGTTTTGAAGTTTGCAAAGACTGCTAAATCTTGCCAATGGTAGTTCACTCTTTGCAACATAGTACGCTGTTCTAAACAGCCTTTTCAGGACTTCTTGTTATGCTTGGTTTATTTTTAGTATGTTTTTTGCAATCGGTGTTTGTTCTGGGAAAGAGAGTGCAGACTGGGCAATAATGCATTTCTTGCATTTCTCATGGGTTCTGATGAGGTCTTTCTTAAAATGACTGGTCCCAGTAACAAAGGCGCTTGTCGACTCAGAAATCGAGGGAAACTCACAACACACCCGGCAGAGCATTATGTTATTTAGCTCGTCATATTCCAGCCACATAAATTCTTTTGTCCATGAAGTGGATCGTGAAAGCACAAAACAAGCGCAAATTCAAACGCGATTTCCATGTCTCACATATTGACAGTGGCTCATCAATGCCGATGACATAATTGCTCAGCTACATTTGCGAAAGAATGCAAAAGCATTGACATATCTTTCCTTCCTATGATAGCCTGACGGGCAGGGCTGAGATGGATTTTGGTAGCCCGACTCGAAAAGTCGCTAGCCCCGGGACGTCGGGCTAGCGATTTTGCGAGCCCTGGTGTAACCAAACATGCCTTTTATGAGAAACGTGGCCTATTTTATGCTTAAACGGGAGCAGCAAGTTTCTAAAAAGACTATGAATATGAGTTTTATACTATAACAAACGTAAATGAGCTGCTATTAGAAGAAAGCACCGAAAATAAAACGGGGATATTTTGCGCACACATGAATAAAAGGTGTTTCGTGAAATCTTAGTTGCCTTTTGGCTTAAAGACAAAAAGGTTACAAAACCACTAGTGCATACACTCGCCCTCACTCAAGGCCACTCCTCCCTGAGCCTGGTTCTGCTGGAGGTTTCTTCCTGTCAAACAGGAGTATTTTCTTCCCACTGTCGCCAACGTGCTTGCTCATTAGGGGGTCATATGATTGTTGGGGTTTTCTTACACTGTGAATGTGCAGTCTGAACAGCATTTTATTTGTTAAATTAAGCTCAAGACAGTTAGGTAGTAACTGAATCTATCGAACAACAAAGGGGACAAAGATGACACATTAACAGCTGTGTTTTTGTCTCCCTTGGAAGGAAGCTGACTTTTCACATTCAATAACAGAAACTGAACCACAGACATGTTCAGCTGCTGAGGGAATTTCCAGAAGTGACATGCCCATGTGACTTTAGGCAATCACCGTTTGCTAGAGTTTGTGGAAGTGGCATCATCGGCTCAACACTGAGTACGAATCCATAATTATAGTTTTCCAGCCAAACAACCAGTGAAAAGTGATATATTCTCTGAGGCGTGTGTGCCGCACCCATCGTTGCGTTCAGTGTTTGCCTCTGCTTGGTGTTTGGGGAACTGTTCATTTTTATCATTCTTGCACGGCTTAGGTTGTATCATGTGGAGAAAAAATAAAGCAAGGGCAAAAAAAGAAAAACGACACAAATCACGTGAGGATGTCGCTGTATATGGACTTGCTTGGCCAGCAGTAGGGAGATGTGGTTTGTTCACTGTGTGCTGACAGTGTATTTAAGCACAGCATACGACTGGGTGTCTCAGTTAATTGGTAAAAAATCCCATTTTTAAAAACAAAGAAAAGCACCACTCTGGTTTTTGAATTAAAAAAAATAAAATAAATCACGGCTGTTTGAGGAAAAGTTAATTCAACCTTTTATTGGCTTTGCTGGTTATAGAGCTTCAGTACTTGCTCTTGAAGCTTTCTTTTTCTAATTCAGTAACCAACACCGTTCTTACGCTACATTATTCCCTTTGAAGTCTATATCTTCATATATAAAGCACCTCGAGGCCATTGTTGTGATTTGGTTATATAAATTGAATTGAACTGAATTGAATTTCACATCAGTTGAAACCCATCTGAGTTCTCCTGATGACTAGCATGTATGGGAAGCTGTACAGGGAATAGTGGTAGGCAGAAACATTCCCAATTACCTCTCTTTGACGTCCCTCGTGCACTCAGTCCTGCCGGAGCCGGCCAGAGAAAACCATTAGCCTCTTGGAAGAAATATGAACATCTACCATCTGGACAGCGTGCTTATGAGGAAGGCGACAGTTTGGATACGGCACTCCTCTTGTGTTAATGGTTAGGAGGAGGTTAACTCTAGATAATGCAGAAGGGTTGTTTTGGTTGTCAGCTAAGCTTATAGGTTGGACACGAAATGGGATGTGGGGTGTTTTGGGGTTGTTGTTTTTTGGGTGAGTGAAGCATTTCAGTTTCATTGATTGCTCCTTCCTGGAAAACAAGTAAATTTATCATTCCTTTTAAAGTAGTATGTGCTGCTCCTAAGTGTTTTTCAGAAGCGAAGGTGCTCTATCTTATCTACATTAAAAGGAAGGAGGCAAAGTGAGAGCAGAGATGTTTAATGCACAGATCTCCAAAGATGAGACATCTGAAGGCCGGGTATTTTGCTATATTTATGGTCAGATTTGACGCTAAAGTGTTAGTAACCATTGATGTATTGATGTGTGCATGTGTCCCAATTGCATCACCACATCCACATGTACCTACCGCCTGTTGTTGCGCGATTGGTCTCGATTCTCAAGACAGCGAACGGAGTGCAGTATATATTTGTAATTGTGTATCACATATAAACTGGAGAAATGAATATTCTGCAGATGGATGATGAATTAAGGGGGGAAAAGCTGCTTTAATAAGTTCTTGGAAGATTGAAATACCACTTGCGATCAAACAGTTCTGAGAAGCTGGATCCACAAGAATAGTTTCAGTGGGTTCTGTTCTGACTGCCTGCTCTGTATATTCTACAGTTTCAGTGTGAACCTCAAACTTTTGTTTCAAGTTGTCCTGAATTTCATGTGGAAGGAGCTCATTGCTGGTGTTAGGAGACGGGTCTCCTGCTATAACTGGGCAGGTTTAAGTTGAAGAGTCCACAGTATCCAAGCCCAACGACAGCACATCAGATGAGGCACAAAATCTAGAGCATCCTTGTCATATACCGGTGTATATATATTTTTTTAATTCATGGGGGTTGTGGACTGTGAATTCAACCCCCACGTTCACACTGTCAAAATGGACTTCTGCTTTAACCTGTGACTGTTGTGCGTGCCACGCCGTGCTGTCTCAGAGCCCATTGAAAACAGGTTTTTCTTTTTTGGCTACACCAACATGCTTCAACACCTGGACCTGGTGTGATTTCACTCGCTGCAATACTGTCAACTTCCCAAAAATGAAGAAAAAATCAAATAGAAGGGTTTGTGTTTTGACACACTGGAGGGGATCGAGTGCCCATCGTGGAGGCAAAATGGGAATTCCACTGAATTTTAAACCAAGACAGGTTTCAGATTTTTACGAGCCCCTTCTCATCACACCTCATGTTCATAGTGGAGTATCTTTTATAAATGGTATAATTCTTAAATTATAGTTCCATTTACAAAAGTATAATTCTCTGTTTGGGCATGTTACTATTATAAGAATTATTAGGATCATTATTAAATCCTTTACTCAGACATGGTTGATCTGTGTATAAAGGTGTAGATAGCATGAAATCAAGCAGTTGAATAATGCAATAAAGAATGCATGTTCTCCTGTAATTAAAGATGTATATAAATATGGTTAAATTAAAATATTCTGGCCAAGTGAAAGTATGTAGCTGTAGATTTTTTTTTTTTTTTTTTTTTAAGTTATTTCATGTGAATGTCTGCATCCTACCTGCAAAAACCTGCTATCACAGACAGGACTGAATTCAGTGGGAAGCTGCACTGGTGTCCCAGTCAGCAGTCAAGAATGGATGCTGCTGTCTCCACAGTGAGTCACCTCTTCGTGTTTGCACTCATTGAGCTTGAGTGTGTGCAGATACTAATGATGAGTGTGTGACTGTTATTATTACATCCTGATTGCATAAATGTGTATGACCTGTGTGTGTGTGTGTGTGTGTGTGTGTGCTGACATTATCCATTTAGAGAGGATGCAGAGCAGGAGGGGACAACACAGGAGTCCAGGATGTGACTCAGTGGACAGAGATAAAGGATACAGCTCCCTTCATTCATATTTTTTTTTAAGCAGTATGTAAAATGTGCTGCTGTGACGGCATGTGCATGCCAGTCCTACAGCCTGCCAGCTGAACAGAGTGCAGGCACCGGTTCATGGGTGTGCTCAAGGACAATGGTACAAATTGTGGGCAGATCCAATCAGCGTAGTACTTCTTGAATTCCTACGTTAGTGAAGCACAGCAATGGCAAAACCCAGTCGTCCCTGAAGACATTTTTGTGGCTTTGCAAGTCATTTGAGTCACTTCGGTTCCTCACACTCTTCTTTTCCTTCTCACCGATGATCCAGAGCCCGTGTCTATGTTTCTGTTCTTTATTATTAACATAGCCCTACTCAGCCAGCCGTAGCTGCAATATTAAATTCAAAAGCCCTTTTGTTCTTCAAGTGGCTCTCAAAATTGTCCCTAGAGGAAAAGCGTTTCACATGAAGTGCTTTTGGTCAAACAGTTAACTTGCAGTATTCCTTCCTGGACTTAAAGATGGTCAGCATGGTTAAAAAGCATCAGTAAACAGATTTTACCCATTTGATCATTGTGATTAATAACTATGTTAAGATAATCATATTTCACTGTGAAATGTTAAAATCCATCCATTTGTTCTTTTTCTGATACTTGACTGGGTCCAGGTCATAGATGCCCAGACCTCTCCCTCCCCAGCCACCACCTCCTCCAGCTCTTCTAGTGTGTGTGTGTGTGTGTGTGGGGGGGGGGGGGGGGGTAGTGAGGCCTTCAAAAGCCAGCAGAGAGACATAATCTCTCCACCTCTCCCTGGGTCTGACCCTAGGCCTTGTCGTAGTTGAATGAAGTCCTAGTTCCCTAAACACCCCTCTGATGCTCCTCACCATATCTCCAAGGTTCAGCCCAGACAACCTTTGGATGAAGTTCACTTTTGCAGCCTGCAAAATTACTCTTTTGGTTAAGTGCAATTCATGGGTGGGAATTTAGACTGACCAGTAAATCCACAGGTTTGCCTTTGCTCTCTCTTTACCACAATACTCTACTGGCTTTTGTGGTAAGGATCAGCTATAATGCTGCACCAGTGGGTCTATTTTAGCTATTATGATGGAGCTGGGTAGGGGATTTTTGGCCAGTATTCGAGAATGTTTGGCAGTCAGGTCTGTCTCTGTCAGTAACCATCATCTGTCAAGTATCTGTGGCATGATCTTTGCATTCACTGCCCTGGAAAAAAATTGTCTATTTACATGACAATTACCTTAGTCTGCATTTTCCACCAAGCCTGTTGTTCCACATAGGAATGAATGCACGTGCAATGTTGCTGAAGATTTTCAGTCATGTTGTGAAGAGAGAGCCTCATGTTTAGTTGGAACATAGACGCATTTTTCAGATATCAAATCAAATCGCAGTCAAGTCCTCAAATGTGGGCTCTTCACTAATCACATAAATGTTTTATAGGTGTCAGACTTTCTAATATTACTGTTTTTACAGTACAAGCCACATTTACTGTTCTGTAACACCAACTCAGGAGCAAATTAAAAACCTTTCTCTGTTGACCTGCTTTGGGGTCCATGAGTCTTTTTTTGTCTGATCTGTGAAATCCCTTTAAAATGAATAAATAAGTGAATATTTTTGTGTCTTGACATCCAAAATCCAAACTGGAATTCCCACCACCTCCAAGGGTTAGTCACACGTAGCTGTCACAAATGACTGAAAATACAACTTGATGCTTCCAGCTGCTTTCCCTCGTTTATTTATGAGGAGGCTTTAAGACCCGGACCCCATAAGATTTGAAAATGTGAAATTTACATCTGGTGCACATCTGCTTCAGAAGCATTCTCATTTCTTCCTCTGGCGTAGATGACGGGCTGCCTCTCGGCTCGCAGCCCTGGGCTTTGTACTGGGGACCTCTCCACATAAATCCCATTGAATGCATGGTCTAGCTGGTTTGGACATTTGTGCTTTTACATACAGCTCTGCTGGTTAATGCCTAGAAACGTTCACTGACTGTGTGAAAACAGCTGTAGATTCAGAGCTTAACTATTTTGGTTGGAAGATCAAATGTGTAGTGTGTAGTGCGATGAGTTTTTTAAGCTCCAAATTAAATACTTGAAGGTTTGCAGCTCGCCAGGCTTACTGCAAGATGCACGTCTCTTGGTGACGTAATAGTTTAATGGTTGAAGATTTCAGGCCGTCTAACAGTTTCTGGCTATGTCTCATGTATGCACCTCTGGAGATGAATGTCACCTTAAAGGTTTTCTTAGCCTTTCAATAAAGTTTTGCTTCCCTTTCAAGGATAGTAGCTCCTAAAGCCAGAATATTTTGTACAAAAAGCTGCCTTTTGCTGCAGCATTACAGTTTGCTACCATTGCCAGTAGAGCATATGTTGAGACTAATGTGTCCCTGATGAAGTTGCACCGGCATACAAAAGTTTGTGACACACGTGATTAATTATGAGAAGTTTCCATTGAGTGTGCTGCTTATATACAGCAATAAAAAGTCGCCAGTAATTTTCAGTTTTTTAACAACAGCTGAGTAAAAGTTGAGAAGCCGCTTCAGGCCAGACTAATGGATTGTAGGTAATGAGCTGTTTTTCAGTGAGCGTGATGTATATGTGGTGTTTTTATCATTGTAAACAACTGGGCAGTTAATGTGCGTGAAGCTTCTTTTCTCTTTTGATAGGTCTGAAAATTACCATACTGCTCAGTTTAATAATTATTTTTCCTAAAGTGGCTTCAATTAAAATGTGACTTCTTCTGATTATGCACTCAGCAGATTGTGATATCCGTCTTCATGCCCCTTCGCTCATTAGTGCAGAATAGAAAGGCGTTATGTCACATTAAGACATAGCTGTACTGAGACTACTCCATCAGCTGCTACCCAGAATCCTTCACTTTAAATCCTGTGCCGCTATTAGTCAACCCCACTATCCTTCTCAGTGACCCTGATTGTTTCTGAATAGCTGGACCTGCACCTCTTATTCTGCTCTAATTAGTGGAACAGCTGTCTGTATAAATAATTGGAGTCCCCTTCTACCCCTCAAGTCTTAAGCTAATGGTTTTCCTGTCCCTTCTTTTACCCTCTAATGGTTCACTTTCCTCCTGTGGTTTCCCTCTGTCTCAAGGCAGTGTGGGATATCTATATCAACGACCTGAGTAGCGATGGCCCT
This sequence comes from Aulonocara stuartgranti, assembly GCF_965226115.1. Taxonomy (NCBI): domain Eukaryota; kingdom Metazoa; phylum Chordata; class Actinopteri; order Cichliformes; family Cichlidae; genus Aulonocara; species Aulonocara stuartgranti. The sequence goes on along the minus strand of NC_138944.1, from coordinate 4,487,532 downwards.
TTTAATGGGCTCATTTTATATCATCCTTTCTGCTTCACTGTCCATGTTAAATGAGACTGAAGTTAACCCCTGTTATTTAAAAAAAATAAAATAAAAATCCTGTTTCGTGGCAGATGACAACTGCTTGTTAGAGTGACCTGATGCAGAGGGGTAGTGTAGATTTTATTTCCTTTTCCGTGTTGATATTCAAACGCTCGTCAGGGAAATGTTGAAGTAAGTGACATGTCTGCTAGTGTAGTGCTGTTAGTCTTAAGTGTTTATGAGGGTGAAGATTGTTGATAACAGTGTTTTGTTTTGTTTTTTTTAAAAATATTAATTTAAAATTAAAAAACAAAATGCAAATCTCCAAAAAAAAAAACCCCAAAAACTTTTCTGGGGTTCTCTCTCGACTTTGTACTTTCTTAGTTTCGACTTTCTTAGTAAGGTAATAATGTATACTTTTATTATTATTATAATTTAGGGAAATTAGTCTGCATTTAACCCATTCGCTCAGTGAAGCAGTGGGCAGCCACCAATCCAGCACCCGGGGAGCAGTGTGTAGGGACGGTACCTTGCTCAGGGGTACCTCAGCATAGCTGTTCTGTGGATTCGAACCCCCGACCTCCCGATGATGGGGCGTAATAACCTTTAAGTTCATTGTGTTATTCATACCTGACTCGTCACTGGTGTTACTGAGTGAAGGTGACGTCATCATCATCACTGGTGTAGATGGGTTTTGAGGGCCAAGTTGTCGAGTGTAAACTTTGCTGCAGATTAATAAGACATATCCTAAAGTGATAAGCTGGTGCGTCTGTGTTGTGATGGACTGTCAGCTTTTATGTGTAACTGCCTAGATGTATCAGAAATGTCTGCTATGTATTAAAGTTTTACGGTGGACCCACCTCAGCAGCAGCAGCATCCAAGCTGGAACGTGAAGCCTCCTTTATCATGTAATTGTTAAAATGTTAGCGTATGATTTCAGTTTAACATAACTAGGTTAGAATATTTTAACATGCTGCAGATATTAACTTAAAATGTTTGTTCATTAATAATTTGGGCTGTGTAACAGACTGTGCACAGTTTAAGACCTAAACTGGGATTTTTTTCCCCACATGTCCTTTATCACCTGCAGGAAATGGGCTGCTTTGTTCACGTTTGCACTACTGAAAATACTCCCTGTGGTATGGATGGGAAGATTGCTTCCCTACACCGCACTCGGTACACAAGCACTGCATCCACACTCAAAAAAAAAAAAATAAAATAAAATAAAAATTGTGACCAACGGGTCAACCTCACATTATTGGTTTTCTTGTATTCTGGATTTGAACACATTTAAAAGTCAGAGACAGAACTTTGAATTGCAAAGACTAGAATATGTAGCACTCTGCACTTTTCTTTGCTAAAGAGGATAAAAAAGAAAAACCTCTGGGGATAAAATCTTGATATTTTGAATAGGCTCTGACTCACAGATCTTTTTTTTTTCCCTGAATAAAACACAACAGTGAAAAGCTTATAATAATGTCTTGCATGGCCTTGATTCTCCAGACAGCTTGCAGTAGTTAATCTAAGCCTCTGCCTCTGGAGTCTCTCAAGTTATGCTTTTTGTGCCCATTATGTTGAATGTGTATAGAATTATCATGCTGTATTACAGCTTGTCCTAACATGAGAGTCAGGAAAATCCTCCATAAACCATAAAGCTCAGCCATGCGGAGTTGGACAGGGTTTCTTTATTCTTCCCTGTCCCCTGGCATCATTAAAAAGGAGGAAGAGCCTTTCCTGGATTAAAGGGGCTTGTAGTGTGCCACAGACTGTGGACAGTTGATCATTATACATCTCTTCTGCCCTCCACTACACCACTTTCTCTTTCCCTCCTTCCATTTTAGGCTATTTTAGGCTCTATCAACACAAAAGTTCTTAGCTCCCTGCTCCTGTCATTTCTTTCCTTACCTATTCCCACTTCAGCCTTTGTCTCATTATATCACCTCCCCTTCGTTTTCTTCTACAGTGTCATATTTCTCCCTTTCTTTTTGAAATTTAATTAAAAGTACTTGTAAAGGAGAAAATTATAAACCTTAAGTGCCTCAGAGGTTCAAAGTATGTGTGTAAAAGAAGAAGAAGGTAAAAAAGGTGTCCCCTGTTTCTTTATTATGCACAAATTCTAATGAGATGGACCACGAAACCCAATTACAGGGCCGTAATGCGTTATCATTATCACAGAGATAGTGATGAGTGAGGTTGGCTTTAATTTTAAATGCATGCACACCTTCCCTGTAATAGCAGGGACCTCGATGTGTGTGATCTTGAAGGTGTTTCCCTGCAGAGCCACGTGCAGAAACCTCAAAGAAATCTCTCCCAAAGAAAATAAGAGAAAGATCTTTCTGAAGCTCTAAATAATTCAACACTCAGACATTTATCAGATTAACATCACAGTGAAAGCACTGCATCAAAGCCATTCTGAAGATGCTCATCCCCATTTTTTTTATTATCATAAACTCCATATAAAAGAGAGTTGTTCCTAGTGCCTTTAAAACTGCGTTCTTTCCAGCTGTCAGCAGAGGGCGACTCCTCTGGTTGTAAAACGATGGATCGTATTGAAGTCTGAGAACATGACGCCAGTGCTCACTTGATAATATGTCCTCAGTAAACAATTGCTAAAACGTCTTTAGTGTCAGTTGTTATTGAATCATTTCATTTTTGTAAATTATCGCCCTAATTCCACCAAACATTTACTTGCAGGCAACCAAGTATATTTGCATAGTATGACTGGCAGCAGTGACACTCCGAGGCACTTCAAGATTTCATTATTGATACCACTTATCAATTCGATACACTAGGTGTCCTTAGCTCCGCTTTGTGAATCACCACCATCATTAAACAGCATGTCAAAGACATTACATTCATGCAAATTGCACTGTCTGTGGTCAAATGTGTTTGCATGTTGAAGGTATTTCCCCTCTTTGTTGTGATCAGGGTTATCGCTAAAACAAAATAACATAACATTTGTGTATCTATGCGGTATGCTACTTGATATTAGTTACACAACTCATTACATCACTTTTACGTTTCTCTGTAAAATGACGTGAAACTCGTTATCCTAATGAGGACACATGCGATCTTTCCTTTAGTATTTAGGTGTGAAAACTAAGCAAAGATGAAAAACGGCACAAAGACACTTAAAAGCAATCGCCACGGTGATTCTACTATAGAAGCATGAGCAGGTAGAAACGAGGCTGCAGCCTGACTGCTCATCACTTTGTTACCTGGTGAAGTTCAGGCTCTGGCTGCTGGGCTGGGCTCAGCATTCGCTCAGCTTTAACATCAATCTGGGTTCTCGGCGAGCTAAATGTTCGCATACTGTCTGTTGTAAAGACCCACCTTTTAGCACATCCCAGCAAACCCACTCACTTCACCAGATGCACCTTGTTTAGTTCTCTCACCTTTGATTGGGTGTGGTGCTTGTCCTTAATTGCACTCACCTGTCACACGTTCTATAAGGACTGCATTCACTTTTGGCTCACTTTTTTCTTCACTCCCACACGGGGCGGCAGCAGTGCATTGGCAGTCCATGTGTGTCTTTCCTTTATTGATTTTGAGAATAAAAGGAGAACCCTGTGAATGATTGATGACTGCTTATTCTCATTCTAATCGGATGAGCCCATGATGATGACTACTTAAACCCTGAGCCTTCCTTCTTTCATAACACTGTCTGTGCAGATGTTTGCAAATAACAACTCCAAAGAATCGTCATTGTATGAGGTTGTGGTGTTTTAATAGATGGATTAGAAACTGCAACAAAAAGAATAAGATGCTGACAGTCAACATGTAGAACTGAATAGAATAGAATTCAACTTTATTGTCACAAGTACAAGGCAACAAAATGCAGTTAGCATCATCCAGAAAGTGCTTTAGCAATAATATAGATATATTACAGAATATGGATCTATTATAGGTATGTTACAATGTACGTGGTATGAAGGTATGTTATGAATATGCTATAAGTATGTACAAGCTGTAGCTGTAGTGAGTGTACAAGCTATGTACAGGCTATGAACAGGTTATACATATGGTTAAAAATATGAAAACTATACAGATTGTAGATATACAATTGCGAGGGTTAATAAACAGTTTTAAAACTATAATTATTGTATTGTACAGTATGATTGTCTATACAGAATTTACAGTAGGCATCAAAACAGAACCTCACTGCACGCTTTGTATTTTTTCTTTTTTGTAAATCCAGTTTAAATAAATATAGTTCAGATCAGTTTTATTCATTTTAATAGGCCTTTTTCTGAGAAATGGGCTTGAGTAACATAATTGATGGGACATGTATGTATATACGTGATATCAAAAGCGCACATCCACACATACAATGACTGCAATCCATCATAACTGTGATGTGAATGATATTCATCCAGGAGCTATACTATAAATGCATGTCATGCACTTAGTATGAGTTGGTAAATCAAACGAGGAGGAGCTGAAATGTTTCCAGGGCACGAGTCGCTCCACTGTGTGATGAACAAACAATTGTGGTGACAGACTGGTGTATGTGTTTGTGCACCACTTCGGATATTTCATAGTGTCTCCTGACCCTGACCGGACCTACGCAGATAGCTGGCCAGTGGCAGCAGCATCACTAAACAGAATTACGGCTGCAGGCAGGAAAAAAACAGAAAAGCAAATCTGACCAAAGTAAAACACAGCTCTGTTTAGAAGAGAGCAGCTTTTCCAATAGAAATAAGACCTTAATTTATATCAGACTTTCCTGTTATTGCTCTAATTATCAGAGACTTTTCCATTAACATTAAGCAATTTTTCACTTTCAGTTGTTAATTATGTAATCAAACTGCTTCCTACAGCAGTAATGACCAAAGCGATTCGAACTGACCATCTTTAGCTTGCTCCAGCGACTAAACGTGCAGATTAGAAACTGACTCAAATAAATTCAGTCAGTCCAGGCCTTGTTCGTCAAATGTGCTCGACGTCTGCAGGGCGCTTCGTTGACTCCTGTCTGTCAGCGGTATGTTGTGGTTTCATTTCTGCTTCAGTGTTGTCCTGCGCTGTCATGCTACCAGGTGGTGTAACTCTCTTCCAGTGTGCCTACGTTTTTGGTTTCAGGGTGTTAGTTGCACTCAGGAAATTGGACAAGGCTTCAGATGAAAAATCAGATGAAGGGAGATTGGCCTTTGAACCGTGTGGAATTTAAACATATAAAATGTGTCTGGCAGAATTTCTTTTAAGTAAAGAAAGGTAGAATATGCCCAGTATTTGTCCAGGTTAAATGAATTTATCAAAACCAAACACATTTGAAGTGGCACAGATTTATGGGAGTGGGTGCACAAAAGTGAGAGACAATAGGAAAAAAGTTGCAGGTACGCAGGGAGGGGAGGGGGGGCAGGAAAAGAGTCCAGAGGAACTCATTCATCACAGCCAATCTACCAGCCAAGCCAGCTTAATGGAGACAGATAGCGGCTGTAGCTGTCAACACAAGAAGCTTATCTCTATATTAAGCAGTCCCACCATTAGGACCACACCGGCCACATGTTGGGAGATTGATCTGGAGCATTTAGCGACAGGGCAAATATCCTAATTAGGCTCAAGTTTGACACCAGGTGTCGTTTTTCTCTCCCTATTTTCTGTCACTGGTGGTACGACCTTGTCACTTCATTTAAAATATCAAAAGTAATCCTCTATCTTCCGTGGAAAACTCAGACTTCAGGAAAATCTTCAACACCTCTCTCACCTACTCGGTAAGCCTCAAAGTAATCCCTTTTCCTTCTCTCCTTTTATCTCGTCTCATTCCTTCTCAGAGTGTTGTTCTCTTACGGGATGTTGCTAGGTCAGGATTATTGTCAGAGGACCAGCGCAGTCGCCTTCAGTCCTTACTGCTGATTAGCTTATTCATCTAATTTATACACCGTAAACTGCTCTGAGTAAACTCAGACATTTAAGTTTTCATTCAGATTCCTGAGTGATGAGAGCAAAGATCAAAGCCAGCAGTCTTGTTGCAGTGGAAAAATGTTAGAAAGGAATCAGACAGCCGTCTTCTGTCACCGCAAGGATCCTTGCTGTCATGTGAAACTGTATTGATCCACAGAGAAAAATTCTATTTCAACTTTTCCTTCCTTTCACAGGGAGGTGAGAGGTCAGGGTCAGGTACACATGTAGCTGTCTGTAGAGATAATAGTGATACTTCTCTCATTCTCTGCTCAGACCTTTCTGCAAAGGGGAAAGGGAGACAAGTCTCTTCCTTTGGTTAAACACAATAAAATATTTTTAGCAATGATTATTATTCTGTGTGGAGAAAAACCACATTACTTGTAATTTTGTATTCTGGACACCAATACTTCCGATTTAGAGTTGATGTAGCGGGGGTCACACTAGAGTTTTCCCTGGCATACTTATTGGGATGGATTACAGTAAACCAAGCAATATTTTCTCTGCCAGTGTTAGTTTACATTGATGTTAATATTAACTGTCTCTCTAGTTCAGACTTTTTGTGATGAGCAAGAATACAAAACAGGAGGCTGTCATGGCACATTAGGCTGATGCACACAGGCAAATGTGCATGAAGATAACTGATCCCTTTCTATATCTGATTGTTACGCTGTATAATACATGTCACCTCTGCATAGTTTAATGTGTTTCTGGGTTTCTTTAGGAAAACATATTTTTAGCTTAAGGTTGAAATGACAGGTTGCCACCTGAGGCTGGCTTCCAAGACTGAGACAATCCCTGCAGATGCTCATGCCAAAATAGGCTATAAAAAGCAATGAAATTAACATGTTTGGAGCCTAGTCGCAACATTATTATGACGTTATGGTGGCAGTTTCATTTAATTTTATTTCTGTTTCCATATATAGTCTATGGATATACAAATTAGACCTGTTAAGTGGCAACATAAGATTTTATGTACCTGACAGCTAAGCTTAGTTAATTTGTCATTATCCTGTTTATATGAATAATATTATACAACTTTAGCCTTATTAACAGCCAGCGAATCTCCCATATATTGTTATTGTGGTATTATAACAATTTTTAAGTTGTGGTAATGATGTAACACAGTGCTGAGGACAAGATTTTACGGGGCACTTGTTATTTTCCCAACAGCCTCTATTCTGTTATTTTCTTTGATGGAATTAATGAGTGACTTATTGATATTTCACTTGTAAAGCAATAACCGGACATTGCTTTGTGGTGAGCTTTTTGTTATCTAATAAGGTCCTGCCTCGTCTCTTCTCATCTCACTCCTACTTTCCTCTCCTACTGGTTAAATGCATCACCTCTTCCTCGCAGGCTATCAGCTTTCTCCTTTAGGATGTTGGAACTAGAAAACGATGATTATTCACTTCCAGTCACTCCCTCCACTGCTTCATTTCCCTCTTTACCCTGCAGGTTGTGCTTATTTTGCTCAATTTTCTTTTCCATGCCACCCTCATCCTATCATTTTTCTTTTTCTTTCTGCTTTTGTCTCATTCGTACTACTGGTGCATAAACGGGCACAGTTGTCTTTGTTGCAGAAAAACCAAAGTCAGCCTCAGATTGTAGACAAACGAGCACAACTGAGATCAGTTGAAATGAGACTTGCATAACATATTTTAATATTTTATTCTCTAAGAAGATTATTCGGCAGACGTCTTGCCAGGGTGTGTGTGTGTGTGTGTGTGTGTGTGTGTGTGTTCGTGTGTGTGTGTTCGTGTGTTCGTGTTCTCCTAAAGACATTTTGTCCACTAAAGTTGAACTTTAAGCAAAAGAGTCATGCATATTTCCTTTGCCCCCTCGAGCAGGTCGTCTTATTATAGCTATTCCTTTAAAGCAAATCGTTTTTTTTGTCCCGGGATTTTTTTTTCTTGTACAATAAAACCCATTATAGTAGCTTAAATGTAGCAGGATTAAAGCAGTTAATGGCAAATTTGTGAAGTAATTGCGTTATCAAAGCTCTTTAAAACCACCCACTGACATTTTTCACTTTGCATTAACATGTTAATTCTCAGCTTTTTCCTCATTTGCTGGCTGATACGTTCAGTTTACATTAAACGACTCAGGACCAGTCACAGACCAGAAGTTGGATTTGTCTTTGGGGTGAAGGAGATGGTTTTCCTGTTGTTGTGGTGAATCATGGGAGGAATTCAGAAATGCGGTGATGGTAAAGTATCAAAGAAATGTACTTTACTCGTGCATTAGTTCCAGTCTTTAATGCTTTGTCCACTGCCTTTAGTGTAAAGCGATTGATCCTCTTATCCACTGGTAATTCAGCCTTCCAGTAGCTGGAAGATGTAAAATACGATTTTTACAGCCACATTTCTTCGAAGTGAAACTTAACAGCCCTGTAAATATGGGAAACCAAGCAAGTTGTCCAGGAGCGATGTCAGGAATTTCCTCTTAATGCTTTTAGGCTGCCTTCTCTTTCCCTGGCATAACATTAATCCAATAAAGCTATCTGGACTTTCTTGCTCATTGTCATTACATTTGATAAAATATGAATGGAGCCTCTTGTGCAACCATTGCTCCTTTCAAAGAAGAGAGATTCACTCACTCATTGCCTGAATGTCAAAAAGGTTATTAGATTTGATTAAGTTGGAGTTATTTTTAGTGGCAAATGCTTTCCTAAATTTTCTGTGAATAAACCTGGAGGGCGGAAAGTACACTCTGCTGGCCTTTGCCTTCTTGAGGAAACAGAAATGTGTGGAGGTGTTCTTAGTCTTGATGCACACACAGGGGAACAAGGTCATTTTCCTGGATGCTCCATACCCCGAGAGCTGGAACATAAACACACACACCGTCATTAATCACATCAACGAGGGATCACCTGAAGTCCACATGCTTACTCTCTTTCACATGTGCACACACGGGCTCACGCATTACTCATCAAGCATATGAAAGGGCACCACAATTAGAAGTGTTATTTACATTACTCAGTGGAGTAAGTTGTTACTGTGGCCTTGCTTTTGCTGAACCTGCCTGATGTCTGACTCACTGAGCACGTGCAGAAGGAGGAGGTGTTTAAAAGAAAGCAAGTATGTTCTGATTGGCAGTTTTGAGAAAGGAATGAAACTGAAGAGGAGGGGAGGGGCAATTTAGTGCCATCCATATCTAGGAAGTAGAAATGTGTTAAAGGTTCTTGAGTAAAGTGGAAAATATAATTATAAAATGATGCATGCCTACAGTGGAAGGTGATGTTGGGGGGAATTGGTATAGATCACCTGGTTGAGCCATATATCCAAAGGCTGCAGAGGCGGCTTGCTTAGTCTCTACTTTGACTGTCTACTCTGCATATTGTCCTGCTGAATAATATATTAATAAATAATAATTTAAACCTGTGCGATCTCCTCTGTGCAAAGATTTTGTGGCTGAAAAACACAAACGGTGGTTACTCTGGATGTGAAGAGAAGGGGAGGTTCTGACTGTTAAACTGCAGGTTCACTGGCTAATGAGTTGTGATTGACAATTTGTTACCCAGCTTCACACCACAGATAATCCCCCGTTTTGAAACATGGTGTGACTAATATTTACAAAATGAGACTTATGAGCAAGACCAAGAAGCTGAAGTGCGGTGAAAATGTGATTACACAGGTCAAGACCCAAAGCTTCCACACAACCTGTATTCTTTTTGCAAAGTCAAATTTATTTATATAGCACATTTAAAACAACAACTGTTGACCAAGATGCTGTACATTTAAGATAATCAAAAGATATAAAAACACAGGAAGACATGATGAAAATTAAGAAAAAGAAGCATAAAATGATCTAAGTAAGAAAAAAGACATAAAATTAGTAGTAACTCATTCTGATTTAAAAGCCAGTGAGTAAAAGTGGGTTTTCAGACGGGTTTTGCAACCATAACCTTCAGATGGAAGGTAACCTGCTCGATTCTAGCTGTTTTTATATATGTTAGCATTAGTTTTGCATTTCTATACTGCAGCATCTTTTTATTTATACAATGGGATATAGGTTTGTATATCTGCAACAACCTAGTCTAAACATACGCGGCTCTCTGTAATGAGAGCCAGACAAGCTGCTTGCTTGTCTGTTGCTTAGATTAGTGGAACAGCAAATCAGAGATGCTTCACATCATTTAACCTAATACAAACTTATAACTGCAATAAATATTACAGAGCTCCATTAAAATTTGTAAGTTGATGACACCTGTGATGTGAATTATGTCAATAAATTCGGATTATACTGGCACTACTGTGCTATACTACATGTAGTCACCTTGAAACTGTGAATATCTTCAAACTCATTATTATGAAATGTAATTTGATCTTTCCATTTTTCACAATAAGAGAAGTTATTACGAGTCATTTTTTACAGTGCAGCTGTTATTTCATGAAAGCTCCTTTCTGTATAAATGTCAGTGACAGCGCAGTGTTTCAGCTCTGCTCTGCAGCTGCTCACCCGATGCAGCTAACTGCAGCCTTTTTAACACGCGTGTAGTAAAAACAAAGATAACATACATTTATTATTTATTTTAGTCCATTTAGTAAGTTCTCAGTAGAACTTAGTGTGGCTTATTTTCATTATTGTGGCAGAGAATACATGGAACTGCTTACTGTGTAATGCTGTAGAATAGTGCTGTAACTGAACTTGAATGCATGAAGATTATTACACCAGGAAAACAATTTATTGGCGTGGCGTTTTCCTCGGGTCATGCTGCATACTGAGCCATTGACATTTTGAGTGAGGACGCTAATGAGGAGACTGGGGGACCACACATGCAGGCACAAACACACAAGCATAATGACCATAAAAAAGGGCCTGTGAAATAATGCACACAAATGGGGACAATATGTTAGGCCCAGCTGTGGCCTGGGTATTGATCAAGATATAAATATGTCCTGTGAAACTCCTCAGTGCTCCTGCTGAGTTATTAATAGACACTAATTTGGTCGATACAGGAATGGGGAGGGGGAGGCTCTTGGTCTCATGGCTGCATGTTCACATGCGTGTATGTATCTATGCACGGCTCAGTATCAGAAACTCTACCCAACTCCAGCAGACTTGAAGCGTTCCAGCCGCCTCTGTGTGTTCCTATAACATACGTGTTTGTGTGTACATGTAGGACATGAATTTGTGGTGCTGTGTGCTGAACTACCATCTATGAAATTGGATCGTATTTCTGTGTTTTTGTGTCATCCACCTCATTGCCCCACTGTCCCACATTTTAAAATGAACCCCAAAACCCATATTTTCACTTGTTATATTTTGTGATACTGATATCAACACAGATAAGTTAGGAGAATAACTTATACTAATATGTATTTATTTATTTTTTTATTCCCCTAGTGATTTTTCTGTAAATACTAATTCAGTAAATTTATATTGCTGTATGTATTTAATGCATTATACAGTGTACGGAGAAAAGCTCAATTCAAAGCTGATGTTGGTCTGTGTATAATAATGTACATAATACTAACACTGGTATGAGATTCCTGAACCCAGGGTTTAAATACTGTATCAGAACTGGAAAAAGTTAGATTCTCATATTTGAAAAAATAGAACTACCAAATGTTTGTTGCACGATAAACAAATTAAGCAAACTGTCCAGTTTTATGTAGATTACATTACCCAGGCAACGTAGTTTCTTATCTTGTCTGCATTTCTATTATTTGTTAGGCCAACGAGAAAAAGAAGCAGGGAAAGAACTGAGTTGAAACATTTTGTTTTCCAGTAAACTGCATATGTAGTTGTGAACGGGACCAAATTAGGACAAAAATATAGTGACCTTAAAGTTAAAGACACAATAACAAAATACCAAAGCAAAAAAGTTACTACATTTCAGAAGGCACTATGACATTTCAGAAAATACATTGTTGGTCCACAGACGGATTAAAACAGAAAATCCACAACAAAACAGAAAACTGTGACATTTCAGAGCTAGAAAGTGTAGCGACGCTTGTCCATCTAAATCCTGTTTGCTTCTCAACCGAGTGGTTCTCATAACTCGAGAAAGTAGGAGGGATCACAGATGACTAATAAAAAAAAATGTTTATTTGACCTCTCGTGTCTCTCTTAAACTCAAAAAAAGAAGAAAAGGTTGGAGGTCACCTATTGTGAAATAACCTATAATGCAGCATCAACAAGGACTGCTTGGATGTTGTGTCAGATATGTGGCTGTGCCACGCTACTCAAGGAGAGTTAAGGAGGACTTTAGAGGTCTGGCCTTTCTAACTCGAGATTTTATTTTCAGTGTGGTAGTTTAGAGACTGAATGTATCACACTGGAGACGGGGCGAGTTTTTGTTTGTTTGTTTGTTTGCTTACAGCTTTGTTTCATTTTCAGTACTTTCCAGAACACTTAAACATTCTTTGACAAACGAATAAAGTTTTGTGATGATTTTCTTGGAATATATTTGAGCAGATATTTGATTTTCCTTTGTAAATCAAGAAGTCCTGGTTAGAGGATAGATATGTGTGTATTTATAGGACTTTAATTGGAAGTGGTCTGCTGTCGGCAGATTATTTGTTTTCTTTGTTTTTTTGTTTTTTTTACCTTGCTCACTAAAGAGGCATTAAGCCGAGTTCTTCCTGTACCACAGCACAAATGACAGTAATATGTCTTTGAGGCTTTGTTTAGCTTCCTGATCAATACTAATAACTCTTGACTCAACGCGCTGTTGTAATTTCTGGTTAGTGGTGTCTGTGACCAAGCAGCCAGCATCATAAGACAAATTATTTCCCAGCATCGCAAATGACTAACACTTATTATTATAGCATTTGGCTTTGTGACATTTTCTCTACTCAGTAGACTTTCTAATGACTTGGCACCCAATCTCTGTAGGTAATTCATTTCTGTGAGAAAGATGTAACAGACATCGGTTACAGGCTGCCTTTGAAATCAGGACTCCAGGTGAAGATGATGTAAAGGCTTGAATAAAACTGAAGTTTGACTTTTTGTGTGTCTGTCTCTGTGTGTGTAACATAGTTACGACACAACAGAGTCAAAGTCAGTGGTGTTCCCTAAGCTCTGTCTCCTGGCTAATGGTTTGTGGCACTGTTGCCCGCTTCAATCTCCAGTCCCTCCTCAATCACCAACCGGTTCCACTTTCCCTGCAGGTGGCTGGAAATGAGGGCAGCAGTTGATTAGAGCAGAGGAGAGCACTGTAATAGTCAGGCGGCTGCTCGGGGATAAGAATAGCTGCTCAAATCCATCTGTCAGACCACAGGTTACTTTGACTACTGATGCTTTCGCTGTATCCCTCAATACTTCAAAGCAGATAGAGTATCTGCTGTGTGACGCGTTGCACCAACTGTATTAGTTATGTGTCATCTAAATCACAAGATTACCTTCTTTCCTGAAGGACAGAAAACATCGGTGTAACAAAATGAAACCTTGGATGAATGTGGACCTGTGTAAGAGTGACTTGACACACTAACACAGTTTACAAGTCATTTTGTTTTGATCATTACGCTTTCATCGTGTTTCTGACTGACTTTTGTTTAGAGAAACTGTAGTGTATGAAACCAAATTTAAGCATAGTTTAAACAGCCCCTTGCTGCTCCCAGGGAGTCAATTAGTCCCATTCTGTCAAAGCTGCTGGTGTGTCTCATTTATGCACAAGATGACTTTTTGCCCTGAGCCACTGGGTTATGGCAGTTGTGAGAAGGATGCGTCACTCCCAAGTCATCTTACTGCAGCATAAGCCACCACTACCTCTCTGACCTTATAAAGCTGACTTAGGTCTCTGAAACTTGACTGGTGTCTCTCTCTTTTTTGGGGATTTTGCTGCAGAGGGTGGATCAGAATACCAGCACCAAAAGCATATGCTTTGGACTAGAGCTGGGCGATATGAGATTTTTTCATATCACGATATGTTTTTTTTTCATTTCAGGCGATAACGATATGGCCTGTGGCCTGTATTTATATAGCGCTTTTCTAGTCCCTAAGGACCCCAAAGCGCTTTACATATCCAGTCATCCACCCATTCACGCACACATTCACACAGATATATATCACGATATGTTTTTTTCATTTCAGGCGATAACGATATCTATCACGATATAAGCCAAATAACTATATTTGTAAGATTTAAATGTGCCGTTGCTCACAAGTAAAATGTGAAATAATCAGCAGCTTGTTTTGATTTAAATATTTATTTCCCATAATAAGTTCAACAGGGTAGATGTACTTAAGGAACATGAGACTTTTTCAGATAAATAAAGGCAAATATTGCAAACTACACAAAAGGCAGCCGCTAAAGCGTTTAAGTTTCAAAATAGAACAAACGAATCAGACTCCTAAATTGTCAGTTCCACTTAGAAACAAAATATTAATTCTAAAAATAAATCTTAGTTTGTTTTACAGAAGAACAGACAAAACTGACTAACTTTTGTCAATATCAAATAAACTGAGAACTAAAAGGAAATTCTCAATCTCTCCTTGTTGTATAGCTGAGCTTTTCAAACAGTTTTAACAGTTACTTTAGTCTGACAAAAGCCGAATGACGAATTAGCGCTTCCAGTCAGAGACTGAGGCGACGTCCACACGTACACGGGTATTTTTGAAAACGGAGATTTTCCGTTTTCGTTTTAAAAAATAATCCCGTCCACACATAAAGGCAGAAATGAAGGAAAACGCTGCTATGAACATGCCAAAGCAGCAGGTGGCGCTAGATTCCTAACCGTGCAGAAATGTTGGCCAATCAGAAGTCTAGAAGCCTCGGTGGGAAAAAGTAAACAAAGCTGGGGCATAGAAGCAGAACCGAGTCGTATGTGTGGACGGACAGTAACTGTGTGTATATGTAAGCATTTAAACACTGCAGAGAGTAGAATTAACAGTAACAGTATTGTAGAAATTCATTTCACCGAAACAATAACGTGGCGCACAGTGTGACGCATGCACCAGTTTATTGTATTTCCGGACTTGCTTTCGGCACATTTACAGTGCACGCTACTCTGTTTTTTGTCAGACTTGAAATAGCCGAAATACCTTCACACTACGGAACTTCTATGGCTCTTCCGTTCGACAATCTCTCCGGCGTTGGAACCATCATCTGTTTTCTCTTCGGTCACGCTCGGTTGATTTTTCTAGTCGGCACACTCATTTCCTCCATTACCCGCTGGCTGCTTCCCAAACAAATACACATGTGCGGCTTGGCACTTGTGCTGTACGTAACAAGTCACGCGACGTGACGCTGCGGCTGTGATTGGTTCGGCTCTGCGCTACTTAATTTGGATTGGCTGACCTTTTTTTTTTTTTTTTTTTTTTTTTTTTTAAAGAGGACAAGAGCGGCGAGGTCTATCGCGATAGCTTAATTTCTCTATCGAGTAAAAGTTATATCGCGATACATATCGTTATCGTTCTATCGCCCAGCTCTACTTTGGACTATTAAATCCTAGATAATTTAATTGACATTAAATAAGAACCAGAACCAATTCACAGAACTGCACAGAAACACTGCAAATCGGCTTTATAACAAACTTTAAAAAGCAGCCGACTAGGAAGTAAATAGACTTTTTTTTTTTTTTTTTTTTTTTTTTTTTGGACCTTTGTAGCCTCTAGTTAGAAAGTGACATTAGAAGAAAGATGAAAAACTCCCAGAGCAAGGCAAACACAGGCGTTCCTTTGAGAAGAAAATCCATCAAACCAGCGGGGGTCATCACAAAAAAATGACACTACAACAATATTGTTATAGATGTTTTTGGATGGGATTCACCTGCTTTTACCTGTCGCTATGCTGCGTTTCAACACAAACCTTTTGTACTCTTTCAAATGGAGATCTCATACACACTCAGAAGCTCTCATTTGACTTTTCAGGTAAGACCAGGTGACTGAACACATTCCTCCATTTCAAAAGGGAGATCAGTACAAATAATGTTTAGTTAGAAAACAACATTAAAAATTGAAAGTTATAAACGCGGCATTATGAAAGAAATCATGAGTGGAAACTAATATCAGAAAGATACAAAAACAAAATCTAAATAATAAATGACATATCAGTTTTTACCCGTCAGCTTTAAAAGGCTTATGGAGTATTGTCAGCCCGCGAATATGTTTGTGAATATAACTCGAAGGATTTTGAAATTCATCACATAGGTGCATCTACTAGCAGGCTGAGGGGGGGCGATAGCACCCCTCAGGTAATTTTGCATCCCTTTTTCTGCAACACGTTGGAAAATTAACACCACCTGATGATGTTTGTGTGATGTCAGTGGATGGAAACATGCATTTATTTATTTTTTCCCAACATTTCACTGCATTTGGATGGAAACCTGCATGCTGTTATGTTTTCCTTTTTCAACTTGTTTTTCTATATCCTGCAAAAAAAGAAAAGAAAAGAAAAGAAAAACACAGGACTTGCTTGCAGCTTTTTTGCGTTATAGCTCTGAGTGCCTTCTTCTGTCCTTAAGGTAAAATTACTTAATTACAAATGTTGCTCCAAAAACAGACTTCTGAGCTCTGCTCAGAACTGAACTTTTAATTGGACTGGTGCTTTGAGGTCTCTCTGCCTCTTCACTGTCACAGGTCTGCACAACACATGTACATGTGCACAAAGACACACAAACATGGATGGTTCTAATCTAATGGAGCCTATTAAAGCTCCCTGAGCCTAATAAGGATTCAGGCATGTTTGCTTAATTTAAGCACATCTGCTTATCCATTGTTTTTAGTTTTGCAATTATAGTATCTGTAATGACTCCAACATGAAAGCTGAATATTTTTTTGTTTGCTGTGTCTGACTAGCTTAATTAATCCTTCTGTCATGCATACAAATAAGGACATTATTAAGAAATCCCACAGAGAAATAGGAAGCAAAGCATGACAAAGAGTTCCTCAGTGGAATTTAATGTAGAATTCAGTTCATAACATTTTATTCATATAACACAAATTCACACCACCAGTGGCCTCAAAGACCTTACAATACTAGAGAGAGAACCCCAACAGTCACACAGTGCCTACTGAATATCACTTGGTGACTGTGGGAAGGAAGAGCTTCCTTTGAACAGGAAGAGACCTGCAGGTCAGGTTGGGGGGAGGGGAAGAAAAAAGGAGTGACATGAGGACAAACGAGCAAAAACCAAACTAGGTTTGATTGCATGTAACTTACATTTCAGCTGTTTTGTCTGTGAAATGTATTTTGTTATTATATCACCCTCTTCAACACCAGCACTTGGTGCAGTTGGACCTTCTGCCAGTTATATAACCCATGTCGCTTAGTCAGCTGCAGCAGCAGTGTTCTGACTCCGGCTGCTCTCTTCCATCATCCAACGATATCAAGTGATGGGTGTTGCTGTAATATCACTTATTTTCTATTAGGAACACGTCGTCTATAAAGTAGTTAGTTTGTTCCCTTCTACAGAACTTTCTGTGGATTATTTCACTTTTTAAAAGTATCCATATGATGATTTTTCATAGAAGTCTGTTTCATGTTTCGGCCATAGAAATGCATTTGAGGCGTGTAGGTAATTTAGTCTTGACAGGAGGTGTGTGCTGGCAGGATGAGAAGATGACGTGTCATCTCTCCCTCTGCTCCATCCGACCTGCTGTGAACTGACTCAGCCCGGACACATTGGCCCCAGCAGGACTGCTGTCACTGGGGAAATGACTATCGCCACAGCGGCCTGCTCAGCTGTGCGCGATTTGTCAAACTATGCTGTACTTTTCTCAGCTAAACTCGAATTAGTGGACTTTATTAATCCCTGAAGAAGAATATTCATTTTGTCTTCCCCAATTCCAGCTCTATATTTTCACTATCATATCTCTGAATGGTTAATCTTGCAAAACATCAACATTTTCATGTTTTCGTGCCAACTATTTGTTACTGCTTCTGCAGCTTTTAGATTGAGAGCTTGTAATCATCCCAGGTTATTAAATAGTGTCTCTTTGTCCAAGATGCTCTCTAGGTCTCTCTAGGTGTTTATTATCAGGTTATACGATTAATCTCTCCCTCTCAAACATTTAAAGCCCCAACCTTTTTTACGCCTGTTATGTCCGACAATATTTTCACGGACCGGCCTTTAAGGTGTCGCAGATAAATACAACAAAATAAAAACAGTACCGGTACCAAAAAAAAAAAGAAGTATTATTAATAACACACGGGAAAAGACCCAGGGAAACTGAGTTAACGATAAAAACCCTGAAAACCAGAAAACGAGCCTTAATTCTCCCGGCCCCACACCAAACAACTCACAGACCCGTACCGGTCCGTGGCCCGGGGGTTGGGGACCGCTGATTTAAAGGACCCAGTAGTGTCAAAAGACTGTTATCACTCAGCATCCAGCTTGGATGTGGCCATCATGTCAAATCAAGAACACCACAGGACTCCGTGTGGATGTCTGTCACCAACAGTATATTACATAACAGCAGTATTTGACGCCTCACATCCACAGTGCCATTTGAGTTATGCAATAGCTCAGACGTATTTCTCGTGTTTGGTCTCTGTAATAAAACATTTAAGGAACATTTCTCAAGGTAATTATCCAATTTGAACACTCATAAAGCACCTGAGTTTATCTCTTTCATGCATCTCAAAAGAGCTCGTCATTCTTTCTAACGTTGAACCACCTTGGGAAACTCATGTTGAATGCCTCTATCAGTGACATGAGTATTTGAAAATGGAGCAACCAACCAACCAATCAACCAACCACTCCTTACCATGGCTGTCTGGTACATCTACAGTGATACTGATGCATTGTCAGTCTTACTTGAAGTTACTCAACTCAAAGGGAAAGACTCATTTTCTAAAAGAGTAACATGACCTTGATCCAACTACAACACATTATCTGCTGAAACCAGAGATGAAATCTTGAGGTCTCACACATGCCAACTCTAAGCTTTGCCTCAAGGTTACCTTCTTTTAAATCAGAAGTGAGGACAAGACAAAGCCCTGGTAGAGCCAAGTATGGGTTTTTGCCATGAAAGTAGTCACAGCTCTCACTTCAGTTTTACCAGAACTCCTGGTAAAGGCCTCCAAACCCCATTTAATGGTTAAAATTGTTATTTGTTTCAAGTCTTTCAAAAACACCTTGTCAGAATGGGCAAAGCTTTATGACTCCTCTAGGCTGCGTCACACGCCGTCATCATTGACGTCACATCGTTGACTGTTACACGGCACTGTGATCTACCACATCTGGTACAGTGCCAGCCTTTTCAAGTTGGGGGTGATATAAAGGTGATATAAAGGTGTAATAACATGCTGTTGGTAATAAAAGACAAGCCCAGACATGTCTGAGGACAAGAGAATTCATTCTCCTGAGTTGTGAAGATGCTTTAATAAAGTGAAGTAATTTTCCATGTGTTAGTTTTTTACTTGGATAACTTTATCGATCCCATAAGGGAAATATATTGCAGCTTTAGTGTGCATCATTTCTTTTGAAAAATAAGAAATGATGCAAAAACGAATAGAATATTTAAGTCTGTCCTGTAAAAGTGGCGTATCCTCTGTCTTTACAGAAAGGAGGCAAAAGACATAATTTATCACCACAATGTCTTTTTTCTTTAAAGAGTTTCCTTGAGCTTTAAATATAATATAAGGGAGAAAGACTCAGGTAAGCAGGTATTTTTGACCATAAAGCCCATCTTGCATCGGTCCATTCTGGCTCACAGCTTCCATTGTGTGATGTCTGCAGGTGCAGGCAGAACGAGGCCCAGGCGGCATTAAGTCCACTCTCCTAGGTAGTCTGACACAGTAGCCTCTGGATGAGGCAAACCTCCGAGGTCCAAAGACAATGATGCAGAAAATATAAAAGCTCATTTCACAAAATCATCTTGAGATAGTTTTTATGAGTTTTGTCTCTTCTAGGTCTTGCTGAGCAGAGGCTCTCTGTCATCTTGGTTGTATTTAACTACTTTATGCTTTTGTGGACACAGGATACCCGCTGCTGTAAAACAAAGACGGGTGCTGATTTATTGCACCAACTAAAATCTTTGTAAAAGAAAATGAATCTGAAAAAGTGATTATTTTATGCGGGTTGTCGTGTTTTTATAACAGCTGAAAGCCGTCATTATTTGTCCAGTACAGAGGAGTCACTGTAAGTCAAATAAAATACATTTACATTCAGCATTCCTCAAAGAATCGCAACGGCATTGCTCAAAATGATTTCAAACAATGTGAAAGGGTTAACACACTGGTGATGGCAGCTACATTGTAGCCACAGCCGCCCTGGGGCGCACTGACAGAGGCGAGGCTGCCGGACACCGGCGCCACCGGGCTCTCTGACCACCACCAGTAGGCAACTGGTGAAGTGTCTTGCCCAAGGACACAACGACCGAGACTGTCCAAGACGGGGCTCAAACCGGCAACCTTCCGATTACAAGGCGAACTCCCAACTCTTGAGCCACAATCGCCCCGGCGATGATATATACCATATTTATGAAACTAAACAAATGCGTCCCATTTCTTTGCTAATCATGGTTACCATTGCGCCCTTCATATCGTAGATTACATAATATTTTCTCTTTGACTCCGATTCTGAGACGTTCGTTATTTTTGACAGACGAGGTCTAGTTAGAGTCCCAACTATTCCTCATTTCTACCAGCTCTCCTCGTGACCACGAGACAAGATAATTGCTTTCAGTCACTCTGAAGCTGAGTGCGTTTTATTGTCAGTCACAAGAATAAACTCTCTGTCGTATTTTCACCTTGTGTGTAAAGTTGCTGTGATACTGACGGATCGGTAATTGAAATTTTGCAGGGATTGAGTTGCCTGCAGGTCCATTAGACATCAGGGTTTAAACTTGGTGTGCGAGTGAGTGAGAGGGGGAGAGAATGAATGAACTGGTGTGTCTGGAACAATACTCTTATGCTACGTATGAATTAACACAGCTGTAGTTTCAGTCTAACCCAGTGGGGTTAGATATGACTTTATTCTTTGGAATGATTTTGAATTCAATTTAAAATCTAATTAGGTTTAATGTTTAACGTTTGCAAGGAGCCAGGTTTATAAATAACTAAACGTGAAACATTCAAAGACCCATTGTTTTGGCTGAGGCAGAGATGCCGTTATATCAAGTTGGCCTAATTATTGTTTACAAGCTTTATGTGAAAACGAGTCACAGTTATGAAATGCTGATGAAATATGTATTTGACATATTTAAAAAGATGGGTTAACCCCATCTATTTTTTATTTTTTTTTAAATAATCTACATTCTTGAAATCTTGGAGACAGGACTATGAAATTGATTTATTCAAACGTTCATTCAGTTTTAATATAAAAAGATGGGGTCGCACACGTTGGCCGGTGGCTGATGCGTAGAAACGTATGAGCCAAGTCATCGGATGATCTGCTGGGATTGTGGATGAGCTTGACGAAACAGTGTACTTGATCTACAGAAACATTTCTCATTTCAGCTGGTAAAAGCGATAAATGCAGATAGCTCTTTGTTAATAAATGAGATTAGATGATTATATAGTAAATATCAGAGCTTTTTATTTAAAAAATAATAAGAATCAGTTTAGGCAGAAGACGTGAACATCAGAAAAAGGTTTGGCAGCTGTGACTTTTGTAGGTAAAGGCATTGAGAGGATGCCTTTAAACTGTTTTTTATCTTTCTACTCCTCACTTGTTTTAGTTTCCTCTTCAGTCTCCATATTTCTTTGACGTATTTCACTTCTAAAAAGGCTGCTGTTGATGTTCAGATGCTGATTAGTGGTTGAGAGGACAAAGGTTGCCTTTGCTCATTTCCTCCCTCTGACAACAAGTGGCTGCTGCTGTCACCTTCATCCGGCTTAATGCATCCTTTACTTTAATTGTTTTATTTATTCAGATTTTCATTTGGAGCTTGAAAAGATGAGAAGTCTTTTCTTTAATGGGTAAAAGACATTTCTTATTTCTCTTATTTTATTTGTTTTATAAAAACCATTTTGTGTTGCTTCGGTGTTAATGATGATGGATCACACAGACTGAGTTTTACCTGTGCCCAGCAGTCATTGCCTGTTTTATTGTCTGCACAGTATGCTGAAATTTGTCACAGAATAGTTCACTGAGTCTTGCAGCTAAACTGTGTGTGTTTAGCTTCATCCTGAATGCGTGCGGTGCTTTGAAAAGGTTGCCTGTTCTAAAGAGGTGACATGATGATGAATGGCAGCAGGGCTGGCACAGCGCACGCCTTTACAAAGAGTTTGTTTCCTGTAGCCTTAATGGAAATAGTGGAAGTGTTTTGCAGCGGTGGTGAAAGGTGGAGAAGCAACAGGCGAACAGCTGCAGTTTGACTCAGCCTCTGGAGACGCTCTGTCCTCACAGGAAGCTGGAGCTCCCCCTTCAGGTCAAGGCTGTTAGTGAGTCCATTTCTTTGCACAGGAACACTCGCGTCTCCCTCTCCAAGAAAACTGTAATTGGTATATTTAAATGGACTCTCCTAGGTGTCTTCCTCATACATATGAATTTGTCTTAATCTCTTTCTGCCACTTGAATTTTAAATGCTCAGCTGTCATGAATGTAAATCAGCAGCTTTGCTGAAGCATCTAAATACAATTGGGAATCATGTGAAATAACAGCTACAGAAAGTGTAAACACTTGTCCCACCTAACACTCTCGCCTTTCTGCACACCTCCCCCAGTTTCCACTATGAGTTCTGATTCCAGGCGCTGCACCTCCATCACTGCAGCTCCCTCACTAACGCCATTAAGCCATTCAGATACCACTTGATATCGTCGGGGCGAGCGCTGCGCCTCTCGACATTCAGACGCTTTTATCTGATTATGCCCAAATTGAGTCAGCCTGCAAGCTTTCCTCTCGCACTGCAAAGTCTTCCAGATACGGGAAGTTGAAATGTTGACATCTTTGATGAAGGTCTGTTCAGTCTGGCCGTTGTATGATGTGACGGAACAATGAGCAAGTGGTAATTTTATTCTGCAAATCACAGCACCCAACTGGGATTACACCATCCAGCGCCGTTTAATTAAAAATCACACAGCTGTAACATTTAAACACAGAGGGTCATTAATAAGTTGTATAGTTCAATGAGTAATGAAGCCTACATGATACCTATAAATCAGTGATTCTACATCTGCTTGTTGTCCGGGAACATGAAGAGTGCAGGAGTTTTAGAAACAGGAGTTCTGGTGGAGCTTTTATACTGAAATTCGTATTTTCTGTTTATCTAATTTTGGGTCTTCTCACCCTTGTAGCAGAGAGGTGCACAAAATAACTTAAAGTTGCACTGTAATATTAATAAAGTTTGTATTGATGGAGGGGGAGTGTTTATGGTAACAAAATCAATTTTTTTTTCTGACACTTTTAAAAATATTCAAGTTGTGATAAAAGCTAGAAGCTGGAATAATAATGTGGTAGCTAGAAGGGATCCCTGGGTGTGTCCTAAAGTTGGAGAACCCATATCTTACATGGTTAGTGCTCGCCTGCTAACCGGTACCAAACGGAGAGAGCATATAACCCCAATTTTAGCCTCTTTACACTGGCTCCTTGTCCCCTACAGGATCCAATTTAAACTCTTACTTTTTGTTTTTAAGTCACTCAACGCCCGAGCCCCCCCCTACTTGTCAGAGCTCCTCTCTGCCTATGCTCCAGGAAAACCCACGAGATCTAGTTCAAAACTATTGTTGTCCATTCCACGGACTAACCTCAAATCTCGTGGTGATAGATCCTTCTCTGTGGCAGGTCCCAGACTTTGGAATAGTCTCCCCTTTAATATTAGATCTGCTCAAACTCTTGAGCAATTTAAATCTTTACTAAAGACACACTTTTACGCTCTGGCTTTTAACACATTATGACCCAAGCATTTTGGATTTATCTGAATTAGTTAGTATTGTTTCAATTCTTCTATTTTATTGTTTCTATTGTTATTATTGTATTACACTGTAGTTTTTAATTTTATTGTTATTGTTAAGCACTTTGTGCAGCATCGGCTGTTGGAAATGTGCTATATAAATAAATCTGACCTTGACCTTGACCTTAGTGACGTTTGTGTTGGGAAGGAAAATAATCAGTCTGCTGCAGGGTTGGGTGCAAAGCTGTACTGTTATTTTTTTTTTTTTTGCAGTTTCTTTGATCTCTGTTGATGACATTTGGTTGATTAAGATACATGTTGCATCTTGTGATTGGGGAAAATGATTTGGCTATATATTTTTAAGCGTCAGGCGCTGCAGATTAATGCTGAAGGCAAAATAAAATTTAATGGTTGCTCACTGAATTTTAAAGGTGGCGATCAGTGCATGAATGTAGTGTTTTTATTTTTACATTTATTAGATAGTGACTTTGCAGGATGGAAAGTGAGAAGTTGACATGTAGCCATGAATCCAGGTTGGGATCAAACCCTTAATGCTTTGGTAAGTTGTAGCCTTGGTATACGGGACAAATTGAGGGAGTGACATAAGTGTTGTGGGGCCAAATAGAAAACTGGCAGAATGAGTGGTGGGATATGAAAATAAATACTGTGAGAATATTTATAATGAAGACTTCTGTATAGGTCTGTTTTGAAAAATAGTATTATTTTTTAATATCAAGTAATTAAAAGTTGATATTTGTGTTCTGTGAAGAGGATCTTAAATCAGTGAGCTGGTAAAATGAACCCTGTGCAGATCTGATTTGGTGTCTTGGTTTTTGTTTTGTCAGCTGTAAATTTCGCAAGAAGTTAAAGTTGAAATGTGACTTCTTCTGTGATTCAAAGCCATTTGGCTGTTTGATAAACGGCTGGTTGGTTGTGTAACAGAAGGACCTTGGTGAGTGTGATAATGATTCAGACTGGTCTAAACGGGTGCTTTTCTGTTGCATAACTAGTTGACACCTCTGTGTCCTTTCATGCATGCACACAAACATTTCACTTAATGAGCTGAAGGAGCGCCAACAATGCACATGTCCTCTGTCTCCTACCGTTAGTCCTTTTAAAGTTTCTTGAGTACCTTTTCCGCACAGGCATGAGCTTCACGCTGGTTTGCTCCTGCAAAATGACACAGCCCAGTGAAGTGTGGTCTAAAGTAAGCAAGAGGTGGCAGAAAAAAAACACAAGTTGACAGCAGTGAAGCAGCAGCAACACAATCTCAGACTCAGTGTTCTGCTTTTATTTTGTTTGTGAATTGTATCTACTGCTTTTGTTTTCTTATTGTGACTGCGCCTTATTCAGAAAACAAGAGATTTGGTACTATATATGTCATGTTTCATACACTTACTGCTATCAGCAGCTTGTTTGAAGTTCACACTCAGAAGTGTAAAAGCCTCCTTGTTTGCTCACAAATTGCACTTGCTTTTGTACCTTCTGTGATTCACTGTGTTAAGACCATTTTTCACAAGACTTCTATAAGCGTTGCACTTCGTGCATACTTTTTTTTGTTTAGCTGAAATTATTATTGTTCGATAATATGAAATGTGAAAACTTCTCTTAGGCGTTTGGCTTCTTGCAAAACAAAAACGCCTTTGTCTGAGTCAGGACGGTTTTTGGATGCTTGTCTTTGGTCTGCCAGCTGGTTAGTCACTTGTCAGCTGATTCAGATCCTTATTTTTGGTCTGGTATTTTCAAATGTGAACGTGGTCTTTCTTAAATGGAAGAAAACATTCAGGTTCAGCTTGTGTCCTCTTCAAAACAGCACGTGAAAATCTACTAACACGTGTAGTTATTAGAGTCTCTCCCCGCTGGGCTCACTGTTACCTAAAATAGTCTCATCAGTTTTCGTGGATTCATTTTGCTTTTCTGGCAATTCACTTGTTGATGTTAGTTCTCCATCAACAGCTTTGGCACCTGATAGCCACCAGTCTGCCATTAATATTGGAAGGTTTCCCAGGACAAAGCATCTTCTCTCTAAAAAGAACATTCGTAACATGGCTTAGGTTTGCAAAGTTGCATCTGAACGAACCACGGGACCTCAGGAACAGTTATATCGACACAAACACCTCATACCAACAGTCATGTTTGGTGGTGAAGAGGTGGTGATTTGGACTGGCTCTGCAACCAGAGGACTTGAGCATTTTGCTAAAATTGAGTCAACCATGAATTCCTCTGTATACCAATATATTCTAGAGTGAAATGTAATCTCACTGACAGCTACAGCTTGGATGAAATTAGTTCATGCCACAGCATAGCACAGATCACAAGCAGTGCATTAAATCTTTAACAAAATGACTGAAAAAGAAAAGAATCAGAGTCAAAGTCCAGACTTCAACTTGATTAAATTGCTGTGGCAGGATGTTAAGAGAGCTTAGCATAAATGAATATCCAAAAACCAATGAACTGAAGCAGAGCTATGAAGTAGAGTGGGTAAAAGTTTCATCTGCAGGAATGCGAGGGACTGATAGTCATTACAGAAAACAGTTATTTCAAGTTATTGCTGTTAAAGGTGGCTCTAAAAGCTGCTGAACCATTGGAGTTCTTAGTTGCTTGCTTTTGCAATTTGGCTTAGTTTTCATTAAATAATGGCATCCCATAATAAGTCATCTGAGGTTGTATTTAAATAATCTTGCTGAGGACCAAATGATTTTCTGAAATCAGATGATTGCAGAATAATATCCATCCTTTTTTCTTCACTCGTCCACTGTTCACTGATTTGTTTTCAGTTAAAATGATAAATACTATCATGTGTGATTTTCCAGTTTTCTTTTTTCCTTTTTATAACACGTTTCTGTGTCTGAGAGGAGAGCGGAAAGACTGCACAATATACATAGAGAAACACTCAAACTGCAGATTTATGAAATAAAAGAAAGACTTCCTGCACTTTTAAATGAGTATGAAGTTGCTGTGGAGAATGTGGACTTTGAAGTGTGGACTCAAGGTCACCTACTTTGTTGAAAAAGGAAGTTGATCTTAATAGCTTGTGCCCTTGTGAGCTCTGCAGAGTTTCTTTTACATTTCTCCAGTGTTCCTCTCCCTTTCAGAGCGCTTGAACATGAAACATGGCGTCTTTACTTCTTAGTTACATGGAGTTCAGTTCATCTTCGATAATTATTACTAAAAGTCTAAACCTGACTGCAGTGTAAGACACATTGTCCTTGAACAGTTTGGTTCTCGTCCTGTTTACTAGTTGTTGATCATAAAAATATCTCTAATTAAAATGAACACAAGTAAGCTTCTGTATGTAAGCCTTGAGGGGACTGATTTTGAGAGTTGGTGCTATATAAATAAAAACTGAATTTCATTTAATTTTCTTGATTCAATGCACTTGTGCACTAAAACCATACCATGCAGTAGGTGCATCTACTAAAAATCTCGGATCAGTCCCAAAATCGGTGATATGCTTGTGAAAATGATAACACGAAAGATGTCATATGTTATGTTCAATTTGATAACATTTACTCAGGGGTTGCACTGGTAGCTGCCTGTATTTTTGGATAAGTGGATTCGTCAGTCCTTCTGTAAACCTTCAGTCTACTGTATCATTATTATTATTATTATTATTATTATTATTATTATTATTAGGAATCCAAATTAACTTCCAACAAGGAGGTTAAGGTTTTGGTGGTGCTTGCATGTGTGTGTCTGTCATTCTGTTTTTAAAAGCTTGAAAAGTTTTGAATGAATAAAACTTCGATAGAACTTTGTAGGGGTGTAAAGTGAGGTCATGTTAATAAACAATAGAAATTTGTCTCAATCCCTTCAAGGTCATCATAATGATTTATTGGCTAATATATTGCTCTCCTTTAAGGTAAGTAGAGCCAAAGGTCAAAGTGAAAATAATGCTACATGTAGCTATTCAAATGACAGTGGGTTACAGGAGTGTAGTTGATTCATTTTCTTATAGCTTTGTTATGTACATTACCGTAACAGGTTATAACTGTTTAAATAAATAACTGCCACACATGAGCTACATCCACTTTAAGGGAAAATAATAAAAATAAAAACTTAAAATGAAGTAATTGTATATTAAAATGGGGTTCGACAGATAGGAAAAGCCTGCACTTTGCACTTGTTTTTACTGCACTACAAGCATAAGTACTTAAAGTATGTTTAAAAAAACAAAGAAAATAAACTTCTGTTGCCTTAAAAGCAAATACTGCACAGAGATGACGCTGCCTTGGCGAAGGTTTGTGCTCTCTGAGTGCTTCTTGTTTGTTTTGTTTTCTTGGTTTATGTTTCACATAGAAAATAATTTCCAATCTTAGCCACTCTCACTGATGGAATAAAGCAGAGTGGTGAACTTCATCCTTCCTGAAACATCAGTCAACAGATCTCAAAAGGTTATTTATAGACTACAGTCCCACAACGATGCAACTCGAAGTGCTTCACAGAAAGATGCATCAATACAACTTGTTTTGGACATTACAGGTGCACATTATCCCCCCACATTCCTGCACAGTTTAAAGCTAGACTGAAAATGTTCTGCAAGATTATTCTCAAGTCCACCCTGCACATCAGCTGCCATACCTTTTAGTCTGCTCCGTCGCCTAATATGGAGAGAATTTAAAGAAGTGTCCTGTGCTGGGACACACTGTAAAAATTGATGCAGTCATATATATATTCATTCAGAACAGACCAATAAGTGCTTCATACACCAAAAGCTGATTTTTTTTTTACTTCCCAGCTAAGCAAAACAGCGAATAACCAAAATGTGGTTGTTTATTTGTTCAAAACCAAGGGCCTGTGAGTGCTGCTGAATCAAAGAAAAAGAAAACAAAGAAAGTTAGACTGACGCAGGACTACTGAACTGCAAAGGAAAGAAAAAATTAAATGCAGCACATCTCCCTGCCCGAAACAAAACGCAGAGCAGCAGTGTCCTTGTTCCCAGTGTGACTAAAGCATCAATCATTGTGACATCTTTTCTTCCCTCCTCTTTCAGGCCCGTTACAAGCAGAGTCTGGACCCCACGGTGGATGAAGTGAAGAAACTGTGCACGTCACTCAGACGCAATGCCAAGGAAGAACGAGTCCTCTTCCACTACAACGGCCACGGCGTGCCACGACCTACTGTCAATGGAGAGATCTGGGTTTTTAATAAGGTACCACACATGCACAGACGATATCGGGCCTTCACAGATCTTTCTAATCAGACCTACACTGTCACGTTCACAAGCCATGATGGTGTTAGCTGTTTACTGCTGTCATTTCCAAGGACGACTTGATTATTTGTCGCTGAAATGTCACAGGCTGTGCTTACACGTGCACTAAACCAAAGCAAAGTAAAATAAACATGTTTTCGCATGCTTTCATTGGAGTAATGCTGTTTAGTCTCCAGCAGAGCTCATAATCCCTGCATTACTTTATTCACAAATAACCAGACAGGCCATTTGCATCTTAAACTATAGGCAGTTCATTTTTGGACCTAATAAGATGTATGAGGTGCGATTAGAAAGTTTCAGGAACGTGCCTGTGAAAATCAAAAGGCTATACATGATTTAATTTTGGGTGATCTCCCATTCAAGATCATCCTCTTATGTACCCGTGAAGTGTCCTCAGCATTTCTATATCAGTCTTTAAACATCCCGTTATGTCATTTCATGCTTGTGCTTTGGCAATAGGTGCTGGAGATCGTTCATTTAGAAACACCGATGTTTATTTTCAGGAATTAGACAAAGGCGCACAGAGCAACATCTGGCAGTTGGTCCAGATGATGAGTGACGATTGTGTTTGTTTTTCCAGTGCAAAGTGGCTCTCTGTCACGCACCACAGGTACAGGAAAAATGTACTTTGATGTAGTCCAGTCATTTGTCGTAAATGAAGGAGTCCAAATATTTCACAGGTCATTGTAGTGCAATTAAGTTTCTGCACAAAGACAGAAACTGTGAATTTGTATCTAAAGGTATAAGTAGATACTGCATGCATCTTAGTAGCTAATATACTTGTTTTGGATCAGTCAGTATGGTACTGCTGGCAGTCAGCCTGTGTAACTGAAGCACTTTGGAGTAGTAACTCCTGAAGTGTTCACCTAGAAGCTTAAAGTGGACCGAGGCTCCTGTGGCTAAAATGCAGGTTAAAAAAAAAGATGTTTTCAGTTTCTTGGAACATTCTTGCAGTCAGAAAATAACTTGACAACCAGACATTAAATCAAATCTCACCTGGTTGCTGTGATCTCAGCATCGCACTGATGCGGACAGACTCACTGACTTTGGGGAATCAGATATAAAATCTGGAGTTGTTCATCATCTTGTCCTGTAAGTAAGCACCCACTTACAATGATGCACCGCTGCTGTCGAGCGCTAGCGTTTGGCTCCACGTCCTCAGTGTACCCTCGGGCCTAATGTCCTCTCCCTCTTTTCTTTCGCATTTTATTCGGTATTCCTTATCCTATAAAATGAAGCTGCAGTGTCGCTGGCTGCTGTAACAGGACATCAGTGGGGGATTTGATGTGGACACGGGCATCACAGAAGGTGCGAAGAACCAAATTTTCCAATAAGTGTAGGGGAGAGCACCTTTATTGCACCATGGGTATTAGATTTATATTCCTCGGTCTGTGTTCCCATCGTCCCCATTTTTCCTCTGCCTCACTCCGGTTTTCTCTTTTTCTCGCTCGTCTGCTCGCACTCTTCATCAAACAGATGACTGCTTAATAATTAAACACAAATCTATAAAAGTGAGTTATCAGCAATAACATGATGCACCTATCTCTCCAATTCCTCACTCTGACGTTATCCCCTCCTGCCTTCTCTTTCTCAGAACTACACCCAGTACATCCCGCTGTCCATCTACGACCTGCAGACGTGGATGGGGAGCCCGTCCATTTTTGTGTACGACTGCTCCAACGCGGGAATCATCGTCAAGTCGTTCAAACAGTTTGCCCTGCAGAGAGAGCAGGAGCTGGAGGTGAGGCAAAAACGCACAGCGTGAACGAGTTGGTAGCAGGGTGGTAATTGGGGGGAAAAAAGACTTAAAGAATGAGCTGAGTCATACAAGCACACGCAGACACAGTGTGCGAGCAAACAGGGCAAAATGATGTGTTGGTATTTAAGAGTTATTAGCAGCAAACTGGGTGATTCATCCGATTGCAGTCACACTGAGCACACACTCACATATGTATACAGCATTTATAAAGGACTAATTGGTGTCACCGAGAGTCGACTCGTGATTCGCAGCTGGAACCTTTTCTAATAAAAATCCAAGATGTCTTCAGTGCGGTGATGCAGCCAATCAAATAGGCAGCTGGATCTAAATGATTGAGTTTTGGTTTCATCACACACACACACACACACACACACACACACACACACACACACACACACACACACACACACACACACACAGCACTACCAGCCCCAGTCCTCTCAGTGCTTCATCTTTTTATTACGTTTTTTTCTCTTTCTCTCTCCGGCTATGGCGTGTTATGTGAATTCGTAATGAGATGGTGCTGTCATTCATCTCAATTATTCATGGAGAAGTTTCAGCCAGACTGTAGATTAGCTGGAGAGGAGAAGGAGAGGGAGGGAGGTACAGGATGAACAGTACAGAGCAGGAGGCAGAGCGAGAGTAAAGAAGAGCTGCTGTGCGTGCTGAGTTACCCGTTAAAGTGAAGGCAAAGGCAGCAGCCAAACTGCTGAGTCGCCGCAACGCTCGTCACAAGTGTCTCTCCATCCTTTGCTTTTTCTTTGCTTCTCCTGCTCTTTTCTGTCAAAGTTTGCTCAGGTCGAGTCCAAGGCTAAAATCACAATTCTCATTTGGTGTAGCATCACACAGGTTCCTTCACAAACTGCTTAGTCTAAATCAAAAATCCTCCAAAAATCTTGTTTTTGAGTGATTCAGAATGAGCCGCTCTACTGGAAAGTGCCTAAAGGCAAAAGTGCCCCATTCAGTTATACGTTGGGGGACCAAAAAGCAACAAACTCATCACTTTAGAACAAAATTTCTTGAAGGCTCACGTGAACCTTAAAAGTGGTGCAAGGTTTCCTGTTGTTTTATGACCAATTATGATTTAGCTGTTATATGCAAGGGAATAAATATCTGGTGGATTGCTGGGACTAATCAACATAATAGACTTGCAAAAACCCTGAAGGTAACCTGGCTCATAGTTTGGATTTTATTTATTTTTATTAATTCAAATATTATTCCCTTTTCCAAAAGTCGCTGCAAGTTTAACACATTAACCATATTTTTAAGTGTTTTTCCCAACTACTTAAAATTATCAATAAATGAGCTTTAAATTAGTTTTTGATGAATCGAAGAGAAAGAGGAGCAGCTGAAATACTCACTTTCATTAAAGCATAGATGCAGTTTTTTGTCTTTCCTCAAAATAACAGAAGTGAAAAAGATTAGAAAAAATCAGCTTTTACTTTTTGCTTACCCCCCAAAATGCTTGGCCAATAATTCGAGTATGTGACGCCTTTCTAATGGTGTGGAAGTAGCATGTTAGCATCAATCAGGGAACAATGTGAGCACAAACCTCTCATTGTCTCATAGTTGTAGCTAATTTGAAAAGAGGGAAATACTTAAAAGGTCACCAGGGATTTTTGAAAGCGAACCGAGGTAAGACTTGCAGGGAGTGCTGTCTGTTGTTAGTTGAGCATATCACAGACTTGGGATTAAAGCTTTCAGCATGACTGCGGTCAACGATGCACTGATGTATTAGCTGAATATTTGCGTCTAGTGTCAGTAGCTGATATTCATCTCTTGTCATCGAGTTTGTGCTCACGAAATCATTGATTGAATGCCTTTTAAAAGGTAATTTAAAAAAGTGTTTCTCTAAAAAGAGTGTAAAATAAAATAAAACATGCCAGAAATATTGACATTAGCTATCACCCAAATGATTATTTTAAACATTTCTATCTACATTGGCCCAGATTTTCATCTGTAACCTCACTGTAGCCACTGAAAGCTGAGATGTGCTGTGCAGAAGGACTATATTTATATTTTTCATAGCAGGGCACAAAGCCTACTCCAAACGCATTAGCTGCATCGTTGCACAAAAACTTTGAGAGACTCAGAGTTCAACTGTAGCCTTTCAGTGAAGAAATAAGCCGAGGAGGCCTTTAGGTTAAATGTACATCCATAAGCGTTTTTCCCTTTTCCACCTCAGTGCTCGCCCGTCTCACCCACTCACACAGGAAGTGTATAATTGGAAGATAACGAGAGGCGATACCGTCCAGTGAATTTAAAAAAGTAAAAATAAATCATACAGCAGATCATCCAAGCAGGGCGTCTCCCACCTCACCCACACGTTTGTGCACTCATACACAGACGAGTGGCCGCAAATGGAATCGTCCAACAACACCTGTTAATGAACACGGGGCGAACGTGATTCACGTAGAACCACAGGCCTGAACTCACCAGGGACGGCGTTATTTGGAAGCGCCATGATGCAGATGAAGGAGTATAAAGGAGCCGGATGGGGGTGAAAATATGAAAGGAGGAGGAAGTGTTTTAGCACTCCTCCACAGTCCCATATCGAGCTCCTCCTGTGGTCCTTTCAGTCCGCCAGTGGGCCTGAGTGTGTGTCTGTGTGTTGGCTCTGAGTGTGCTATTATGGGGCCACCTGGTTCCTTTTAAATATGTCATCACTTCCTGCGTGCACTCAGTGAACATGCTCACTGCATTAGCTGTGGGACGGAAAGATGTGTGTGTGAATCACTGCAATGCACACAGCTATGGTACGCTGGACTATAAGAGCGTGTGTGTGTTGTCTGTGTGGTGTTTGTGTTACTGGCGCTTCCAGGATGCTCACATTAAGCCTCCACTTGCTCCTTCTATCATTTTAATGAATAATGAATGCAGGGCTGCAAAAATGTTTCTCGACTAAAGTAGCTCCCATGCGTGACTGTGCGCTTCCTCTGTTAGCATGATACGTATAACATCCCCCGCCCGTCCCGAGGATTAGTCTCGTGATTAGTGTCAATGTTTTCTTGTTTTGTTCTTCTTTTTTTTTTTCCGTTAAAAAAAATAATTCTCAGCAATTAAATCGTCCCCTGATCTCCCCGCTGGAGGAGAGAGAGAAAAGAAAGCTGTCATGGTGATTTTCATGGTAATTTGCGAGATTACAATATGCTAATGTGATAATTACAGTGGCTGTTTGGCGTTAATCAGCTTCTGCTGGCAGAGTTATTGTATTTACCGTTAGGATTAGCGCAGCCCACCGTCACATGCTTTCGCCAGATTTCTTTCAAGAGACAGTGTTGTTCTGAGGTTGACTCGACGAGAGGCTTTAGAAAGGCGCGCGCCGCTTTGTTTGTGATATCGGTCTCTGCGAGCGAGTTGACGTTTTCCTCATTAGAGAGATGAAGATTGGCACAGATGCATTCGCGGGGGCTCCCAGTCACGCCTGCGAGCATTTCAAAGAGGAGGAACGTATTCGTTTGATAGGAGAGCAATGCACAGCTGCACATGTCATCACCCCTCCATTAAGAACACCTACTCTTCTGTATTTTTAATAATGCTAATTTATTCATGTGTGTGCAGAGCAGTACAGTAAATCTGAGCTTTTACATTTTTTACTACTTACTATAGAGCCAGCTAATGAGTTATTGGACTGGCACAGGGCTGGAAGACTGAGCAATGAGGCATTATATAAAACTACACTTCCTCCATCACAGGCATTTCCTGTACCTTTTAATTACCTTATTTCCAAACTGCGTTAGAAGTATTCTGGACAATGAATTCAGCTTATTGCAGCTTTCTGAATAAAATGTGCCTGCGGATCATTTGTTTTTGTTTGCTTGTCTCGTCCTGTGATGCTGCTCAGGTGCAAAAAGAGAGGCGCGTCCCCTCCGTGCATGCCTCAGGTGTTCTGAGGTTTTACTCTGGCTTGCGTCAGACGCTGAGCTGCAGCACTCATAAGCTGTGGAGATCCAGGAAAGAGATTCCTGTCAGGCGCTGTGCTTTGTTACAGAATCACATTTGGACAAACCTGAATCAAGTAAAGGAATGCTTATGGAGTGCTCACTTGGTCTGTTTAATCGTGCTCTGGATACAACTGAAGTAAATTTGACATTTTGAATGAATTAATTAACATTTTCAATTCTCCAGATTGGTTTTAATATAATTGCTTGTCTAGAAATTGTGCAAAATCAAACACATCTTTCCTCTGTATTAAATGCTATCACATGGCATGTTTTTAAATCCATAAATGTCCAGACTCCTGCACCCTTTGTTTGTATGCTGGTGCTCATGGGATTTGTTGCTTGCCGGCTATGTGATTATGTGTTCTTTTGATAGTGTAGCTTGATTGCCAAAGCTTGTAGTGTATTCTCTCGCTCTGTGACAGGCAGTCTGAAGATTCTCGCAACTGCTCGTCCCCCTCCACCTTTATGTCTGTAATCCCAAAAGTGTTTGCACACACTAAAAGAGTTTTAGCACTTAAAGCAACATTTTCTGCTGCAGCAAACAGCTGTTCAGAGTGTCTACGGCTCTTCAAGCGGTCTTAGAGGAACAATTTGTAATTTATATCTACAGTTAGACCAGCTGTGCAGTGTATGATCACAGTGTGTTTATGCATCCCACACAAACACTGCAGACCCTAAAAGTAAGGTTGCACTCACGCTGCTTCCTGTAAATCAAACACACATGTTGACTTTTATCCAGCACTGGAACAAAGAACATGGAGATTAGTTCACTTAAAAAATTACTTCTATCACCTTTAGCTATATATAACTATATATAACTTTAGGTGTTTTGAATCTCATTACAGCTTATTCATTATATATTGTGTTTTCACTCAGTTAAATCTATAATTCCAAGTGTGTACTCAAGAATCGACGAAACAAACATATATATAGTATCTCATCACCTGTGAAATGATGATTTCAGAGGTCTACGTTTTGTTCAGTCTAAAGTTAGGATTTGCAGACCAAACACTGGATTGTACTGTGCATCTTTTTAGGTTTCCCCATCTGCTGCAATCGCATTTTAGTCTTCGACTTTATGTCCAAAATCTATCAAACGTGTGCCAGATGCTTTGCTGATGCAAGAGTTTTTACGGTGGCTCAACCAAAGTTACAAATCTGTAATACCTGACATCAATATGATAATTTCATGCTTTTTCTGCACGTTATTTTATGGAGTCAACTAAATCGAGGAGATTTTCCATTTATTTTAAATCTGATTTCACAGCACTGCCAAAGTAGTTAAATGAAGTACAGTGAAAGTCTAAAAGCCTGCTTATGATGTATTTAGACTTTTAAAACTGGACTTATAAGGACAAAAATGAAGAAATCCAGCAGGTTAAAAAATCAATGCCGTGGCAGTGTGCTGTTAGCAGAGCATACACAGCAGTGTAAACATCACTGCTACATAAACAGCCAAAGAAAGAAACAAAGCTCAATGCAAACTCGGCAGGTTAAAAAGGAAGCTGTTGATGCCTCTTTACAGCTGCATATTATTTTATTCTGGTCTCCTTTGCATATTTCACTATCAGAACAACCCTGATCGATCCTGGTGCAGCCCCTCAGTTCGTCCTCTGGCTGTCATGTTGTTTTTGTTTTGTTGCATATTAGAAACCGAAGCTGTTTCACACTCATGATCAGTATGAACAGAACTGTTTAACTATGTAACTATGTATGTGGCACATTTTTAAGTACATCCTTAACTTGTTCTACAGAGTTGATAATTCTGATGGTTCTTTACTAAAGAATATATGTCTGTGCAGTCAGAAACACCGTCTGGTAAACAGAGTTCTTTATTTATCCGAATCTGTCTGTAATTTCTCAGAGCTGTCAGATATTTCTTTACTTTTTCCTAAATTAGATGCTGCGATGATAAAATATTTGATTGTGCTTTGTCCTCGGACAGTTTATGGTGGAGTTCTGATGGAACAATAAAAGAGGCGAGATTCGATCTCCGCAGCTCGTGACTTCAGCAATGAGTTCACTGATCGTGGATGTCTTTTAGGAGCAGCGCTGTGGTCTCTGTTACAAATACAAACTTATTTGGCATATAATAATAAAAAAAACTATTTACAAGCTGTGTGAAGCAGTCTTCAGTCTTTTAAAGTAATAGTTCCCTGTGCTTTGGAGAAAAGAGGCAACGATAATAATACTAATAATATAACAGTCTCCCTGGCTAATTTCCTGCTAAAATTAGGCAGGGCTGCAGAATGAAAGAAACAAGCAATAGCAGTCAGTGATGATAAAGGGAAGTCTTGGATTGCTGCCTCCATTAAGACCCACAGCTCATTAAAGTTTACTAAGCAAAAGACAGGAAACGTATTGAACTCCCAGGAAACAAATCAACAGCACAATGAGCACATAGATAGTCAAGAGCTCCAAATATAATTAAAGTTTTACATCATACACAGGCCTCTCTCATTTTTTACATTTGCAAATATTGACTGAGCCGCCCCAGAGTGTTAAAGTATCACACTAATGCAGCTCTCAGAATAGACGACAGAGATTTTTATTTATTTTGTTACCATCAAAGACCACCTCCTGAGAGGCTGCGAACGGGGAAAACTTCCCACTGGGATCAATAACCTATCACGGTATCATTACAATGTGAAAAAGTCTGAGCCGGTGCGTCATTTCTAATTTTTTGCCTTGTAGATCAAGGTGGCAAACTTTAAAAAAACAAACAAAAAACCAAAAGCTTGTAGTCAGACTTGTGAGGGTTTTTTTTCCTTTCCTTACCCAACGCTGTCCATAAAAGCAGCCAAAAGTTGAACTTTTTTGGGCTTTGCTGAGTTTTTTTGTCTTCTCCCTCCCATGTGTTTTCATTTTTAATGCAGTAAGCACTGTACAGCAGCTTCTATACATCTCTGTGATGTTCAAGGTGCAACCTGTAATAAATACGACACTTTTCGGTGCCAAACAATGAACATTTTTTTGGCCTCAAAGATGAAAGAAGTGATCATTTGTTTGCCCATCAGTGGTGAGATGATAGCAGGTCTGATGAACACCAACCAGCAGCTTGCAACAGTGACACGAGTCAGGCTGGTGTAGGTGGTGCAGGGTGCTCAAGCCTCGATTTGATGTCGCTGGACATTTGCATAAAATCACACTTGGACTTTGGTAGTTTTCATTGTTGGTTGGCGATCGTGGCTCAAGAGTTGGCAGTTGAGTTCGTCTTGTAATCGGAAGGTTGCCGGTTCAAGCCCTGGCTCCGACAGTCTCGGTCGTTGTGTCCTTGGCAAGACACTTCACCCGTTGCCTACTGGTGGTGGTCAGAGGGCCCGGTGGCGCCAGTGTCTGGCAGCCTCGCCTCTGTCAGTGCACCCAAGGTTGGCTGTGGCTACAATGTAGCTGCCATCACCAGTGTGTTGATGTGTGGATGACTGAATGTGTAAAGTGCTTTGGGGTCCTTAGGGACTAGTAAATGCAGGCCATTTACCATTTTACATCAAGATGACAAAGACTTCAAATGTTTTCATCTTACTTTTCTTACTGTAGTTATTTTCTTTCTTCAACTCAAACTGCTGCTCTCTAATTTACACCTAACCTTTAATTTCATGCCTTATCTGCTCTTCAGCTTGGCGTCTGCGTCTGCTGTGATCTCAACCTGCTTCTGTATCCAAACCCTGACTCTGCCACTAAAATACCAGCATTCTGCCTTTTGTTACAGTGCTTCAGGTGCTAAGAACACTTTTTGAATGTGTTTCCAGCGTTCAGTTTATTATTATTAATCCTTTATTTATCCAGGTAAAAAATCTCATTGAGATTAAAAATCTCATTTCCAAGAGAGACCTGGCATCATGGCAACAAAAATCACATACCACATAGGTATATAACTTATCCAGTGTGCCTGGATAAGTCTCTGCTTGTTTTGTACACCTGAAGTTTTGCTGTTTATCACCTTCTACTAAAGAAGCCTCTGCTACCATCGTGATGTCTTACCACAGATGTTCTGTGGAGTTTAAGTGTGCACGCTTTGGATCATTGTCATGCTGAAATGTAAACTCACTCAGAGCTGTTGCATTCTGGGGCAGGTTTTTCTCAAGGCCCTCTTGAATTTTGATCCACTGCCTTTGTCAATAAGGACCAAATCTTTAGCACCGGCATGCTTTACTTTACTGATGACATTATTAAAGTAGCAGACTTTTTACTTTAGTTTTGATCATTATATGCATCGTATTGGTGGGATTTTTTTACATTACACACATGTGTGGTTATGTACATTAAACTGAAGATGGACTTGAGTCAAGCTGTAGTCACATTTAAGTGATAATTAAATAAAAATGAATGCACATGAGAACAATTCAGGCCACAGACAAATGACTCGTAAAGGTTGAAAAAGTTGTTGTTGTTTTTTAAACTACACTGAGTGTAGATGGATACTTTTTAACAATTTCAAATTAAATCTGTATCATAAAGAAGCGTGCAGAAATGATAGAGATCAGATAATATTCATCAAAGTGAAATTATTATGGGGTGTTCAGGGCCAACACAAAGCGTTCTCTTACACCGGAGTGTTTTTGCACTTTCCCCAACCCACAAATATTTCTCCTGTAACGGCCAATAGGTGTAGTACAACCTTCTCAAAGTCATACCAATTACTGAGTGACAGTTTTATATTTCAGGAAATCTGTTTGGTTTA
Organism: Aulonocara stuartgranti; assembly: GCF_965226115.1. Classification (NCBI taxonomy): domain Eukaryota; kingdom Metazoa; phylum Chordata; class Actinopteri; order Cichliformes; family Cichlidae; genus Aulonocara; species Aulonocara stuartgranti. The sequence continues at coordinate 4,448,290 of NC_138944.1, read as the reverse complement.
ATTGTCCTGTTCTGTCTCTATAAAAGTGAAGTTAACCACACGGTCTCCCTGCAGGCTCCATTTCTGATTGTCGGTGGCATCAGGAGACCCATCAGTCTGAGAGAGCTACAGCTCACAGGATTTCACAAAGCAGCATCTAACAGATGTTTTCACCAAAGTTTAATATTTTGACTGCGTGGGTTTCCCTGTAGTCACCCAGTGTGAATTTGAATCAGTTTGCATGTTTGTATGTAATTGCACCATGCAAAAAGTGTCTTTGGCATTTGGTCTGAACTCAATTCCACATTTCATTTGATGCTCATTATGTGTCTGTGTGCTTTGTAGTCTGACAGATGTGAGATAGTCATCCAGCTCCCTTTCTCTATAAAGCTTTGTTATTCATCTCCCCAGAAAACTGGTCAAGCTGTGGAGAATTAAATAAATCATTATTTTAGGACTGAAACTTGGACTTCTGAGATTACTCTCTGTGGTTGTTGCAGCTATGAAAAGTCTCCTAGATAAATGTTTGAACGTTTGACTGTGGTTGTCAGATAAATGTTAGAAATAAATCACATTTTTGTGTCCAATCAGGTGGCAGCCATCAACCCCAGCCACCCGCTTGCCCAAATGCCCCTGCCGCCCTCCATGAAGAACTGCATCCAGCTTGCCGCCTGTGAGGCCAGTGAGCTGCTGCCCATGAACCCTGACCTCCCCGCTGACCTCTTTACATCCTGTCTCACTACGCCCATCAAGATCGCCCTACGTTGGTAATGTCTCTCTCATTTTCAATCCTTTTTATCTCTGCTTCTTCCTCCCCCCATTACAAGTCTGAAACATAGAGGCATCGATAAAGAGGAGACGGTACATCTGGAATATGTTCTGAAGTAGTGAGGTAGATTGGATGGGTTTTCTTTGGTCAGCTCGCATGTTAAAGGTGTAGAATAAAATATCATTTTCGTGGTATTACACATCGCTTCAGAATCAGAATCAGAAAGGGTTTTATTGCCAAATGTTGAGCAGGTTTACAACATTAGGAAATTGCTGCGGTGCAGAATACAGACGTACCAGCTTTAAATATTGATACGTTTGTAACATGGAGTCCTAAACAACTCAACTTCTGTTGCTACTTACCGTATTTTCCACACTTTAAGGCACACTTAAAATCTATTAATTTTCTCAAAAATCGAGAGTCCGCATTATAATCCGGTGCGCCTGATGTATGAATGCTGGTTGTGCTTACTGACCTCGAACCGATTTTATGTGGTACATGGCACTCAAAAATCTGTCAAAAAATGTCTTAGAATGACTTTGGTAAGCTAGGAAGCCGCAACATTACAGCTGCCGTAGTCAGGAGCCTCACGGAGGAATCTGGGTCCAAAACTCCGTCTGCTTCAGGTCCCAAAGTCAAACGAACACTGCGGCATCACTGAGAGTTAAAAACCATCTAAATTCTTTCATCTGTAATAAAACGATCAGCATTGCTGCTTTACCAGTTGTAACAATTAAGTTTAACATCCAGGCATCCATGAAAACAGAATTTGTGAAATTTAATGGAGTTAGAAGTTAGCAGGAAGTTAGCTCGCTAGTTTCCACCTGAACATCATATAGCATATTCTGACAGAGATTTCTGAAAAAATTAAAAAGTACAGCTCTGCTATCACTTCCAACATAAATGAAGACAGAAAACTAAACAGCAGTTACGTTTGTAGGGTTTCTGAAGTTAGGCTAGTTGGTATATAATGATGTGCTATGTGTTCGCTAGCGACACAGCTATGTTAGCATAACAAACGGTGAAGCTGCAGGATGAACGCTAACTTTTTTCCACTCGATAAAAGTTAACGTGAGGGTTCCCGATGGTTAGGGACAAATGCAATCGCATGGCAGGATGCTGAAAAGGGACCAAACGTCAGTCAGGAGAACAACTGAGATAATCCATCCACAATACGAGGTTAGTCATTAATATACTGCAACAACAATGGAATAGAGCAGCTGTGAGAGAATTCAACATTAATCAATCAATGGTACGGACGTGGAGGAAGCAAGAAGAATGAGCTGAGTAAAATTGGACTTATCTGACTTTTTTGTTTCACTTAATGCGCCTTATAATCTGGGGCGCCTTATGGTCCGAAAAATAGGGTAATAGCTGCTCATCATGGAGCATGTTTTTCGGTTACAAATGCTCTTCACCAGTCCAGTCTCCCTGCATCTTTTTGTGTGTGGTGGTTTTCAAACTTTTTGTGTCCAAGGACACCAAAGGTCATTTTGGTGTTTTTTTTTTAGGGCATATTTTCATTCATGTCTACATTAAACGGCTTCTGTGTGATCTGACGTGTCTGATATCTTGAGTTCTTCTTTTCATTACATCATCAGAAAAAGCACTATTGACAGCCCCTTTTTGCAGCATTTGGACCTGGCATGATATCTGCTGCATATATAGAAGCACCTCAATCGCCTTATTAGACACTTTATCACAATCCAACAAATGGTCTGATTGCCTGTGGTTGTGATCCAGGGCTATAAGCCAAATTTCCCTCAGAATGGATGTTTGGTTTCCAAGCGCCTCTTTAACTTGTTTGGCATCATGTAAGTCAATTAGTCAACCTCTTCTGACAGATGATGCACTGCAGGGAAGGCCTGTTGACATCAAATTCCTTCTTTTGTGCAAATGCAGAAAGAAACTAATGTTTTTGAGGGGAATTGGGCACATACAAACAACTGACAGAGAAAATTAACAATTAATTTAAAGCCTTTAGTGTTTTTGTACTTAGCAAGAGTAATAATTTGGTTGCCTGAAAATCCCACAGCACATGAGGGGCTAATCCATGTTTATGGATATATTTTTAAACATGCAGGAAATTGTGCGTCAGTCTTTCAATTATTTCAGATGCTTGTTAGCAAGTCACAGCTTGCACACTCTGAGGATATGAAGTTGTCCTGTGCAGAGAGCAAACATTCCTCTGAGCTTCTGCTCAGTATTCAGCCATGATGAGAAAAATTCAGCTGTGATGAAAAATGTAGATCGGCATCATCCACAGTGATGCAGAAATGATGATCCCTGCAGAGAACTCTTCAGTAAAAGAGGTGAAAAATATTCAGGCGAATGAGTTCATTTGGGAAACTTGGCTTATACAGTGGCCTGATGTAAATGCACTATGATGCATCATTCAGAGGACTGTACTGATGGAGCTTCAAGCTGAACCGTGGGGGCATGTAGGTTACATCAGTCCGTCACTGGTGTGTCGGGCAGTGTGGTGTGGGGGGGCTTGCACAAAGAGGCAGGGGTGATTGCATCAGCTCTGATATCCTGTCAGGACACACACTTACTGTGGATATACATTTATACCCAGTAAGTCCACATTATCTCTGAGGGAGCTGTCATTTCTGACTGGTAAATGAGGCTCTGCAGGTGACGGGTCTGGGTGTCACACTTCCCCATATGTACAAATGTGTCAGTGGCTCAGTAACCAGGTTTTAATCCCTCATATCGGACCATTTAAATAAGGAAAATCGGACACCGTTGGTAACTCTACTAAATTATGAGTAAAGTCATTTTTGTACCCAAATTTAACCAAAATGAGTGTAAATCAAAAGCATGGATGCGTTGGTCTTGCATTCCACCTTTTGATCTTGCCTTTTGTGTGCAACCTTTCAGGTTTCAAAGACTGAAGTGCACAAGAGGGTGGAGTACTTTTTGCAGAATCATTACTTGATACCTTTCTTAAAAGTAATGCACTATGTCACCTACTTTATAAACTGACCTGAAATGCGCTGCCACATAATTACTAAGTTAATAGTGTAAACCTTAGATACAGTCCCACACACCACAGTTAGAAATGGAGGCTAAAAGGCTGCTCATCACTGCCTTTGTCACTAGTTGAAGTTTGGCATAGACTCAAATTTATGGGGTCATAACACTTAATGTTGTGTTAGCAGTATAATGCAGTTGCACTTTACCATTGTTCTCTTTTCTATTTTTGCACAAGAAAAATAAATGTCCATATCTCGGCTCCCGAAAATGTGCTTTGTTACGGTGATTCATGGTTAAATTGTTCGTGGTGTGGAGATGGTGATTGAGAAAGTAAAAGCAAAAAGGAGTTTTCTTGTTACATGATACCTGAAAAATTCAGGTGAGCGCCTCATCTTTGATGCATTACCAGCCCAGATACAGTCTCTATCTGCAGTGTTCCTGCTCCCTTTGGTGCCATAAATCAGTTCTTACTTGCACCATTTCTTGCATTTTAATTGCTGAATCTACTTTGCACACACTAGAAGTCACAGGGATGATTTAACAAATTTTCAACTGGGAATGTGAAACTTTTTTTTTTAAGTGTATAAGTGAGAATGGCAGGCTGCCTGCAGGAGGTGTCCTACAGCTAGATAAATGTTTCTTCTCTGCCATAAATGTTGAAGAGTTTCGTTCATCTTTCTCTAAATCCACATCTAGCCGTGACCTTCAGCATAATGAGGTCTCAGTATTATGCCATTAATATTGATATCCCTTACCAACGTCTCCTTTTGGAGAACAAGTTGCTGAAAGGCTGCTGGATAATATTGACAGAGATGTTCTTTAATGCCCTCTGCCTTCAAAAATGGATGCTGTGGCCTGCAGGGGAAAGTTGGGACTGATCTTTTCTGTTAAAGACTCAGGTCAACCTTCACTGGCTTGTATTAATGAATCTAACTTGTTGGTTGGTAATGAACCAGGGGAAATTTGGTCATGTATTATGTATGTGCTATATATGAAATTTCCTTACTTAGCTCAGTGGAATTTGATAAGCTCATTTAACATAAATCTTACATGAACATCAGAAAGAGAAAATTTAAAGTTATTCATTCACTCAGTCTTTATTTGAACATGGAAAAAAAATTGCAAAATGCAGATTCACCCGATAATGACATCAATATATTTTAATTTCATTTGTACTGCTATAAAAGATGCATGAAACGATACAATCATCATCAATTTGTAGTGTTCGGTTTTTCTGTGTATTAAAATGGGTCCTATTGCAAACTCATAATGATGCATTTTTCCTAATAAGTTCATAAACAATATAGTGCAGCTTTACTTTATGGGTTTTCTAATAACTTTTTTATATCAATCTCTATAAACACATTCTGTTCATGAGTATGTAGAGTCTGTTGGCAAAAGTCAAGAAAGAAAAGTCACTGTTTGAGCTCTTGGATTGTGTGTATTGATCGATCTCTGCGGTGTTCACCAGGTAGATACAGTCGCTTTCAGCTGACAGGGACTGTTGGCTGAAAGTGGCAGTTTTGAGTGGCTTTGAGTTTCTGTTTCCAGTTTTGTCATCCATGTGTTATATCAACCCACCGGACAGATGGGTGGGCGGTGTGACACCTAAATTTGTGAATGCAATAACTCGAGACCGAGGTGACGTAGGAGCTTCAAACTGAGATTCATTTCGACTGACATTATATTATGGGAGACTTTATACAAAAAGACGGGCATATCCACTGTTATGCCTAGAAACCAAAGAGCGATATATCGAATGGTCCACTTCAGCCTTCTGCCTGTTGCCATCTTAATTTTCTGGAGTCAGAAGTGAACATGTTGGCCAGAGAATGGAGTGCTGAGTTATGAGCCAAGGTTAGCAAGCTGTGTCCATAGACTGTACAAATGCATTACCATCCAAGAGCACAAACTTCTTGGATGGTCTGAACTACACTGTATCTAAAATCACGAGTGAGAGCTCCAACTCACCAAAGATGCTTTGCCGAAGAAAAGGATCTGCTGCTGGGAAAAGATGAGCTGTGAAGACCAACATTGTTTTTGTACCAGACTGCAAACATGTTTCTTTCTGCTGTAAAGTTGGAAATTGTAACCAGCTTTAAGTGGTCATTGCTACTGTTAAGCTTTATTTTTGAAATTACCATTATTCCTTAATGGCCACTTGGCTGATATTCAGCAGTAGTTAAAGCCACATAGTGTCTTGTTGTCTGGACACAACTTGCAGACACGTTAGTAATTCCACACATGGTATATGGTTGGTGTTCACCGCCCCCCCTGCCAACTTTGGTAGAGAATACCAATTTGACTGAAAACTTCCAGATTGAACATGGCTTACATCTCCATCAGCCTCCTCCTCAGACTTAACTGACTTGCTTCAAAGGGGCTTCAGCCTCCCTTCCTCAGTGCCGTCACTCTTCATGCTCCATCTTCAGTTAGGTGCTGTCTCGCCTGTTTGCTTATTATTTTCTAAATAAAGAGATGCCCGGCTGCCTTCTCTTTAATTTCACACAGCCCCAGAGTAAGAAACGGGGAGAAAATGAGGAAGGGGTGGGATGGAGTTTCGCAGGGTTAGAGCAGGCGGATGGAAGAATTCACTGATGTGCCGGCTTACCTTCGCTTTAAAACTTTAATGAGATGCATTGAGGGATGGATGATGGGGTTTACACAGAGCGAGAGAGCCAGGCAGACTGAGTGCATGTGTACCTTTCATTGCTCAGCTGTGCAGAAAATCATTACTGATGGAGCACCATCTTCAAGGGACTTCCCTGCTGCTGCGGTGGGTGGAGAGGAATGGAAGAGATGTGCATCTGAAAATGAAGAGGGAGGCAACAGGGACACGGAGGGGGGGTGAGAAAAAGAACCACGGGATTAAATAAGAGCTCAGAATGCTTATCGGTTTTAAAAAACGGTGCTAGAAGACAGGCTCAGGGGTCAGCGGTGTCAGTCAGCCTAATGGGGTCTCTCAGTCGATCAACACGCTAAGGTCCAGATGGAAATATAACTGCAACTATTGTAAAGATTGTGGAGAAATTTCAGCATCTCCATTTTTAAAGAATACTAAACTAGACCCGTATACTAAAAATAAATACGACACTTACGTCGGTTATTAGCAGCTTCCCATCATCTTTGTCAAAATATGACCCACTCTTCCAGTCACCTGCACCATTTCTCTCTAAACAGATACACCTGTAAGTAGCACGTCTAAAAATAAATGTTTTAATTCTCTTTAGTTACGATGAGCCTTCTTAGGTTTGCACAGAATTAAAGGATCAGAACAACAAAGCACAAACTATCCATCCATCCATGACGGAAACCAAGAGACACTTTAAATCAGTCAGGGCTGGACTGCTTTTTGAAGCAGGTGAGATACTCGTTGGTGGAGAAGTCACTGGGACATCAGTCCAATCAGGGACAGGATAAAAGTGAAACAAAGGATTAGTGGAGATTGGAAAGAAGAATATTTGGGTGTTGGATTTGAGGGGCTGACAGTCTCCAGATGCAGAAAGCTGTCACAGACCAATGGATTGGTTTTAGTCCTCTGTTAGGCACAACGAGCTTAATTTACCCCACTTGGTGTTGACGAACGGGAGCAACAAACCCCGGCCTTACTGATAGTTTATCAAGGTCTTTACCAGTGTAATATAATTGAATCCACATTTAGTAGTTCCAAACTAGATTTCACTGAACATGTGTCAGTGTTTGTATGTTTGTTTGCTTCAGAATAAATAAATCCCTTCTGAACTTTGTGGTCCAAATATTCTAAGATGCAAACCAAAGTAACATTATCCTCTGAACATCATGATGTTCAAGATCCTTATATTAACATTAGCATTACCACTGTGCACAATAAAGCCTTTAAGTAGCACAACTGTAATCTCTTTTATAGCCACATGTGGCCACTTATGAAGAAAAGGATGATTTAGGCAGAACAATCTCTCTGATGCAGATGTAATTCAGTCCACACTAACCTGGTCTGTGAGCTTCTGTTTTTCATGTATGTGAGCGATAATGGAACCCTTGCATATAATACAGATGGGCGTTAATGTTGGCGTTAATGGCTGCACGTTTCCTGCTTGCTTCTCAGCCCAAGTCTTCTCGTGTAGAGGTTCATTATTTTTCGTGCGCTTGCTGTAAACGGTGTGTGCAACGTCCCCAGCACGAACACAGATGAGATTTTAATGGAAATGCAGCAGCGAGGGTTCACGTGACCGCTTCTCGGATTCCTTTCACTCAGCAGGAGTTCCCCTGACACAGACACGTGGAGCACAGCCGCATTATGTTCATTCAGTACAAATGTGGCTGCGCCTTCCATTTCCAGCTTCTATAGGCGAAATGGGGAAAATTAAACTTGCACATGAACATGCACTGCTGTGCTCTTATTCTGGAGTCTTGGCTTTAATAAGGGAGATGTAAATTACTTGTAAAAATGTTGACACATTCATCTTCCCCTCTTCTCTGTTGATGTGGATTGAACTACAGAGGAAGCGGTTACATAACGCCGCATATGCCTTTGCATACTAGTTTCCAGGGACCTCTGTGGACTTGAAGGGAGCAGCAGGTTTACCTCAGAAACCCCTTCATAAATACTGCCATAGCAAAGGTTGATAGCTCAGCCTATTCCTAGTTGTTGACTGAAAGCATTTCATATTTTTGGTGAAAAAAAGAAAGAATTACCTACATAACCTGCTACTGCGGCCCCGACCAGCATTTTCATCTTTCTTTATATGAGCACAGTTATCTTTTTTCTTTGACCAAGTCCACAGTACCAGCCTGGCAAAGAGGCCAACTGTCCAGGACCCACAGGGTCCCTGAAAGTCGCAGATTCATTGCACATGCCTTAATCCTGTCCATCCATTTTCTTCTACTTATTTGGAGTCATGTCTCACAGTACCAGGCTAAGCAGGGTATTCCACATACTTTTCTCCATAGGGAAGTTTTTCAGTTCCCCCTGAGGGAGACTAGATGAGATTTATAATCCTTTCACTGAGTTCTCTCAGCCGAATATGCCCAACAAACCTCCAAAGGAAGGTGCCCAGACCATTCCTAGGTGTAACAGCTAATTTTGTGTCAGTGTCTGAATACATGATACACTTGTAACTTACTGTGTGACATGTATTTAACCCTCTGAAGTCTAAGTCATCAGAGTATAACTCTATCCCTAACTCTCAGCCAACGGTGTTGAACTCCAGGCCTCGAGGGCCGGTGTCCTGCAGGTTTTAGATCTCACCCTGGGTCAACACACCTGAATCAAATGATTAGCTCATTACCAGGCCTCTGGAGAACCTCAAGGCATGTTGAGGAGGTCCTCGAGGCCTGGAGTTCGACACCCCTGCTCTAAGTAATCAGAATATGTAATTTTTGGTTTTATGAAATTGTTCTCCCTCGTTTTGGAAACCACAGAACACAGAAAATAATCAATCTAACTGATACGCACCAAATGCTCTGTTTGGCCCTTTTTTAAAAAGGGTAGGGGTATGGTCAGGATTGGGTAGGGGCTAATTGGGAGGTGAACGGTAACTTTATACCTGTGAAGGCTGGACCAGGCTGTGTTTACTGTTGTAAATGAGCAACTCTCTTAATGATAACTGTCCAAGATCAGTATTTATGAAGTTTTCTAGATTTGCCTAGATCTGATGTTTTGTTTGGCGTCAGTAAACGCCAGGTTGGTAACAGTCCGTTTGTTCAGACATGTAGAAACGGAGATTCTGTCTTTTGTATATATTTACAGTAGTTTTTATGTTGTTATTCTGTTGATGTTTATGCTGATTTCTTGGTTTGGGAGATTCTGGAAAGTTTCTATTTTTTTTTTTTTTCAGCTGGGTTTTGCTTAAGTAGTGATGAGTAACGCTATTATTTCCATTTTATAACTATCAGACATTTTTTTTTCTATTTTAATTTAGTTTTATACAGTTTTTCTTATATCCCATTATTTTTGCATCAGTTTCTTCAAACATGCGCAAGTCTGTCCACATAGCATTTGGTGACATCTGCTGATTACTATATATCCAGATTAGTTCATCTGAATGTCAGACGTGAAGCTGTGAGTCAGAAAACGTGCTGCTGCCACATTAAAATCACCATCGCTGCTGTTCCATTATTCACTGTTGGAGTCGTTCCAGGGTCTGTCTCCATGTGACATCATCGCTACAGTCTGTCTGCGCTGCTCCACTAAAAGGGAAACTTGTTAAAATTCACAATAGTGTGACTTTATGATAAAGTGTTACCAAATGGAGATTTGTAATATTAGAGGGAAGAACGTGAAGTTTTTTCTGAAGCTGAGGTCAGTGTGGCTGTATGCAGGAAACCTCTGTATTATAACAAGCCAGTTAAAACAAACTAGTGGCCCTTTTAACACTGAACACACCGCCATTGAAACTCGAGGTAGATTTGCTGTTCTAGGACTGAAATTGCTGAACATTCACAAAACCTCTCAGCAGATCTAATCTTGTGGAGTCGGGATTACAGTGGACATGAAGCACTGCATGTAGTATGCCGATGTAAGCTGTGAGCCACAGTGGTGCAGTGATTAGCATTATTGCTACACAGGCAGAAGATTCCTGGTTTGAGCCCCGGCAGGGCCCGCTCAGTGTCGAGTTCACATGCTCTCCTTGTGCCCGCGCGGGTTTTCTCTGGTGAATACAATAAAGTGCTACATAAATGTATGGTTAACCTCGAGGTCTAAAGCACTTTGAGTGGTCAACACTAGAAAGAAGTTATTCAAATGTGAGTGCATTACATTAAGGCATGCATAATTCACACCCTGGTTTCCCACTTTTAGATGTCATAAGTTTCACACGTTCAGTGAAACTAAAACTATAAAATAAAATAATGGATCATCGAAGTTGTATTTGTCAGAGCAAGCAGCACTTGGAATCACTAACTCTGCAGAAAACAGGAACCCCAAACTGCAAAGCGTTGCTGAGGGAGGTTACTTTGCATTGCCCCAGGCCAGACATAGCATAGTTTTTTGTTTGTTTGTTTTATTTAATTTAAATTTTTGTCTGCAAGCCAATTTAGGGTCAGTTATTTCTTTCACAGAGGGTTTGCTCATCTCATTTCAGTGTTTATTAGTTTAATTATCAGTTGAACTATTAATCACCTAACCAGAATGATGTTTCAACATTTTAAACGGCAATATTTTAATTTGTAGTTGAGCTTTTAGATGACTGTAATACCCTTTCCTCTGCTTGCCTCTGTATTTTAGGCAGTAGCATAAACATAAGCATTTCATTTGATATTTATACGTGCACGCTCAGCTCAGCTAACCTCAGGTGACCGACTCGTTTAAGTGCATTGCACGGAAGAGCGTTTCATTTCTGTGCCTTATCAGGCTCTTTGTGTGTTTAAAGTCGTTACCCATCTGTACTGTGAAGCGCCGTCTATCAGTTTTGCAGCATTTGACTGAATGAGAGGGAGTGTTGCACTTTACACTTCAGCCTCCATCCTGCCGCTTCTGTCAGCAGTCACATCATTTATAAAACCCCAGACACACATTTCCATTGGCAGCCAGGCTGTACATAGTCATGCTGTCACTCTGCCACCATTGTTTGACTGATGGTACAGGATGTTTTAAGGTCACAATCACATCAACTGATTTGCTCCAGAATTACAAAACTAATATTTTCTGTTCTTCAGTGTTTTGAATCTTGAGGTATTTTTCTGATTGTAGAGTTTGATGATGAAACCGTACACTTGATGTGTTATTGACTTAGCGTTTTGTGACCTTCACCAATGAAAGAGATCTGCGATCATTTTCTGTGGTATTTGAGGCCTTTTGGTGTTTCTGAGCTCGTCAGTGCAGCCCTCCTTTTAACAAACGTGTCTCATTGCTGTGTTTGTCACTCCTAAACTTTACCGCATGGCTCTGAAAGGTCTGTTGGTTGTTTCAGGCTAACAATGGCCTCCTGCTTTGGCAGCTCTCAAACCTAAATATTTCAGCTACCACAGCGACCAAACACTAACTCACCCCTCAACTATAGATCTGAACGTTCACATTAACTAATGAGAAAAGGAAACCGTTTGTTTGTTTGTTTTGAATTAAATCTGAAAGTAATATTTTTGAAGATTATCTTCCCAAAGCATCTTTACCTGATTGTACTATAATATATGACAACATAACTCTGATATCAAAAATTAAAAACCAAACAAACAAGAAACAGGTGGAAGTAAACACAACAAAAATGGTCAATCAGGCGGTTCTAACAGAGAAACAGCAGCTGTGTTCAACTATTTCTTTCAGTTTTGACCCAGTCATAAAGCCCCAAACATCCCAGAGATTTCCCAAACTGCTCGTGCAAGATGCCAATTAGTCAGTAAACATTGTGCCTCAGGACTCGGGCCAGAGATATTTGGATGAAGTATTAATGATCCAACTCACACAAAGCCTTGGTGACTGAAAAGGGGTTGAGTGGGAGATAAAAAGGAGCAAGAAACAAACTTTCAAGAGCCACAGTTCAAGCATATAATCGTTTTATGCTTCTGGTTACTCGCTACTAAATCTAGAAATCTCTACCTGCATGTGAGGCATTTAGGGAACATCTGTAAATTGTACCTCCACAATGAAATTGCTGACCTTTGGTAAACGCTGTAGGGCAATAATTCATGTATGTGAGGGTTGCTGTTGTTTGTGTTTGTGTCAAAGCAACCGACCACTGCAGCGAGAGCTTCTCGCTTCGTGTGTTGTGTTTATTAGAAGCAATAAACATGGTTTCATTGAATGTGTGAAAGGGCGTCCTCTTTTAGAACATTAGTTTGTCTCTGCTAGCATTGACAACTGTTTACTTTCATATGAAATGTTTAGTGTGTGTCTGCAGAAAATAACCCAGGTTACATTTTCCCAGGTCAGCACTGCTTTACTTATTTTTTCCTCATTAGGGTGTCAGCATACATTTTAATGATAATACTAATGCTGGCTGCCATAATATGGTGTGCTTTGCTTTACTTTTGAATGCTTCCTTATTTCGGATATCAGGAAGATCTTTCTGATGCAACTCTCTCACTTACTGAAGCTGGGGACCAGCTTGGGGACCAGCTTCCACTTCTATAGCTCCTGGTGGGGATCTTTGGTGTTAAGGCGAATGTGTTAACCACTACACTGTGAAGCCACTGGCTACCACAGTATGGCATGGAAATTCATGCATAATAATTTCATTCATGTCCTAGCAGGGTTACTGCGTGAGCTCAAACCTAATCTAAGTTTGAGATCATGCAGTAACCCTTCAAGCACATGAATGATAAAGTTGCTGACTTGAAACGTGCAAGTTGGTTGAAGGAGTAATGAGCTGTGGAAGACAGCAGGAGTCATTCTCCTCGTCCCACTCCTCCTCCACCACCCGCCTACCCTCGGAGCAGCGTTGTAGTTTCTTCACACAAGCAGCGCTTCATTTTCCTCCTCAGAATCTAATATGTACATGCCCACTCCTACCCTCTCTGCTCCGTGCCCACACGCTCACTTATTCACCAACCCAATTAAAGTTTGGCTGCCTTGCTCTCTGTAAGTAATAATCCCCCAATTTCCTCTTCATCTCTGCCCTGCTGGCCTTCTGTACTTCAGTAAACTTACCTGCTTGTCTTCTTCAGGAGCATGTATTTCACTGGCTGCAGTTTAGGTGCAGTCCAAAACAAAAAGGTTTGATCTGTATCTCGGAGCTTTTTTCAACTATGAATTGGTTTTGAATAAAGGTACAGAATCTTCTTCTACACATTTTAGTAGATTTTTTTTCCCTGAGACTTATTCACAAAGTTGGGTCTTCTGTATGTTAACTCATGTTGTTCTTTGTGATGAGCTGTTTAGCCAGTGAACACTGTGGCTTTGGGGATGGAAGAGATAAATATTTTGATGTGATGACTGAAAAACATTTTTAAATAACTATTATTGGATAGGTGGTCCTGAACCTCTGCACAGACATTCATTCTTTCGAAAGGACAAAATCATTTGTTCTTCTGACTTTGGTGATAAACGTTTGACATACAGTCCTGTGTGAAAGTCTTGAGTCACCCAAATTCTTTTGTATTTGACTTTTATTTTGTTTTAAGTTCTCCAGAATTTCTGAAGGGTCAATGTTATTCTTTGGACATTGGCTGCTATTTCACTCATTTTCCGTCCAGTCCTTGTGGTCGACTATTTTCAAAAGAAAGTTTTGGTGTGTTAAGCTACGTAACCCTGACCTATGAATCATTAAAGCTTCAAAAAGGCACTTAACTCTCGGGATGAACCAGTATTGTTTCTACAATCATGAATCAGTTTTAAATTGAATGTTTGTTACTTGTAGGGTGTTACAGAAACACATAAATTTGTCCTCATGTCTTTAATTGAAACTATGAAAAATGAACTGTGTCTGAAAGGAAAAAACCCCACTAGAAATCTGACACCAGACCTGAGAGAAGCATTTGGACCATCAGTTGATCCATCTATTGTTCACTGAAAACTGGCTGTCAAGTAGTCAGTGAGATATGCCAAATTACAGAAGGTGGGACTAGTGTCAATCCCAGCTGTCAAAGGGCAGCAGACAACCATTTACGCCTACTGCCAGTTTAGAATTTCCAGTTAACCAAACGTGCATACCTGCCTTTGGACTGTGGGAGAGAACCCACCCAGACACTGGGAGAAGATACAAACCCAACAGAGAGTGGCTCTGGTTTCTGTGCTTTACACATTACAATAACCCAGGGGTCGGCAACCCTGGGCACGTGTGCCGCAGCTGGCAGGCGAAGGGTTAACTGATGGCACGAAATGCAGTGAATTAATTTGTGAAGGTGCATTAAAAAATAAATGGCCAGGCCAGCGTTGCACATGACAGTATCTTAGCTATCAACCCCAACTACCAGATTCAACTTGTAATTGGCTAAAAAATACCTTAGCCTATCGGTGAGATGGATGTTGTTAGCTGTCAGTTTTTTCAAGCGATGTTGAAATTTCCACATCCCAACACTTCAAATGTTTCAGGAGCTGTCTGCTCCGCACAGCATCAGCACCGCAGGAGTACTCGGATACATCCGTACTCGAGACAGAATTCACAATGTGTTTTCAGGACTTTCAGGTGTATGGACCAATGTTTTCTTTTCTGATCAAACCAGAAAGCTTTATTGAGCAGCTGGATTTGTCTCGCATTAACTGGCTGAGTTAATGCGACATCGAAATGCAGTTGATTGAACTGAAAAGCTAGACTCTGTGGGGGTCAAAGTTGGCAGAACTACGAACGCAGCTGGAATCCACAGCTGTGCGTGTTCATGGAGCTGCTGGACATCACTACCTGACAAGTTTAACCGTCTTCAGAACATTGCAGAGGCCTTATTGACAGTATTTGGCTCGACATGTCTGTGTGAGCAGATTTTCTCTCACATGAGTCCTCAGGTAGCCTCTGAATGCTGGACACTCGGAGACCTGTGTCTAGCTGATAACTATTCGCTGATAACTATTCGCTGATAGCTGCCAACATCTGCGAACAAATATAATCCTATAAAGTGGTTCTATATAGTGTGTAACTGTTAATATAGAGCGTTATTAAATTTATTGCTAATGCAATCATATGGCACACTGACTTCTGAGGAAATTTTAGATGGCACTCATCATCAGAAAGGTTGCCGACCCCTGCAATAACCTGTGAATCGTAATGAGTTGCGAGCTGGTGGACCAGTTACATTGTTCATGTTCTGTTTTTCTGATGGCTGCCAAATGGCAAGTCTTTCTTCCAGAAGACTCCAGTCACTGCTAGTCACCTAATGGCCAGGATGTCAGTGTGTCATCTTGTGGTCACAATGATTCCAACACAGATAACAGCTATAGTCCTTATTCTGGTACAAACTGGTGGTTCCTGCAGCAGGTGGAAAACTTGTTCACTTGCTGCAACCGTTTGACTGACTGAGGCTGCAGAAGACAAAAAGGTTTACCATCGCTAGCTACAGTCCATGAAAGTGGAGTTGGGCTTGCGACCAATCTTTTATTTATTTGTCAAAAAAGAAGAAGATCTAAATTAATGGAAACACTTCAGCTTTGATATTAATCCTTTGCCAACAGTATGTGAGGAATGTGCTCTGCGAGTACCCTTCTTGGTTAATGACATCGCACATTTTGAGTCCCCTGCTTGCTGATTGATATTCGTTTTTCCTGATGGTTTGTGTCTTTTAACAGTGTTATATTGAACTTCTATCCATTATTATTGTTGACTTTTAATTCCTTAATGTCTCGTTACTAAACAGTAAACATGTTCTGTGCCGCATTCATAGGTTTGGTTTGAGCAAATGTAAACACAGGAGAGGGAAACCGTTTGAAACTGAGCTTCATGTGCTGCAATGTTAAGCACTGGCAGAATTACTTTCTTTTGATCGCAGTGGGTGCCCAGAATGTCAGTCTGTTTTTGATCATTTGCAATCACAACCAAATAGAGCAAGAATGTGGATCAGACTTATTATAGATATTGACATGATCAAATGCCACCAAGTTCTCTCTTCCTCCCCTCCCATCTTCTTCTCTTTCCCGTACAATCTCCCCTCTACCCCGTCTCCCATCCATCACCCTGCAGAGTGGAAACGCACACTCCCTGATGCAACCTCCTGCTATATCTGTGCTCTGTTTACTTTGGTCTGTCTGTTTTTGCCTGAAATTCATTTTTACTTAATCATCTCTGTTTACGTCCGGGGATTCACAGATTCCCTTTTGCAACCAGTGCAGACAAAAACAAACAAAATATTTAATCTGCGGCTCAAATGAAATTCAATAGTAGGTGTGAGCAGGGCGATCTTAAAATGTATTATACGGAGGAAAACAAATATACCTGTGCTCACCATAAACAGCAAAGCTTTTATGTACATATCATGAGTCCAAAAGACTTTCTAGAACAAGCTTTCCTGGTTACATTCTTACACTTGTTTTTTCATGGATGTCAGTGACACTTAGGATCTTTGCTGTTCTTTAAAGAAGCAGGAAGTCACAGTACCGCCATGTGGGATCTCATTATTCTCCAGCAGCAGGAAAAAACCTTCGAATTCAAGTGCCAAAACTTCCATCATAGTCGGGATACAATTTCATAATGTATGCACGACTTCTGTCAATTTTGGCAAGTTCACTTTCAAGCATGTGGCTTGGCTTCAAACATTGGTGGAGAAAAACAGAATCAATAACTAATCACAGGTGGATCGACATGCTGAATGGGAGCTGTGTAAAAAGCAACAAGTAGCATGTAATCTGTTTTTACCTGGTAACATTTTTCCTGTAAGTAGGAATAAATCAATTCTTCTTTTTCTTGAACAAGCTGAATTTATCAGCTTGTGTGGTTCTCACAGACGGAGCTATTTCACATTTTCACGTCATTTTTAACTCTATGAACTGATGCATCACTTTCTTTTTTTCCACATTATTGGCTTTCAGCATGGATTGCATCATTTTGTGTCACATTCTCCTAAAAGCCTTCGTTTATTTAAAAAGTTGGATTAACCATGAAGTGATTAATTAGGGTCGTTTATAGTCATACAGAAAATTATTTTTGTATGACTGACTTTTCTTCTTTGTTAATAATTCAGTTGGAGATTTGTTCCTGTGCTTAGAATCATTGTCCTGTTGCATGACTCAGTTTTGCCTAAGCTTTGGGTGTTGGATAAAGCCACACACAGGAACTACTTTGGTATGCTCTGGTATACAGAGGCGTTTATGATCTGTGCCTGCAAAAGAAGCTCAAATCATCACTCCTCCATTGCTGTACTGTAGCTGCCAGTTGAGGTGCTTTTGGTGATATTTCGCCAGCGTGGTGCCGTCCTGCATTATGGTTAATCATCTGTCAGAAGGACATTCACAGGGCCGTAAGGACCTTGACCTTACTGGTCAGAGCAGAGTAAGGACTGCCGCTACTGTCCACCAGTAGGACAAGAGACTCCGTGGAGAAGCAGCTGATTTTTTTGTTTGTTATTTATTTATCACAAAGTGCGCCAAATTTTTTTTCTTCCAAATATTTTATCCTACCACTGTTAGCTCTTTTCGCCACTTGTCCTTGTCTTTATTAGTATCTCTTTTTATTAAAAACGTGAGTTATGGATTAGAACAATTAATAAACTAGTCGTCACCTGGAAATCTTTGTGTGTGAGGGAACCCAATGATTTTCTGGCTGTGATGTGAATCTCCTTCCTGCTTTAACATTCCTGCAGCTGATGTTTGTGTGACTGACGTGTGCTTGTGTGCACACACCTGCGCTCTTCCAGGTGTGTGATGACTCACAGTCATCGCCGAGCATCTTCCTGCTGTGACTTACAGCTGGCTCGACCTCTCGGAGCTAACCGCGCATAGTAAACAACCCCCGCCCCCCTGACAGGCATTTCAGAAATACGATGTGTATCTCGCCGCCTTCCCCCCTCCCCTTTGACTGTAACTCAGCCAAAATACACTTATCAGTGCTCAGTGGTTGTAATCTTTGAAGGGCTCGTTTTTCATTTGAGTGTTTATCCGCTGATTGTTTCCCTCATTGGTCATAAAATTTGTGCTGTAGAGGCCAAACGCTTTTATTGCATTGTCTCGTCTGTGAGCCCCTCTTGTTTTCATTACAGCCCTGATCACTAACCTTTCCCTGTGTTTTACCCCCCAGGTTTTGTATGCAGAAGAGTGCCAAGTTGGTGCCAGGGGTGACGTTAGACCTCATTGAGAAGTAAGTGGCACTCCACAGCCATCCTTTGACTGTCTCCCTCTTTACAGGAGGGCTCAGTCTAAAGAGATCATTATCCTGTTTTCCTCGTGTCACTCTCTCCTGTCTGTCTTCCCGTCTGTCTCTTTGCTCTCGTCGCCGTCATTGTCAGCCCTCTCTGTTGTTTTCCATCCTGCAGGTATAATTCCCAGCCTTTGTTTCCTCCTCACAGTTGAAGCAGCAGCAGTTTGGCAGATTTAAAGCTGTGCATTTCTTGCATAAACCTGCGGGTGCCAAACAGCGGAGTGTGGAACATCTCTTGCTCGTAGGCACATACACTGAGATTGATATTAACATTCAATATGGATGTCATATCCAGAGTTTTAGTAGTTTCACAGAACCATCAGCGTGGCTCCTTTTTCAAACCTTAGGTGCGGGGGTAGGGTGAAGTGACACCGATAAACTAAGTTGAGTGAGACTTGGTTTTTGAAGCCGTAAGTAACTTAAAAACGGGCTGTTAAATCTCAGCAGAAAACAGTACATCTCATTGGAAAGCACCTTGAGGTGCTGAAGTTGAAGACTGTGTCAGCAGTCTCTTAATGACATGTCACACTCTGTTTGCTTAAGGTGAGTAATCACTTGTCTTCACCTACTCAGATTATGATTTCTGCCTGTCACTGACAGCCTGTGAGTGCACATCCACACATTACTTCCACATCTCTATTATCTACTGGACTTTAATTAGTTTTTGGATGAGGGTGTACACGGAGAAACTGTGAGCTCGTGTGCTCATTCTTGTCCTGTGTGTCTTTATATTCTTTTTCCTTTTTGTGTGTGTTTTGGTGCTTTGTACACAGCAGCAGTCCCACAGTGACGCAGTTTTCCTTTCCTGTCCAAAACATCATTTTGTTCTTTGGAGAGGATATTTCTAATCCCTCAACTCTGTCAGTGGCTTTCATAGTAGTTTGGTTTCTCAGATTGTAGGGTTTATCCACCTTAAAGGTGATCTAGTCTGCTTTTCCTTTATTATCTTACCTTTAATAGTAGCTGGATAGTAGGAACAGTAGGTCAGAGGTTCGAATCCCAGCAAGGGTATGTCCCAGGCTAGGCCCCCATGCTACCTCAGTTTTGGGAACAATGGAGATACTGCTCAGAACCCTCAAACTCTCAGGTCTCTGGTAGAGGACCCAAGCTTGACCCAGTAAATCCAATGAGCCTAAAGCTCAAGACTCGGACTGCTCTAAATGCTCCGATTTCAGGAAGTTTTTTCCACTCATGGTGTATGATGTCGATGAGAGTAGATTTACTGCCATGGTCCTCGCAGGCACACAGGTCTGACTGCACCATGTGATGGTTAAATCGTTTGTTTGCAAGCGGCAGCTAATCAGAAGAAAGTTTGCAGAATAGTGAGGGTGGCCTTAAGGGGAGGGGCTAATTGTTGATGCTTCGGCCTGCTCCAGAGAAGACCAAAGGTATGACATAGAAAGACTTTCTCAGGTTGCTTTTTTAATCTTTGATTATTAGTTTTTCTTCCCTTTGTGGTGAACTCTGATGTAGCTTCCTTTGCAGCTCAGGCTCACTCCAGCTTCGATCGCACACATAGCTATAACTACCTACATCAGGTTACCTGCTGTTGATTTTTGGATCACTGCATGCAAAAACATCTGCCTGGATTGTGAAATCCCTAAACAAATGGGCACAAATGTCCTGGGACGAATCTCTCTTTAAGTTGCGTTCATGGAAAGTCAACACTTTCCACTAATGTGGAAATATATGCTGGACGCATGATCTTGGTTTGCAGCTCCGCTTTGTTTTGCTGCCCATCACAAAGTTAAAGGTGTCATTTGCAGGTTTTTATCGTCCTCTGGAAATATCCTGTCGCTTCTGCAGCAGAGGTGTGAACACAACATATTTACATATTCACTTGTAAGCTTTTAATTTGAAAAATCTGAAGAACAAGTTTGTTGATAAAACTGAGCACATATGGAAAAATAAGAGAGATGATAAAAATGCATTTCTCCTGATGCAAAAACCACACAGGTTTTCTATGTAGAGCTAAATCTTTCATGTTTCTTGTCATTAACCTGCTGCCCAGGATTATAATTAGGATTGTTTGTTCCTTTTTTCAGTTGTACTCACTCTGCTTAAAGTTTCTTTCCTCCAGCTGTTACATTTCATAAATGATAAATTATGTGACTCATCACTCACTGTTTATCTCTGCTCTGTTCATACTTAATATCTGAGAAACTACGTGTAGAAGAAGTATTTCACCTGTTGTGGGCCCAGAGGAGGTGCAGCTGTGTTATTTGTTGGGGAATTTACAGGTTCACTATTGACTTGCTTCCCAAGTTTCTGCGAGATTAGTGGGGATTAGTCATAATTCTAACAAGTCTTCTCTCCACAATTTATTTGACATGGTTCTTATTATCTTGACTATAAATCTTTTTGCTTGTTTGTACTTTCTGTCTGATCTTTTCATTTGTACACGCCATTTTTCCCCCCCACTACTCTCTCGTGGATGAGTGTTACAAGAGTAATGCCCGAGTACACAACAGCCACAGCTCCTGCGGCACGACTCCCATGGCACGATGGTAAAACCACTAGAGCGATGAAGAACACCTTTGATGAAATAACCTCTTCTTCCATTTCTGTTTCCTTTCTCCCCACTTTCCACCTTCTCAACCACACCAACATTAGTCGCTGGGTTTGACAGTATCCATTCATGCTCTAGCTCTCACGTCCTGTTTGTCTTTCATCACTTGTCTCACCAGAATTATTCTGCAGTAAAGTAGAAAAAGTAATATATGACCTGAATGCTGTAAGGAGAATTTTAGCACCCAGAAACGTCACACTAGTCTGCGTCAGAGATGGCGGTAGGGAAAGCATTTCCCCTCTCGTCTCATTCTGCCGTTAGGCCGCGAGTAAAACACTGAACAGCAACATCAAAGACGTGAAAGGTTAACAATGGTGTGAGAGTCTTTCTGCTAAATCAAAATGAAATTCAAAGTAGTTTCTGTCAAAGACAAAGGCACAATCTTAAAGAATGGACTATGTTGTAGCTTTGATTCCTGTAATGGTCTCTTAGTATGTATAGCCACGGCAAGCAGAGAGAACAAAAAACCTTCAAAGAGAAAAATCCAGGCTGTAGGGTGAACCCGTCACACACATGCCTTCTCTGCTTGACCCTTCATGCTACCTGTCTGCCTCAGAGATGAACACAGCAACAAACAAAGCAGTAAAAGTGGTAAGGGTGCACGGCAGCAAAATGCTGACTTTTTAGTATAGGCTCAACAGATTGCATTGGAGATGTTTTCAACTTGAAACTGTCCTAATTTAAAACAAAAACAAAAAAGAGCTGTAAAATGTGTAATTCATGAGATACGTGACCTTGAGTTGATGCACAACCATGGAATTATTAACAGCAGGCTATTATATGAGGAATAAAACATGATACACAGAAAGACCAGTTTTTTGTTTGTTTTTTTTAAGATTTCTACATTAATATGACCAAAAGCAACATCTTATTTCCACACATTTACAGGCTCTTGTTTAAAGGGAATACAGTTAGACAGCTGAAGTGAAAATATTAGATTTAACCTCATATGCAATGTTTTTTCTGAAGAGCCGTGCTTTCTCCTCGGTCCTCTGCCATGCACCATCGCTGTCCGCTATGTAGCTGATTGTAAACCTATAGGTATGCACCTTAGCCAATGAGAGGTCTTCAGACACTTACAGGCTACTTTACTGGACTGATCTTTGTTGATTGAGGGTAACTTGGGTCATGAATTCTGTCATGTGTAATCTGGGGGTTTTCGAACCTTTTCCAGCCTGTTGAGCATCTTTATTCTTGAGGCTGTGTTCATGTTCACTCCCTTTTATTTATGCACAACAGAAGTCATCTCAAGGGACTTGCTGTCAGGTAAACACCCTGCAGTATTAGATAGAGAACCTCAATGATCCAGATGTCTTCTATGAGCAAACATTTAGCGACAGTGACGAGGAAGAACGCCCTTTTAACAGGAAAAGAATCTATCAGAACCAGGCTCATGGAGAGGGCTCACCCTCAGCTTGGAGCAGATGTCCCCTAGTTCAGGATAAAAGAATAGGAGAACACACAGAGACCACAAACAACACAGCAGACGACATTCAAAGACGTGCAGCAATGGCCTATAAACACTTGAAGCCTGAAACAAGAGTGGACTGCATCATGAGCCGGAGCCTGTAGCACCATAACTCAGGGTCAGCCAATCCAGCCCTAGCATGAGTTGTCAAGATCACATTAAAGCAGGGTGCATACTCACAGAGTTGAGTTTTCATATTCATATTAATGCCGTACTTGTCTTCATTGAGGTTTCAGCAGACCTGAGTGTGACTGGCGAAGGTGTTTGTGTGAATTTAACACAGACGCTGGAAATCCTGATGCTTTAGTAGCTGTTTTGGCTGATTGCATCTCCTGCCTGTAGGACAGAGGGCTAAGTGTTGAGTCAGCTGGTGTCCGTCAAAGTGAAATAACGGATCATCTCTGAGCTCAGTATTTGACGTCATTAGTGACTTCTCTTCATTCAGATAATTCAAACATTCATTTCCACTGCTTTGCAAATTACGCTTGGCTGTATGTTCTGCTGACTTAGGGCGACTATAGGTAGTGACTTTTGTGTTTATCTCATCGCTTCGCTCTTGATACTAAATACTAGAAGTCTTAAAGCAGGGGTGTGGGAACTCCAGGCGTCAAGGGCCAGTGTCCTGCAGGTTTTAGATGTGTCTTTGATCCAACACAGCTGATTTAAAGGCTAAATTACCTCCTCAACTTATCCTGAAGTTCTCCAGATGCCTGGTAATGAACTAATTGTTTGATTTAGGTGTGTTGACCCAGGATGATATCTAAAACCTGCAGGACACCGGCCCTCAAGGCCTGGAGTTCCCCACCCCTGCCTTAAAGCTTCCGTTAGATTATGGAGTTCAAATGTGACCCTTGATTTACGGTGTGTTCACACCGAACGCGATGGACGCGAATAAAACGCCCCAAACGCCCCTAATTTGACGCGTGTACATTCGCGTCTCAACGCGTGTCCAAGAAAAATCCATCGTGCCTCAAAATATGATATTTTGACGCGCGTGAACCGGAAATGTGGGAGGAATGTGGGAGGGAGTTGTGCCAGACCTGGTTTTGCAAGATGGCAGCTATCGAGCTAGCGCTTGAAGAGAGAGTCTCCCTTCTCTATGTACTGTGGAGAGCAGAGCAGCAGCGTAAAAGACGTCCTCGCCGTACCTGGGTCCATCAGGTCCTCCAGAGGCATGAGCAGTTTGGTGAGTTTCACCACTTGCTCCAGGAGCTGCGCCTGGATGACGGCCGATTCCAGCGCTATCACCGTCGGCCAGTTTGAGGACCTGCTTTCCCTCGTCGGTCCCAGCATCGCCCGCCTAGACACCAACTACAGACGCTCAATCCCACCTGCAGAGCGCCTGTCCGTCTGCCTGAGGTTAGTAAAACTATTTAATACGGTAGTCCTTTATTGATATCTGTGCTAATATGCTAATCCATCCAGTTATACACTGCTAACATGGATGTGCTATGCTAACAGTGAATGCTGTCGGTGTTTACTGAAAGCAAACTGTGGTACAGAGACGACTCTTTATAATATTTCTAGTGATACTCAGAAGCTCTCATCAAGCCCCGATTTAATTTGATTTATGCTGTTATCAGTGTTTGAATGATAGCATGGCTGTGGTGTCACATCAATGTATGCGCTCGGTGTTTGCTGATATCAAACTGTAGCATTAGGACCACTGAGTTAACCTTTGTAGTGATACTCACTCCTTATTTAGACCTGGTTTAATTCTGGGATAGTTGAATATTTGTATATAATCCCTGCAGCTGTCAGACTCTATAGCAGGGGTCACAGCCTTTATTAAAACAGAGTTAGATAAAACTGTGAACAGTTTGGTTCATCTTTAGTTACATGGTTCTATCTTGATAAGCTGTCTTATCACAGATTAATTTTTCAAAAATATTAATGATTTAAGCAAGGAAAGGGCTACATGTCAACACACAACTCTTTATTTCTATTAATGTCTTACTTAATTCCTACCTGATTGACATGTTTAGGAATTATGAGTGATTGGCTCACTGTAGTTGTGAAAGTTGCTACCAATCAAATTATGATATGTTAAAGTTAAAACAAAACACAACTGTTTTAGATATTATCTAATATACATTTTGTAATTATCCTTATAATTACAAAAGGTTTTACGTAAGATTCATGTTTTGTGATTTAAATCTGACATCACAAAAGTATTTTGGAATTTGAATAATGTATTTTGTAACTGCAGTACACATAATACTGATTTTGAACAATTTTGTCCAGGTTCCTTGTCACCGGGGACTCCTTCAGGACCATCGCGTTCAGTTTCAGAGTCGGTGAGTCCACGGTGAGCCAGATCACCCCCCAGGCAGCGACGTCCATCTGGGACTGTCTAGTGGACGACTTCATGGCTGTGCCTTCACCTGGAGACTGGCGCTCCATCACAGAGGGATTCCAGGAGCGCTGGAACTTTCCTCTGTGCTGTGCAGCTCTGGATGGGAAGCACATCCAGACAAAGGCACCCCATATATCATATAGGAGACACACACATTGATATACACTAAATATTCATTTCATTTCTTTTTTGTGGTGCCCAAATTGATGCACCTGCTTGATTTTGTTTAAACAATTATTGCACACTTTCTGTAAATCCAGTAAACTTCTTTTCACTTCTCAAATATCACTGTGTGTGTCTCCTGTATGATATTTAACTGACATTTTTTATTGTAACAACCAACGATTTATACAGGAAAATAATGTCTATTAACAAGGTTGCCCAAACTTCTGCATCCCACTGTATCAGTATATTTTGTCATTAGTATAATATGAAATAAATTCTACATGTGTCAAGTTGTGTGCCAACATTTGTTGTGTAGTAGAACTGAGACATTAGTCATTATAAACATTTATTTAAAATAATATTAAAAGTCTCAAACAGAAAAACATTAAACATAAATATATAAAATATAAGAATTTACAGAGAGACAGGAATAAAAAGGACCAGCTGCTCTCCAGAGCAGGAACAAGGCTGAGGAGGAAATGCTCCATTGGAGACTGGTGTGGCCTCTTCAGGGACTCCAGGATGGCCAGCTCCACCGCCGATGGACCGTCCTGGGACCCGTCCCTCATCTGCCTCGGAGCCGTCCTCCTCTGTGGGCCTGTAAAACAGCACAAAACACAAAGAAATGAGAAGGCTGCTACTAGATTTTAATTTCAACATTGAAAAAAAAACAAAAACAATAACAGGATATAATCAGATTGGTTGTAGATATTTAGTAAAGGTGATCACAAGGGAATCCCACCGACTAAAAAGGTATCAGTGCTTGCTGTACATATCTGTGGGTGCAGCAGCAGGAGCTCAGGGACTGGGGATGCTCTGCTGCAGAATCAGTTGGTTCTATCAATACAGTATTAAATGTTAACAGGTTCGATATAATAATCGTAGAGTAGACAGTGGTCCCTCATTTATTGCAGCAGGGGTTCTCAGAATAACTAGCCCCTGGTCACAGTTCTCACAATTGATTCTCAAAGTGCAAACCTTTGTAGATTGCAAAACGTAAAAGTATTATTATGCCGCGGTTTGTCTTCATCTGCCCGCCACTTTCGTGCGCCTTTTTCCCTCACGGTGCAGGTGTCTATTTCCGAATGAGGCTCATAGTTATGGGTGTTTTTGTGCTGTTTTTTCTATTGGACGCGATGGTTATCAAAACCAAACGTGATAAATTTGGCAAGCGCAGGAGATTTGTCAATCAGGCTGCAGAATGCAATGCTGTACTGTGCAATAAAAAATCAGCGAAAAAGCAAAGCAGTGACGGATGAACAGCGGGACCACTGTGTGCTGTTTATTAATAAACAATAAAATATATTCCTAAATGATAACATGCATAAAAGCAGAACGGTATTTGTACGTCAGTGGGAAAATAGCGGTGGCTTGCTAGCTTTTGTGCGGCTTCCCCGGGTCAGTGAAAACTTTCAAAAGAGAAATGAATGAACTTACCAGGTTGCCCGATCTCTTCACATATCTTCCTCCAAGCTCGGTCCTTTTTATTCCTGTCTCGGTACTGAAAGCAGCTGGTGTTGTACAGCTCCGAGTTGTTTGCTACCGCATTGATTAGCCTTCCCCTCCATTGAAGTATGAAAGGCTTTGGCTGGATCTGCCCCTTTGACCTAGGTAACAGCCACGTCACCAGGCTCCTGATTGGTTGTCGCGGCGCGATTTGACGCTGGAGTTCAGATTTTTCCAACTCGAGCGGTAGACGCGAAACGCGCGTATGCACAAAATGCAACACAAAAACTCACGCGCGTGGTTTTATTCGCGAGTCAAACGCGCCAGACGCGCTACACTGACGCGCGTTTCACGCGTTTTGGCGTTTTCGCGACGCAAATCTGCTTCCGAATTTTCGCGGGACCCGCAATCGCGCGTCATCGCGCCTTTCCATTGACTTTACATGTAAACCTGACGCTCTATTCGCGTCCATCGCGTTCGGTGTGAACACACTGTAAGAGTCGTACAGATAGTTTTTTTTCATCTCAAACTTGCCTTAAATAAATTCTTTCACCTCGTAATATTGAAATGATCAAGCTCTCTGTACTCTGTGCTTGCCCAAAAGGCCATTTCCTCCTTTTATCTTGTTACAAGCCAGACTTTCAACAAGACCACGTTATAGACTGTATATAAAAGATGGCTTTATCCCCCTTACCGTCATTTGTTTGTTCTAATCCTCATTTTCTAACTTTAATGTTAGATTTAAAACCTTTTGTATTGGTTTTGGAGCCAGGACTTAACATATTTAAGACGAGTCTGTTTTACATGTTAAGTGTAACTAAAGCTAGCAAGTAGAGCAGGGCGATATGGCCAAAAATATTTATCACGATATACATTTAAAAATGTGCGATAACGATATAACTGATAAAATATAACTATAAAATTGAAACGAGACAAAATACTTTACAACTCCACAACTTTATTAGTGAAAAAAACCCCATCAATGTATTTTCACTTAAACAAGCAGCTGTTTTTATGCGGATTAAAGTTTAAAAATTTAACAGTGCAAATGCAAATTCCTCCCTGACAGTTTAACCAAGAGGCATTTCCAGTGGAAACTGGCTGACATATCCTCAGCATAACCATGTATAATATCCACAAAACTTAAAAAAAGGATGCACACACACACAATACGGTAATATTATGTTGAGGCACAGTACGTCTCACTCCGCGAGGCTTCTGACTACGATGGCCGTAATGCTCCGACAATCCATCAAGCGGTGCGGCTTCGTAGCTTAGCAAAGTTGTACTACAACATTTTTGACAAATTCTCGAGCGCCGTGTACATAAAATCGTTTCGAGGTCAGTAAACACAACCAGAATTCATACATAAGGCACACAGGATTATAAGGGGCACTGTCGTGGCTCAAGAGTTGGGAGTTCGCCTTGTAATCGGAAGGTTGCCGGTTCGAGCCCCGGCTTGGACAGTCTCGGTCGTTGTGTCCTTGGGCAAGACACTTCACCCGTTGCCTACTGGTGGTGGTCAGAGGGCCCAGTGGCGCCAGTGTCCAGCAGCCTCGCCTCTGTCAGTGCGCCCCAGGGTGACTGTGGCTACAATGTAGCTTGCCATCACGAACGGTATGATATGGCCCAGCCCTACTAGCAAGCCTCCTTAGCAAGCTGCATCTGTAAAATGTACGGATTCAACGCACACACGTTTACCTGATAACTCCTACTAAGTACTTGTTAATATGCCAGGATTTCACTCTCAAACCCTGGAGCACAAACTCTGTGGGTTGTCTCTAACAGGCCACCAAAAATGCTCCAAAAGGCATCAACAGCATGGTCGAGTGCACCCGTTCACTGACTTGAATTAGCAAAATTGACAGTGGTTGGCTGTTGGGCCGCCACAAACAGTGAATGAGCAAATTAGCTGAACTGTAATGTTTTAACATGGGCGTCTATGGTGAATGACTCACTTCTCTATCATTAGAGGAATTGGCTTCATCTTTCAGCCCTGGAGGTTGATGCTCACCTGTTGGGTATAGAATTAAATTAAAACTTTTTGGGATTACGTTACATGGCTTCCCTTCTTTGTCGGTTTACTAACACATCAGCTCTTAGTTGTCCCCACAGCCGCTTAAAAACTAAAGAATATCAGGTGTTTTCCATTTGTGCTCCACAGCGTCATTACCAGAGAAAAATAGTTTTAAATGACTCTTTAATACTTTCTTCTTGTCTAAGGTACTTGTGCTATCTTTTTTTTTGTATTTTTTTTTTTACTTCTTACACTATATTTATTTTCCTTATTATTTACTCTGATTTTATGCTTTGTTTCTATTACAAATATTAATAAAAATGTTTTTCTATTATCAATCAATCAAAGCTTTATTCGTCACATGCAGGTTGCCCTGCAGTGAAATAGGACCCCCCCCCCCCCCCCCCCCCCCCCGACCTTACATATAGCACAAACATTACATGGGGATACAGGTCAGAGATTGGTAGAATCAGAAAAAAACATTGAAATGTACACTACACTGGGGAAAGTACAAGAGGAAAAAAGAGACCCCTACTCATGCTATGCTTCCATGGTAGGACAGCATGAGAACAGGAAACAAAAAAAACTCCTCTGCACAAGAAGCACATAAATGTCCACAGCACAACATTGTGAAGACATGACAAGCCACAGGGGTGGGTGGGGGTTGAGGAGTAATCCGAAGCGAACACAGCAGCCACCCTGCACAGCGCTACCATTCCAGCGCGGCACACAGACCCGCCGTGCTGCCCCTTCAGGAAACAAGCATTGAAGGCGTTTGGAAGGGAGGGGGGATGAGTGTGTGCTTATCAGCAGTGTTGGGAAGGTTACTTTTAAAATGTATTCCAATACAGAATACATGCCCCAAAATGTATTCTGTAACCTATTCCGTTACGTTACTCAATGACAGTAACGTATTCTGAATACTTTGGATTACTTAATATATTGTGGCGAGTTCAGACAAGGAGGAGACGGAGGTATCGTTTGGTCTTGCTTCCCGTGAGCTAGCCAGGGAGCACAGCCGTTTATTACATTTGCAGAAGAACACACTGCCACTAGCTAACTGCTCAGCGCGGCAACCACAACACACATAGGGCGCCCTCTGACCCCGGAAGGACACACCGTCGCAGCGAGAGGGCGTCACCCGTCACCATGGCAACATACACAAAACATAACTGTACAAGCAGAACCCCAACAGCCCTGACCCGCTACAATATTATCATGCTTTTTACAACAACGTGAATGTACTATTGCTGTGTGATTTATTACTATTACTGAAGGTCCGCGACTCCGAACTGTAGTAAAGGGACCTCTGACTAATGCTGGGCTCACACTGTGCGATTTTTGGCCCATTTTGAGCCGATTTTGAGTCGTGCGATCGTTTTGGCGATCGGCCCGATTTTGGCCTTCATCGTGCGTCGTGCATCGTGTAGTATACGTGAGGTAACGAGAAGCGATTGACACCTCACGACCAGCTCCCGATCATCAATCGCTTGGTCGTGAGGGTGTCACCGCAGTTTGCCACACTGCGCACGCGCAAACACAAATGTCAGCGAAAAAGACGGCGTAGCACGGCAGTGCAGCGTGTGATCTGGACACAAGCGATGGAGGCACAACCTGTAGAACCATCCGAGCCCTTTCGATGTGGCCTCACAAAATTATCACGACCACAACAACCGTGAAAATAGTTGGATCGACACTGCTGCTCAATCACAGCTGCCTGACCAATGTTTTTCATTAGCAATTTAGCAAAGTTGATGGTGGTGGTGTGTCTGTGTGAGTGAAAGACGGAGAGGGAGAGCGAGCGACAGAATTTCTGTTATAACCTTCATTTTTATGGACGCAGTGTGAGCACTCAGGTCGCATCAGAGCATCGGGCCGTATAGTGTGAGACCCTGCATCGTGACCTATGAACTTCTAACCCCTGCGAGTCAATCGTACAGTTTGAGCAGGAGCTGAATCGCGCGACTGAAAAAAATCGCACAGTGTAAGCCCAGCATAATACGGCGGGGTCCCTGTCGGCTGGTAGCCGAAAAATAGCTCTACTTTGTTGTGTGGGTCAACTTTTCTTGCGACAGACAGAGAGAGGCGTTGAAAGGCTGCTCCAACGGAACTTGTTGTTTTCGGAGGAAAACACGAACACAGTGTACAGTCGAGTCTTAATAGCTTACTTACAACTGGGCTCGTCAGGCACTCTTCTTGGCTGCAGTGGTTATTATTATATTTACATGCTTCCAGCTCCCGTTTTTGCTCGATGACTGCTCGTACCTTTCCACTCCCCCTTTTCTCCCTCCTAGCGCTCACAGACACATAACGTGTATGGCAGTCCATTCTCCCAGCAGCACGGACTACACATGCTACATTCTTTAGAGCAGGGGTGCTCACACTTTTTCCGCATGTGAGCTACTTATAAAATGACCAAGTCAAAATGATCTACCCACTACAAAAATCCAAAACATATACTTATTTATAAATATATTGAGGATTCTTTATATCTACAATGTATACATGCATAACCGCAATATCCAATATTTCACAACACAATTAACTATGTAAATTTTTTGTCATTACCTGAGTTTACTCTGATGACTTGCACTGAATTGAATCAGCCAGGGATGCATAGTCCGGACAGTAGCTGCTGACGGCCAGGTTTAAGAGAAAAAACCGAGAGCTAAAAATTGGAGTTAACTCGCTGACTAGCTTGTCAGTTTTACTACACTTCGCGCCGCTGTTTGCGCATGCGCAGCGACCTAAGCGTCAGAAAAAATCTGATGTAATCTGACTGGCTTCCCTGTATCAATCAAGTGACGGGATGGATGATAGGCTGGCATCTATTTTTTTTAATGCCATGCGATCTACCAATACTACCTTTGCGATCGACTGGTCGATCGCGATCGACGTATTGAGCACCCCTGCTTTAGAGCTATGCTTGTAGCATTCTGCCTGTTAGCTTAGCACAACAACAACGAAAAGGCGCTCTCTCACCCAGGAAACACACAGTCGCAGAGAGAGAGAGCGTCGCCCTGTAACCATGGCAACCGTAACGCTGCCGCCTGGAACAAAAGAACGTAGCTGTCAAACAAAACCCAAACAGTCCTGACCCGCGACAAAATGAAACAGGAAAGTACCCCAGTGTATTCCATTTATTTCAACAAAGTAACTGTATTCTGAATACCACCTTTTTAAACGGTAACTGTAACGGAATACAGTTACTCATATTTTGTATTCTAAATACGTAACGGCGGTACATGTATTCCGTTACTCCCCAACACTGCTTATCAGTGTAAGTGTACGTGTGTGCGTGTCCAGAGTTCAGCGGAGACAGTGTCCTTCGCTCTATCAGGCTAAGTAAACAGTCTGCCAGCCAACCCAGGTGGCCTTCATGGGACGGGAAGAATAGTCATCACACAGTCGTTATCAGGGAGTTGTTTTGGTGGGCTCCAGCCTTGGGCCTGCAGCTGGCGCCGTGGTGTCCGAATGTTGAATATTGTTAATTTCTGTTTTGTGAGCAGCTCGAATTTTAGCACTCTGAGACAGGTCCCTCAACTTCGCGTTGAAGAGCTGCGAGCCTCCCCATGATGGTATCAAACTTCAGTTCCAAGGTGTTGTCAGTCTTTTGATTCTGAGACTTCACAACTGCAGTGATCCGTTCTGCGATGTTTTCCAACTGTTGCTCAAGGGTGTCATTTTGAGCAGGCCTCTCTCTGATGTTTCCCCTCATACGCTCAATGGTGTTGTTTTGAGCCTTCACAGCAGCAGTAAGCGTCTCCAAGGTGTTGACCATATTACGTTCGTTGTGAGAGGTCGCACCTCGTCCCCGCGCTTCGAATCCAGCGGGCAGCCATGTGGGGGTTTGAACAGCCGGTTCTGCTCTCTTATTTCTCCGATAAAGCAGGGCTAGGCCAACGCCGATCAGCATGAACCCTGTTATCATGGTTCCGAATAGGTAGATATCTTCAGCGTCCTCGATCGACAGTCCCGCCAGGCACACGGTCCTCCAGTTCTGCCACCCGTCCATCGTGTAACCGGCAGGGAAAGTCCCTCCAGGGCACTCAGGCTCTCCCGAGCCCCGACTTCTCGTTGAGAAAAGGGTGTCAATAGCACTCAGGGACCAGTTGATCAAATCCATAATTCTCTTTTAAGTTTAGAGAACGACAGTGAGAGGCTGTTCCAGGGAAAGTAATGCACGCAAGACAAGACAAGGACATAGATGCTAAGCAGGGAAGATAAGGGTGAGGAGGAGAGGAGAAAGTGCGACCGCCTTCGCTGAGAGCTGAGAGCTGTCCTCTGTGTGTCGTGTACGGTCTGTTTGTTTGTTATTTATAACGATTTAATGTTGACTGTACGATGCCAGTGTGTCCTGTAAAGAACTAAATAACTAAGTTTTCAAAAATACTAGACAAACATTAGTGATGGCGACTAGTCAGCCGGCTCGGTGGTATCCTAGCAACAACAATACCTAAATCACACCTGGTGGTTTTTCTTTGTAGGCTCCAACAGAGAGAACCAGGACAGCTTGTTATTTTTCAGCCTTTTAAAACGTGTCTTGCGTAATTGGTTACAAATAGTATTCAAAGCAGCCTTTTTTTAATCCTCTTTGTCATCTTTTTGCCGAGTCCTGCTTGGACACGTGGGCATGAGCATGTGTTGCACTCGCTGACCACTCACTGGGCTCGTATTCTCACCTTTAAAGGTCATCCGCAGTTGGAAACAATGCACGTTACACTCATCGCTCCTGAGATGTTACAAACATTTGTGGTGAAATGAATTCCACATAATGGCGGCGTCGAGTAGTTGCATGTTGTTGGTTTGTTTATTAATTTGATCATTCCTCTGTTTTTGCTCCATCTGTGCACCCTTCTGTCTCTGCTTCCCACATACATCCAACACACATTCTGGCTGCATCCAGTCACAATAGGCTCTTGCATAAGGAGTCACGAAGCACAGCGCATGTGGATTTTACGCGCTCGGTATGTCTCATGCTACGGCGTCTTTCATCGCTCATCAGTTCTCTTTTATCTCACGTGGGGGTCACATAACTGTCGTAGGTTGATCCATATTCACAGCGAGACTCCCCCCGGTGTGCAGAGCCAGCCCCCCCAACCCCTCCGAGCGTCTGACACCGTCTGTGTGGCACTCACTGGGGAGTCCCTGAAGTTAGACTCCAATATTGAAGAAATCATATCGCTGAAAATGGCACCTCAGCCTTTAAAATACATTAATTGATCCCGTAAGGGAATACTTGGTGCACTCGCTGCACAGAGATATCAGAGAGGAGCTACATGGCAGCTGCCCTCGGGGTGCGTGCCTTTTCTCTTTAGATAAGATCAACAGCTTATTCCTTTTACAGAGGATTTTATGACCCTGCTCACATCCAGAAGCTTGTTTTCAGACATGCTGAGGATGGATTGGTGTTGGGCGTTTGGTGCATCAGTGGTAATAAAAACAAAATCTGTCATTGGGCCTTATTCTGCCCAATGATACCAGAGAACTATGGTTTAAAGAGAAAGACCAAGAGATGGTTTTCATCCCCCCTTTTACCCCTTTAAATATAAGTAAATACATTTTTTAAATCTTTTTTGGCTTATATTTCAGACGTTATACTGTTTGCTAGTCTTGGAATACCCACTGGAGCTTATAGGCAGCTTTGCAGGGAGGTTTGTTGTGATCTGCGCAGCCTTAGTCACAATTCAGCCTTTCATGATTTTCTCTTTTTTAACTTCGACATTTCAGTTTGTTTCATGTGTGTCTGACCTCTCGTCTTCAAGCCTCTGGTGGTTTGGAAAGCAGATGAGTTCATCAGTATGACTAGCGCAAACTTTGATGTTTCATCAAGTGCCTCAACAAACAAACTATATCACTGATTAATGATGCTCATTCACAGTACAGCCTGATAAGATCCATGTGCGTTCTCACATAAAACAAGCGCATCAGTATAAAAATGATATACAAAATACCGTAGGACAGCAAAACACCAGAAAATGTGAAGAAATGACAGGTTTTGATCGATGACACAAGCCTCAAAGCCTCAGAGGGCATTTTTCCAGGCCGTTCAGTGAGCTATCCATCTATCTGTTCATCCGTCCACCAGTGCAATGTCTTTTTCTGTCCCCAAATATATTATATTGGATACTAAGCAAGGATATGAACTGCTGAGTGTTCATCCTTACTGCTGACTTGCCAAACATCTTTGGCAAGCACTCAAAGTGCTCAGGAGCTGGCCGGCCCTCATGGTTATACAGTTGGCTTGTACCTGCCAGGAGCTTCACAGCTTCCATTATCTGTCACTTAGAGGAAGAGAGGGGAGGTTTAGGTCAGAAAAAGTTCACACGCTCTGTGTATTAAAAAGTACTTTGTTGGCGATTCTAAATAGCTTAAAATGCTGCTGCGGGACTTTATTGCTGATGCTTTATAGTGAATGGAATCAAGTGTTTACCACTGAGGTGGCTGTGTGTTATATATGTTGTCATTTTTTGACCGGTAATGGTTCTGTGTAGAGACATCTTGGTTCTTGACAGTGCTGTAGTGCACCAACTAACGATTATAAAATCAGGCTGGAAACAATAACGTTAGGGAGTGACTGTCGGTGATGACACAACGTGATCAAATTGGGCGAGCGCACTTCTGGATGTCAGTGTTGTGCAATTACTGTAACCGATTTCTGAGCCAATCATTACCGAGCCTCCATTATTTATTCACCAAAACTTGTTTCCCTCTCATTTTATACATTATTAAAGAAGCCAAAACCACTTCTGGTTTACAGTTATGTTTTGATCTTGCAAGTTTATTATCTCATTATCTCAGGATAACATAGTTTTTGTGTCCTCATAGCAAGTTCATCGTCAGAGTTGTCTCACACAGGAAAAGTTCATTTTCATGTTGGTTTGAAAACTTCACTCAGAAAGGATGGAGAGCAGCTGTTCTCGAACTTGTTGGCCTGCATTTGTTTTTGTTGTCTTTCTTTATATTTATTATTGCAGAAAACATCATAAACAATTAATCATCTTCTAACCATGGTAAATACAGTCCTGATTTTCTAGATATGAAGCAACATGTACCTTTTAACCATTTTGGTCTAACAAACCAAAATCACCGATAATAATTCAGAAATATTGCAATTTCTTCCCCCAAAAGGTTTGCACGTCTATTTTTTAACACATTTTTAGCATAACTGAAGAATTCATATGATAATTACGACCAAATTCTATATGAATGTTTACGATAATAATGATTACATTTCCAAAATGTCAAAGTTCAAGCAATCAGTCCCTTCAGTTCAGTTGAGTGTTGTTGAAAGAGTAATCTTTATAGGAACAAATCTGAACGTTTGATGTTTTAAATCATATCCATACTCAAACAGGTTTTCAGCTTTGTTTGCTGCAGTGATCGAGGTCGTGCAGGCTCTTAACAGTGTTTTCCTGCATTTATCTTTCCTGTACATTTGTCATTAATTTAAAATATATTTCTTTATTCGGGCTCAAATGGCTCACACTAACTGTAATGCCTCTGAGGCAGCTAATGTTTGCCCATTCTCCTAGTTTCCCTCATTGCTTTTAATAGTGCTCATTAAAAGGCAGACGGGTAGGTGTTGTAAAGGTAATTTTCTTGGTTTTGCTACGGCGATTACTGTCGGGGCGTCTTGTTCTCTTTCAGCAGCACATTCTCAAGCTCTCATTTCCACGGTGCTGGTCATGGAATAACCGTCTTTAAGTATGATGTACAGTTCATGGGTTTACACATGTCAAGTCACTGTGGCGCAAACGCACAGCTGTGTGAATAATGCAATAATGTCAGACACGAGCCAAATGCTGGATTTCTGTAGCGAGATGTGATTCATAGAAATTACATTATAGTCGGATTTCCTGGTGAGCAATTTTAAGCCCTGAGAAAACTCCACTCGGTCATTTTCATGAGGTTTGGTCTGAAGATAATCTGTGCTAGATTGATGAACCTGATTAAAATCTGGCACTTTTACTGTATGGCGCATAAGTCATGAGCCAACCCATTGTTGTTTTGCAAGGAAAATGTGAAATATGTACAGTAGTCAGCGAAACATGCAAAAATGAATGGAAGTTTGTGCAATTCTAAAAATCTTGAAAGTCAGTA
The DNA here is from genome assembly GCF_965226115.1 of Aulonocara stuartgranti. Lineage (NCBI taxonomy): Eukaryota > Metazoa > Chordata > Actinopteri > Cichliformes > Cichlidae > Aulonocara > Aulonocara stuartgranti. Next base: position 4,411,749 of record NC_138944.1, on the reverse strand, counting down.
TTTGGTATGACCAAGAAATTCCCAGAAGTAGGAACATTCAGGAACATTCATCCAAGCTTTCTGAAGTGCAACCAAAGCTTTTCTTTGTGTGTTGGCTGCGTTTTGTTCCACTCTGTTAAGATGATGCCACACTGCTTCAATAATGTTGAGGTCCAGACTCTCGAGAGGAAAATCTATTATTGATGGTGTTCTGCTGTGTGATCTTATATCCAGGTATGCTTTTACTGCAGTGGCCACGTGTTAAAATACATTGCAAATCAGACACTTCCCAGATGGTATTACATGGTGTATCAAAGGCTGTGTTCGTATTTCCTACGTCTGATAAGATCTCCATCACCACTGACTGAAATCCTCTCCAATCCACTCTTGTACCAGACTTCCAGGAACTTTCAGCTGTTTGTTTTACACGTTGATTTTAGCGTGAGATGAGGATTTTAGTGAAGCACCACTGATAATGACACGAGCCTTTTAGTAAACGTATTCAGTACTAAGCAGTGAAGCAGCTGTCTATGATTGATTTTTAGAGATAAAGGTTAACAATGTCCTTCCGGCCTTTTTGATTTAAACCAACGATGAAAAACGAAAAGGTTAAAATGGTTTTAATAACAGAGGTATATAAAGTCGTCGATATTTTTTTATCATCTTCTCCAGTGGTGATAACAAATAGTCACGGGTCAGATGAGTTGCCCGGGTATTGATTATGTCAGAGGTATGTGTTGCTGGTCATTTTGGCGGCTGATCCTTTGCAAGTCGTCAGCTTACAAATTGCAGTAATAATTGGTGGATTTACACAACATCACCAAGGTTGCAGAGGAGAAAAGAGTACCTTGTTATTGGAAAGTACTTCTGGGTGCTCTTCCAGTCCACTCTCCTACTCTTAGCCACCAACCATCGAAAATTTGATGAACTCCTGCTTTGTTTTCTGAACTGAGTGGTTTCCCAAAAGGTTGATTCTGTTCACCTGACATAACGTTTTTATTTGGGGGGGAAACGTTTCGTCACTCATCCAGGTGACCAGAATCAAGCTTTTTGGGATTTACTTACCTGGATGATTGAGCATGCATCAAGACAGCCGAGTGGTTTCTGTCATATTTCGGGGTCAAATTGATTGGGTGTGCAGCATTGGTTAGTGAGGGCGATATCTGCCTTTACAGCATACCAGGGCCACCCTTGGAAAAACCAAAAACCTGTTCTGATGGTTGTCAAATTTCTTCTTTGTTCTTTTTTTTGTGCGGAAAAGAAAGAAGAATAACAAAGCACCCAGTTCTTAGAGGGATATGGTGACTTTATTCATGGGACATGGGGTTACACCAGTTGCCCACACGCTCGCTCCACTTTGAGAGAGTTGAGGTTGCTCTCATGCCAGAAAAGCTGAGGGATCTGATTAGGTGGTCATTCCTACAAACATATGTAGCCGCCCCGAGCTGCTGCAGTGGAACACAAATCTTAATTACTGTTGACAATGACAGATGCACGCACAAATTGATTTGTGATTAACTTGATTAAAAAGTCCACTTGGAGTTTATTACGTGACGACTGCAACCTGAAGCCTTTTGCACGTGGCTCTCACATATGATCTGAGCTAAACAGTGCATGTATCTTTGATGTCGCTCTGTGTCTCGGGTCTTGTGCTCACAGGGTTACAGTATGTGTTCTGCACACAAGTGTATGAGTGCACACATATCCTGCCTCCCATTTCTTTTCGGCCTCTGAGTAAGCACCTAAGTGCAAATGTAAATTTCTTCAGATGTGTTGTGATGATAGTACTGAGCAGTTGCCACTTTGTCCTCTGAGTAAACTATTCGACATACAGTGAGCGCGGCTGACACAGCCATCTGTGTTGTGTTGTGTGTGTTGCAGGATCCCTGGCAGGCTCAATGACAGACGCACTCCCCTCGGAGAGCTCAACTGGATCTTCACAGCCATCACCGACACGATCGCCTGGAATGTTCTGCCCAGAGGTGAGGCGCTCACACGCAGGCACACAGTTTTGTTTAACAGTCGTGAGCAAGCTGTTCTCACCAAAATAATGTACCTTAAAAGATCTTAAGAAAGACATTAGTTGGGTTAGAAATAGTTTTCTTATGATGGAAAGTGAGTGCATCCCAAATTAAACTCATCTCAACTTCCAAAACAAATGTTGGGAATGAAAGACACTGGGAAAATATCACAGCCTGGAAAGCACACTAAAAAATAAACCATCAGCTAAAAAACCTCAGCGAGCTTTAGAGGTGCACATCTGTGATTTCTCTGTGGACATCAAACTTAGTGTTTCAGTCCAGGTCAGGTTTTATGAAAATCTTGTGAATGCGAGAGGCTGAGAAGTCAGTGTGGCTGAAGAGTGCCACTGATGGTTGCCAGTGTTTTGCTAGATACGGCAAAAATGAGCCGAGGTTTCTGAGCGACAGCATCTGCTGCAAACCAGCTAAACTGTGCACAGTAATGGATTTTTCTGGGGTTAACCCGCCTGTCTGCTGAGGTCTAATTAAATAGGGAAACCTAAACCAGGGTTAATCCCAGTGGAGACTTTGAGTCCAGTGACTGCTGTCTGATGGTGATTCTGGATGTTTTGGCTCTACATGGGAAGCCGAGCTGCTTGTAGCAGAGACGCAATGCGTTTCCTGACATTTAGAGCTGGTGTAGGAGCAGGTTTATGGTACTCTGTGTGAGTTTCGAAGCTATAAATCGGATGACCATGCCTGGTGCAACTCGTTCTCCTTCAGATCTGGTCAGCCTCATTTCACGAACAGCTCTTTCTTTAAGAGGGTATAAATACTCATAATTTCCATAACGTACTTGTGCCAGGGTGCCGTCACAGAGCACATGAAAAAGCCAGAATTTGCTTTTGGCCATGTCATCATAGTCCTTGCTCACTGCCCATCCCACTCACCAGATTGCGCCCCCTCTGACTTCATCCTCTTCTCCAAAAAGAAATTAAAGGTAAAGCGTTGACATTTTCCAGCAATTAGCAGAAGCAGTGAAGTGACTGTAGTGGTGTCCAAGGTGACTTCCTTGACCTTGGTTTAGTTTTTGTTTGTTTTTCTTTTTTTCAGTCACAGAACCTTATAGCAGGGATTACCAAAACCAAAATATATGAACTAATACAATAAACAGATTGAACAGATACTCTTGCTTAACAACCCACAATAACAGTTAGTTTAAGCTAAAATACAAGTCAGTTCTAATCCAGAAATGAAATGGATAAATCTGGATGAGTGGCTGGAAGTTCTGCTTATTTGCTTCTATTTAATGTTTGTTTTCCACATTATGTCATTGTTCCATCACTTATGCACTTACGGGCTGCTGTATGTGCCCTGGTGCTTTTTTCTTTTCATTTTAATGCATATGGTTTAAGTTGCCAGAAGATGAAAATCAGCCAATTAAATCAAATCTGGCATATTTCCGTCAATGTCAATATCCATTTTTGAAAATGAACATAAATCAAACCATTGTTGTATTTCTCTATTTAGGGGCAATGAAGCCTTATAACATATTTATATCACAATAAATTATGAAAAAGAAGGTAAGAGTTTAATTTCTTCTAAAATGATTAGAGAAGCAAACATGCAGGAACATTTCCTCTTGTTGGAGCCGGAGACACATCTGAGGCGCGCTGCAATCTTTAGTTGAACATGTTTGGGCTGTGATTAAAAATGAAATGACCCCATGTGTTTCAGTTCTCAGGGAGCTCAAATTAGGGCACCTAATAAAAACTGCGCAGTAGTGACGCATCAGCAGTGCTAAAACTTTGAGAACGTCCCCAGTGGTAGAAAATAGTGAAGCTGTTTTCTATAAAATGCCAAAAGTGCAGTACGTGCAGGTTGGCTGCTCAAATTGAGATTAATTGTGTTTGGAGCGTCTAGCAGAGTAATTGGGGACATCATTTAAACATAATTTGGCAGACATAAAAACCCGTATACACACACACGCACACACACACACACACACACACACACACACACGTAGCAAAACTCCTGCTTACAACACACAGCGCTGCCATTAGCCGTTACCCTCAAGCTCAGCCTCCCCAGATAAAAACGCACACAATTTCCTTTTTTTCTACATGTTGTTACAGTTTGCATGCATCGCACGCAGATTCCCTCATTGGCCACCTGTCTGTTGAATGCAACACACATCCACACAGAGGAGGGCTCAGACTCTCATGAGACAAACTGTATCCCAGCTAGAATAGCAATGTGACAAGGCTGATGGCTGCAGAAGCCTTTTAAACCCTCGGGGCTCTGCTGTTAATGAAGCATCTCGCATCAGAAAGAATCCCTGTAATGAAGGCACTGCACACCTAATCCAAATCTCTCTCTCTCTCTCTCACACTCACACACACACACACACACACACACACACACACACACACACACACACAATGACACACACAATGACACTTCAGTGTTTAAACAGCCCAACACTAGCAGTGGGCACAGAAGCTGTCAGACAGTGTCTCGTAAAATATCCCCAACACACAAGCGAAGTAATCATAATCATAAGCTAAGAGATTGCCATGGGATTGGCCTGGCCCCATTACAGTGAATTGGTGAATACACTAATGAGTTGACGAAAACGTGACTGCGACACGGCTTAAATCTGCATTTTCCTGCCCTTTATATTCTCTAAGCATACAAACAAAGTAGCCCATTTTTCTCTAAAGTAGTCGCCTCGCTCTAGTTAAGCTTCTTTTTGTTTATCGAGTCTTTCAGGCCCCCGTTTCCTCCCACATGCAAACTTATCTCTGTGTTCACTTAAATCATTTGATGTTCCCTTTCTCTTTCTGCAGATTTGTTCCAGAAGTTGTTTCGTCAGGACCTGCTGGTGGCCAGCTTGTTTCGCAATTTTCTGTTAGCAGAGAGGATAATGAGGTCATACAACTGCACACCAGTCAGCAGCCCCCGCCTGCCCCCTACATACATGCACGCCATGTGGTAAGACGCACACAAACGGAGCTCGGGGCTCACTTTCACGCACACCGGTAACACAGATGTCCACAGCTTTGCAAAGCAGAAGGCAAGAGTACGAGGGAGAGTCATCCTTGAGGCTTTGCTGTTTGTTCAGGCGCACTGCAGTTGGAGTTTGAACAGACTTTCTAACAAACACACGTTATGATTAGAGAGCAGACAGTGTTGCCTTTTTTATGTGTGCCTGTTTAATGATTGTTAGTGTGGGGCTATTAAAAAAGGCCATGAGTCTGGCATCTTATGCACAAAAGGAAAAATCTGCCTCAGGGCTCAATTGTTCTAAAGTTATGGGTTTGATTGTTAAATGTTAAATGTCTGAAACTGTTTTCCATCAGGAATTACTTTGCGTCTTTCTGACCATTTAGTTTGGTTTTGCAATTCCTCATTTTACCAAAGCAATTAGGATAAACACTTTGAATGCAGTGAGATATTTCTGGGAGTTTAACTGCACTTGTAGAGAGTTTATGGAGCTCTCATTCAACTTCATCTTTGTGCATTCAGTAGACGTTTTCACAGACGTGCCACCCGCCTGCTGTTCAAATCTTCTGTTTTCAAGAGTAATCCAGTCAGAAGAAGCGACCTGAGAGCGTGACACCAGAGCTGATCGTGCTCACGCATGACAGTGTTTGTTTTACTACCGGATGCACTGCAGCCTGTTTTACCCGTGTCGCAGAAACAGCTCTGTGCTCTGTCTGAAAACAGAAGCAGGAGAAGGTGCACAGTAGCTGAGCATCTGTATGTGCAGCAGTGTGACCAAGAGCGTTGCTGTCACTCTAGTCTATAAGCAAAAACAGGACAGGGTGCGTCAGGGTCTGCGTAAAAATGTAGACCCATCTGTGTAACTACAGTTACTACAACATATTAAAAGTGCCTTATTTACTCTCACAACCTCTAAATATAATGTTGAAGTGTAAGCCAAAACACGTAGGTGTCTTTATTTGCTGCTTCTCTGGAGCATATGCACGCTCTTCATTTATACTAAGTTTAGTTTCCACGAATCTTGTTTCTCATTTATCTTTGCATGTTGACAGTTTCCAGTTTGGCTCCATGTGCTGCTCTCTCCCACATGGCAGAGGCACACAGCTGCCTTCACCAGGGGCGGGGCAAAGTCTGTGTTTATGTTGATTGACTGGTAATTTTCACAGTATACCTGTAATACCAGTAACAAAGCAGGAAAGTGTGTTCTGATATGGAAAAGTACTTGTATACTCTATGTATATCTTTATGATTCACAAATACACCTTTGCATATGAAGTCTTTTTGCTGCTCACGCGAGGGGGTCGCACAGCGGCCTGCCTGCCTCCATCTCATCCTTATTCCCGACCATGTTCTTCTGTCACACCATCTGTCCTCCTTCACTACATCCATGAATGTTCTCTGTAGCCTTCCTCTTTTCTTCTCCTCGGCAAATGTGTGTGTTTTTAAATAGAAAATTCTTTATCTTTGCATCAGGACGGTCGAACACTAAAACTTATGTCTAAACGCTTAAAACTTAAGCCTCAGTTTTTAAACTGGGTCGATGGGTGAAGCTGAGGGAGTTATCACCTATCACAAGATGCACGTTGCATCTGCAATCCAAACAAAACCTGTTTGGGTGTCTTTTAGTCCACCCAAGTGCTGAACATTCCCTTCTTTAACAGCAGGCCTGGCCTTTATTATGAATTAAAATTGTGAGGAATTAAATCAAAACGGGCAATTGGCCACCTGTGTGTTTGTCCTGACTGGGTTGTTTACACATGGAGGCCAGAACTGTTGTTTGTAGCATGCTGTAAGCATGTTAGCATGTATCTGCTGTAAAACTGAGTGTCGGCCTCAAGTGGTCATTTGAGGAACTGCAGTTATTTTCCTCTTTTGTTTCGTGGCATGAGAAGAGTGTTTGCTCTTCTCATGCTCACTTTGTCTGCGCACTACAGAACCTTGTTGCTGTAGCCTGATGTGGTGACTGTGCGGACGAGCGTCATTTAAAACAAAGAACAGATGACTCTGCATGGTCATTTCTCATCTCTGTCATTTTACTTGGTAGGAGCGTCACTGCTGAAACCCTTCTGTGCCTCAGATCTATTTTGTAGTCAACATAAATGCAGTGCAGAGACGAGACAGGTTGGATTTAGAGTAAAAGTGCTGCCGTTTCTTTTCCCACCCACTCACATTAACCTGCAGCCAAATGCGTCCACCTTTTGACTGAAAGCAACGAAAAAGCACTTGTCCTCTGGGGGATGTTAAAAGACTTTGTGGGACGTCTTTATCTGTGTCAGCCATGGCAGATTTAGTTTAAAAGCAGCCACACCACAAAAATAAACCGGGGGAAAAAGAAAAAACCTTTTTGAATTATTTAATAACACAAAATAAGAGTTTAAAGGTTTTACTTATACTCACACAGTTTGGGACTGACAAGTTTCTGCATCATTTTACTGATTTATTAGTCATGTGTTCTCGTAACTACACTTGTAAACACAGAGACGAGCTTTTAAAGTCTTTTAGGCATTGCTAGGAACATTATCCCATCGTCTATCTTGCTTTACTTACACCAACACTTCTCCCACTATCTATTGTTTCTCCTCTTGGTCTTCTATAAATGCCTCCCTCCATCTCTCCCACTCATTATCTGGCTTGTGTTTGGGAAAAAAATCTCTCACTCTCATTGCCTCGAGGAGTGACTTGTTGTGTAACAGCCTGGCATCACTTATTGTAAAGAATACTGCTCTTTACTGAAGCAGTAGCCTTTCATTCTCATGCCTACCCACTTTTTTTTTTAGTGGGTACATTACAGTTTACCGCCAAAGAAATGAAGAGTATCACTTTGTTTCACAGCAGCACATGCAGTATTAAGCACGACAGATTAACAGCAGAGAGGCGCTTTAAGAGTGCAGAAAATTAAACCGAATGGACAATGAAAAAGGGACGTGCTGGAGATATAAGGCTGGTGGAAAAATAAAAGTTTGGATGAACATAGATGGGAAAGGAAGGGAAACATAGAGGAGGAATTAAGCAGTTTGGGTGCTCGTTGATCGATGTTGGTGCCTGAACACCAACAGCAATTGTTATTCAGATGGAGGAGATGGGAGAGAGCAGATAAACCCCAGGTTGATTGCTCCCTCGTGGGCAGTTTTAGTGTGGGAGTGTGCGTGGGTGTGTGTCTGCTTTATATCTGCGCTCCTGTTTGCGCGTTGCTGCACCACTCTCTGCAGGCAACGCACTCGCACACACAAAAAGAGCTTAGTCAGCGCCAACTGGTCCCCTGCTCTGTCCCCTCATCGCACACAGACGGGCTTTGGTGTGATGAGTTACTCATTCGGATTCGCAGACATCATCCAAGTTAATGCTGTCATCCTAAACAGTGCAGCAGCCTCCTCCCCGTGAGTGTGTCCTCGCTGATAGCACTGCTCTATCTGCTGGTTTCCACACCATTGGGTTACATAAACACCAGCAGGGATGGAGATTTGTTGGCAATGTGTGCACACAGATTGTAATCCCAGTACTTGACGTTATGAAACCGAGAAAACACGTTTAATTCAGAGCGATTTTTTTATAATATTAACATCATATGTCCAAAAATAAGGCTCTCGCAGCTCTGTCAGCGCCAATGGATCTATTAATGATTACCATAACTCTGAAGGATGCTCCAGCAGCGTCTTCCCTCCTGTACTTGTAGAAGTTTTACTTTTTGTACCATATCAAGAAACAAACTGTATCTAAAACCAACAATAATTGTTCTCCGAAACTAAGGAAAGCAGCTCGTATAACAACATCAGTAGCAGTCACACATGGCCACATTTTTTTAAACAATGTCTTTTTATTAAGAGTTTTTTTTTTTTTATACATATGGACAAAAAGAGAAGAAAGGGATTACAGATGGTCTGTACATTCGGGGTAATCAGCCCGTACATTTAAGGCTGTGAAATAAAAGAAGAAGAAAAGAGAGAAACATAACTTAATCCCTGCAAAATAATCCCACCCAGGTCACTGCCCTGTACACTGTATTTCCACACCTGACATAAGAGAGTTTGCTGAAAAATTCTTATAGATTTTGAAATGCATGAAGGAAAGGACCCCACATGCTTTGATTTTTCCCAGTAGAGTTCTGGAGTAAATGTCTGATTTTTTTTTTTTTCCCAGTTTTAGACATGACATGAGGTCATATAACCACTGTTGGGAGGGGCAGCATCCCGCCACCTCCGTAGGATTGCCCTCCTAGCCAACAGGGAACAGAATGATAACGCCTGTCTTTTAGAGGCCTTTAGAAGCAAATATGATCACATTTAAAGAAGCATTTTAAAACGAGTTTTAAAGTTGCTGTATGGCAAACGGATCATTACATTAAGTAACAGCACTACAAGTAATATATAGTTTTAAGTTACAGTGGAGAAAGAAGCGGTTTCCACTAAGTGGGGAACTTCTTAGCAGCAGTGCAGTCACAGTATGATGTGACCCTGAAAAAATTGCAGTTTGCACTGAATCTAGATGGAGTCATAGGAGTGCCAGTGTTGATGATAAGCATGAAATTGAAAGTGTTAAGGATACACATACTATAATACTGCAAACAGTCCAACTCGGGTATAATGAAGGTCACTGACTCACTTTCTAGTTTGTTGAATCTTCTTTCTTCAGTAGCTGCACACCATCTACTCACTTTATGGCTAACTAAAGTAAGCTCATTCCCTCCTCTGTTGTTGCACTGGCCTGTGCCTGTGATATCACATCTCCAGTGTGGTTTTTGTCCCTCCCTTCACATGACTTCATATTACATGTTAGTCTGCACAACCTGCTTGGGTGGTCAGTAGAAGTAATTCAATTAAAAATGCTCCAAAAAGCATCAGCAGCACAAAACAGAGCAGAGGTCTAATTCAGTGATGAGCGACGATGAGGCCCAGCCGACACCGGTCGACTCCTTATGTCAGGACGACTGTCAGTCAAGGCTGGATATGAGTTATTAAAAAAGGGGATAAGCTGCCCACTGAGACCAAACCCTTTCTTTGTATCAGACTATAAAAAGGCTTTTTATCAAATCAAAATCAAATCACTTTCATTGTCACATCACATGTGCAGGCACACTGGCACAGCACATGCGAGTGAAATTCTTGTGTGCGAGCCCCACAAGCAACAGAGATGTGCAAACACAACAACACAAACGAGCAAAATACAAGAATGGCCAACCTGAAACTAATAAATATATGTACAATATATAATAGTGTATGCATTTCTGGATGTGTATACTAAATATTTTCCTACGTGTGTGTGTGTGTGTGTGTGTGTGTGTGTGTATACACATTTTTACAAATTAAATAGTAAAAAAAAAAAATAATAATAATAATAATAAAATATATAAAATATACAGAGTTGAATATGTGCAAAACAAGTGGCATTTATATACAGTGTGGAGTGCATAATGTTTTATTGCTTTAAACTTCGACAACTTCATATGTGTGTCTATGGAGGCTGGCTCACTTTTTAAGCCAGCCTCATCACACTTCTAGAAATAAGTTGCCCAGCTAGTCTAAAGCTACTGTAGCAACTTCAGCGTAGCGTCTAAATAAGCACGAGGATTAAACCCGATTGGGTTGGTTAGCAAGGTGTTGTTCCACGTTTGTCTTTAAAAATGAGTTGGATAAAAACAAAATAACACAATACAGCACTCTGACTTGTGCATCTAGAGGAATCATTTGTTTGCTAACTGCAATGTAAGATATTCATGTAAACAGAAGTCTTAGTTGAAACAGTGCATGAATATAATCAGGGCTAGTACGTCAAAAATTAGGCCTCATATGGCACCAACACTGTAAAACGAGCAGCATCTGTTCTTAATAGAGCAGTAGTGTGTGTTTGCACGGGTAATATTTTCACTGGAAGGCGACTACACCGGCTCCTGAATAGATATATGCTTCTGTTTTTGCAGCAGCTGACAGAAGCTGGAATAGCCACAAATGCTTTCTACATGCTGTATTGCATGTTTGCATGTTACACATTCATCAGTGGGTCCATTATGTCTTTAACAATGTGCTGTTGACCAAGAGTGCAACTCTATTATATCACATTGAGATAATGGGAAAGGCCATTAAAGCAGGAGTCTCAGACAGAGTGAACTCAGCATCAGTGGTTCAGCATCACATTACGTTGCTGCGTATCGACTGGGAACATGACTCAACCCCCGCCTCCTGTTAACTGAGGGGAAAAAGCCCCATCGAGGCCCAGAGTTCAATTGTCTGCAATAAGGAGCTGGAAAGTGAAGGGAGAAGAGAGACGGGCAGAAAGAGAGAAAAGAGAAGCTGTGATAAGGTTTGATGTGAGTTGCATAACCCCATGAATTAGAAATGATGGCCATGAGAGGAGAGCTTGTGTTTCCAACGGGATTAAAGGCTCCTCACTGCCCTCCTCAGGACCTCAGGCTGCGAATTTAAAGAAGCCCGTGTGCATGATGAGGAGTGCGAGGGAGAAAACGTGAGCTGAGCAAAATGAGTGTTAGTGGCAGGATGGAAAAAATGGCCCAGGTCTGGTTTATGACCTGCTTTTGTTGATTCTGCTTGGGGCTACATGAGAATCAGTAGATCTGAGAGTTTACCTTTTGAGGATGGTGCTAAAACAAAACCCAACCCTAAGCTTACCTCCAACCCTGGACAAGACTCAGGTTAATCTGGAGAATACCAAGAGGTTAAAAAACAGTAAATAGTGAAATCCCTGCCAAGTCTTTAGCAATAAAATGTAATATTTACTAGGGGTGCAACGATATTCGTATCGATATTGAACCGTTCGATACAGTGCTTTCGGTTCGGTATGCATATGTATCGAACAATACAAAATTTGTAATTTATTTTATCAACTTTCCTTCTGACTATGCTGTCTGTGTTGAGCGCTCAGTGAATCTGCGTTCGACTACTCCGCCTAGGCTCGACAGTGCAGCCTAGGCGGAGTAGTCGAACGCAGATTCACTGAGTGCTCAACACAGACAGCATAGTCAGAAGGAAGAGCGCAGGGCACCTCCCCCACTCTCATTCAGATCTGGCGTTTGGAATTATTTTGGTTTTCATGTGACGTATGACCCTGAAGGTAAGCGAGTCATGGACTAAAGTAAAACAGTATGTTGGATGTGCCACGCAATGCTTAATTACATTGGTGTGAACTAGTGTGTTAGCGCGGTAGCTCGTTAACGGAGATTTGCCGTGTTGTGGCGTTAAGGTCATTTCAACGAGATTAACCTGAAAGCACTAGCGGGAACACAACGAATATGACTGCACATTTACGCCGACATCATCCTAGTGCAAAGACAAGTGGAAGCAGACAAAAAAAAGCAAGCATGCTACTAACTTTAGCCGAGTCATTTAGACAGCCGTTAGCACATGATTCTCCTTATGCTGCTGAGAATATAGCCCAGAAGAAGTGGATAGTATAACTTTTATTTTGGAAAGAGACATTTCTCTGTAATAAACTCTCTTTTCCAAAGATGAGTGATTCCTCAATCAGATACAGGGCTTGCAATATCGCTAGCCCGACGTCCCGGAGCTAGTGATTTTTCCAGTCGGGCTACCAAAATCTATCTCTGCCCTGCCTGTCGGCCTATTGTAGGAAAAATATATGTCAATGCTTTTGCATTCTTTCGGAAATGTAGCTGGGTAATTATGTCATTGGCATCGGTGAGCCACTGCCAATATGTGACATATTGAAATCGCGTTTGAATTTGCGCTTGTTTTTTTGCTTTCACTTTGCAATCCCGCGAACTGTGTATAGAGAGCGACAGCACTAATCTGTGAGTGATGATAATTTGTGCACCAATTCCTCTGACATCGTCTTATTAATCGTTAGCTTACTATGCAAACATGACAAGTGAAATCTCCCGCAGCTTAAACATGTGAGAGGTTGATCGCGCAGAGAATCGCTGAGCTTATGTGAGTGAGCGTGTAAAAGCATTTCAGTTCTGCTGAGCCAAACAAGACAGGTCAGGGTGAAGAAGTGACAGCCAAAGAAAAGCTTACCACAAAACGGAGAAGTTATGACAAATCAGACTATAAGGCAAAAAGAAAGTGCAGCTTTATGGTTTCATGGACAAAATAATTTCTGTGGCTGCAATATGATGAGCTAAATAACCAGGGCTGCACATAAGTGGTCCGCAGGTGCGCATTCGCTGTCAAAATAAAAAACACGCACAAGGGTTAGCGTTAAATTTAAAAACTGTACTTTTGAGTTAAAATATATATTTATAATTTTAATAAATGACAAATTAAAAAGGCATGAACATTTTTTTGTATCGAAAAAATATCAAACCGTGACACCAAAGTATCGAACCGAACCGTGAATTTTGTGTATCGTTGCACCCCTAATATTTACATGTATTTTGGTTAAAAATGGAATAAATTAAAGGCCAGAGAATCGACATCAAGACTATTTCTGTTATGTAAAGAACTATTTTGGAAATTTTTGGAAATTGGCCGCCACTCTGAACATCCATGGTTTGTTTTTGGGGGCGTTTCCAGTTTACACAGTGTCCTGAAGCCCAATAATAATGAGCTGTGTGAAATGAGCCATGTTGCTTATGGTTTAAAACATGTGTAGCGTACAGTCACCAAGACTGGAGAACCACCACAAAAATACCACCGCACCAAATTTACTGTTGCTCCTGCATTAAGGTGAAGGATACATACAAATTATTTTCCAAGACTCTGGAAATTATATGGATAAAATTAGTCTGTTTGTTACCAGGGTCACTGTGGACAACATCGTATGAAGGTATTACGACAGTTGGCCTGGACTCATATGGAGTTCTGGTATATAGGATATAAGGTGAAGTGTCACAGAGTCCTTACCCTATAATACATCGCTAGCACACATTGTTCTTTAGAAAATATCACTGGATCTAAATTCTTGGATTCAGGGTCTCAGTTCATGCCTGGTATGGAAAGAATTTTGAGTCTTAGCTGTTTGATATATGCAGCTTCTAACTCGTAAAGGTAGCAAACGGTGCCACAGTTTAATGCGATCTTCCTTTGGCCATCCCACACTACCAAATGTGATTGGCAGTTTTTTTTTTATTTATTCATTTATTTATTTTTTGTTATTCTTCCTGGAAAGTCCTGAAAATAAGTTTTATTTAAGGATCTTCCTCATGACATATGATGTCACTTACATGCGGTGTGTGTGTGTTTCCTCTCTACAGGCAAGCGTGGGACCTGGCCGTGGACATATGCCTCTCTCAGCTGCCCACCATCATCGAGGAGGGCACCGCCTTCAGAGTAAGTGTGTGTGTGTGTGTGTGTGTGAGAGACAAATAAGCACAGAGCCACTGATGCCTCTGATGCATCATGTTGTTGTGTTTTTTGGCATTAAATGCATGAAGCTTGGAGGCTAGGGGACCTCTAGCATTGATGGATGTCTTTCATCTTGAATGTGTCCAGCACTGACACCTGTAAACAACAAACTATTCTTGTTTGCACTGCAAGTTCGCCACCACCCGCATATACAGCATCTCTATTAATCTCTCAAGCACACTCGCACACACTCATCCCCGGCGGATTACATTGTAAAATGTCAAGTCTAATAACTCAAGTATGAGCGTCAAATAAAAAAATAGTTTCAGAAAGCACTGGCCCTGCACTTTCAGCCGCTCGACTGTTTATCGTTATATTTACTGACGAGGCAGGGGGCCGTGATGGAGATGCTGAGTGTAATGGAAGCGCTCTTCAAAAAAGCTGATTGAGCTGATGATGACTTAACAAATATGGGTCATCGTAACACTTTTTTTGTTTTGTTTTTTGTATCTGTGTGAGTCAACAGCGTATCTGTAACACTGTCTTGGTGTATTTTCCCTACAACATCATAAGTGATGTTTTTCAGGGCCTTTGCAGGTGGCCAGTTTCATTGTTGTGATCTTGTAGCTTTGATTGGTTTAAGCAACTAAAGTCTTTTATTGGGTTTTGGCAGCAGAGCTACTTGGTTAGGTTAAAGGAACAAACGTGTTTTAGAAGGTTTAAACAACTGAATTTGTCAGGACTATGAAACAAAATTACTTCGGTTTAAACAACAAAGCGATTTGATTAGGTTCTGGCAACAAAATGTCTTTGTTAGGCTCATGTGACAAAACTACTTGGTTGGGTTTAGGAGAAGATCCATTAGTCAGCTGGAACATCCATTGAGTTGAAGTTTAGTTTTCCAGAAAGAGACCCCAAATTTTATCAAATGTGCCCTTTTGGTTCTGGATGGAGCAGTGGATCTTTTCCAGACTGAGACACGACATGAGATCAGCAAGCCACCGACCATAGTAGGGCGGGGCAGCAGCTTTCCACCTCATCAAAATGGCACTTCTAGCCAAGAGGGAACCAAAGGACAGCACCCTGCGCTTTGCTCCGTGAATGTACTTATCATCCTCTCCCGCTGTACCAAAGAGAGCAAGTAGGGGTTGACAGCTAGTTTCAGGCCAGTAGCCTTGTTCAAAGTGCAGGAAACCACCTCCCAAAAATTTGCCAGGGCAGGGCGGGTCCAAAACATGTGGGTTAGATTGGCATCATCAGACCCGCACCTGTTACAGCGAGGGTCTAAAGTGGGATCAAGCTTAGCTAGTTTGGATTTAGATAAGTGGGCCCTGTGGACTACTTTGAATTGTAACAGGGAATGACGGGCGCAGAGTGATGTAGAGTTTACCAGAGAAAGGTCCCAGACGTCATCTGACATAGATATACCCAACTCCTTCTCTCATGTGGACTTGAGGCCCACAACGCGGGCTGGGGTTACACTGCACAGTTTGTTATAGATCCGAGACATTACAGCTTTGCCTGATAGTTGCAAATTAAGGAGCTCGTCCAGTAAGTTAGCAGCTGGAGCTTCTGGAAAGGACACTGTTTTTAGTATTGTTATAATTAATAACAGTCTTTTACATAAAAGTAAAAAATCCTGCAGCATCATTGCTTATAATGCTGTGGGAACAAGAATGAGCCGACCAACGGTTACTAGACTCTGCAACAACGATGGAGAACACACAGCAGCTTTTCCCATGTTAGGGCTCTTATATGGGAACTCCACCTTCTCTCCACCTGGCCCTGGGAGGTGAGCATCGCTCCCCCAGGAGCAGTTTTCCACACTCACTCCTCCTCCTACTTTCTCTTGCACTTGGGCTAAAAACACTTACCAACACTATAATTGAGCCTCTGAGGACTCCTAAAGCAGATCTGCCTGCTCCGTCTTTCAGGAGCCTTTAATTCCTCTCTGATGTGCTTTGACTCCTTTAGCTCTCTTTGTTGGGCTTTGTCACAGCTGAGTAAAGAAAAAAAAAGGAGAATGTTATTTATGGTAGATTGAGTCTCTGCTCATGTTAATTAACTCCTCTCTAGCACCTGTAAAACACCCCAACAGTCATATTTTATTTCATATGGAACCAAAAATGCCACTCGTGCCCCACATCTTTGTTACTTTATGTAATAACTTTATTTCTTTATGTATTTTTGATATTTCATGGCATTTTATAAATCTTTCTAAAATATCTTTTATGTAATTTGCAGCTAAAAAAGGAAAATTGTGTCATTCATCACAGTAACTACTTTATCAAGGCAACACATTTAAAATCAGTGTTCAGTTTTTAAAAATGTAATAAGTTTATGTCAGTGTAAAGATGTTGGTCCAAAGCAGGAAGCAGAGACCAAATTCAGGACAAAATGATGTTGTGTATGAATTTATTGGGATTTGATGAGCCAGCATTTTGTCGTATTTCTTGTCTTGCAACAACCCAGCTAGTTATTTAACTACATGCCTGTGACGTTAATTTTTAATTAATTTTGACAGCTTCACCCACATTCGCTCATTGGTATACAGTATCACACATTTGTTACACACAGTACTGTATGGCTGTGTCTGTCAAAAGTCTCAACAGTAACAAATGAAAAAAAGTAGTTACTTTAGTTACATCACAGGTGTCATCTTTAAGTAAGCAGCGCTACTTTTCACAATTGTGTCAGTATCTGAGTGTGTAGGGTTATTAAGCTTTGATTATGCTCAAATTAATGTAACCATCCAACAGCGAAGCGCTGATATTTTCCCCTCCCGACATCCATCAGCGGTCTACACGAGGCTGTCGCAATTCAAACACTCTGCGTGATCGAAAACTCTGCGGCCAGCAGCCAATCAATCAGACAATGTGCCATGACAGCAGAGAGAGGAGAGGGGAAGGTGATCATGACAGATCAGGATTTATGTTGTTACTGCAGTGCGGTGTCACTCCTGAGCTCATTATGTTCATGTTTTTATGAAATGATGGGCTTGTAACTGCAGGACTACCTCATTATGAGCGTGTGTGTGTGTGTGTGTGTGTCCATTTGAAAGCGAGAGAAAGCTGAAGCAGAATAAATGATTTGAAATGGTGATAAATATTTCATTGCTTCTTGTGTCCACAGCACAGTCCTTTCTTCGCAGAGCAGCTGACAGCGTTTCAGGTGTGGTTGACGATGGGCGTAGAGAACAGAAACCCACCTGAGCAGCTCCCAATTGTACTGCAGGTACAGACGCACACACACACACCTCGACACACACCCACAGCTTTATGAGACTGGAACTGCTGAGGACAAACGGGGGGTGGGGTAAAATGTCTAACAAATGGCCGGGGACAGAACTGAACTCGGGCCACTGAAATAACTAAGCGAGCTAAGGAGGCGCTGCTTTCTGTGCCCACATTTCCATTTAAATGTAGATAATAATTCATAAAAGCAAGACGCTAATTTTCTCCACCTCGCCATTGCAGATAAACCAGTCAAATATAACGAGAAAACTATAGGAAAGGATATAAAAATCCAGCTTTCATATGCAAAACGTGGAACGGAGATCGCAAACCAAAAGAGAGACACTAAAGTAAAAGATGAAGATAAAAATGCTTGAAAAAGACAAGAAAATGAAATGAAATGCAATTATACTTTCAACATGCAATAATAATTCTGTATCAGTATGAGTCTTTGTTTTGCAAATGTCACAGTGCTAACAGGTCTCTTTTAATTTATTACACAACATACTCCTACCTTCAGGTCGTCCCTCGTGCAAATTGAGCTCATTATTTTCAGACCAATTATTATTTTTTTACAAGCCTGCAAGAAAACCTGCGACATGAATGTTGTGTTTTCTGTAGCGCTGAACTTTGTAGAAGCGGCTTGCAGCTCCTCTCTTATTTCACGAGGGGTCGCTACAGCGGGTAGCGCCGAGTTTTTGATTGGCACAATCCAACGAGGCATCAGTGTCTCCTCCCAGGATCAAACCCGGGATCTCGTTAGGCGAACGTGTAAACCACCACACGCTGGAGAGAGTGAAAGGTCCAAGAGTGAAATCTGGGCACGTCCTCGTAGAGTGCATCAGCTGCTGAGTAACTGCGGTCATATGCTTCATTTTCCTCTTCCCACCTCCACCACCACCATCACCCCGCGGGGTTGTACAGTTGTATTATATCACAGTACATAGTAGTGCTATATCACAGCATAGTAGCTGTCCGTGTTGAATGGTAATTTTCTGCTGACTCAGCGCGCTCCCAGCAGCAGCACGTCCATACAGCAGTTCTGTCGGGAGCCGTTAAAAGCTGAGGAAAAGGCAGACTGATCGGCGAGCACCGGGTACAGCGTGTGTGTGTGTTGTTGATGTGGATATAAGAGGAAAGGAGCAGCAGCCTTTGAGATTACACAACATATTGCAGCTGTACACCATAAGGGCAATGTCATCTAGTGTGAGGGCTACTTCCTGCTCCGTGATGTAATTGATGGGCACATAAACAGGTTTTCTACCTATTTAAGTATGCAGTTGCATAAGAATGAAGCTAAAGAGTCGGGTGAATTCTTACAGGATTTACAGTCAAAGGCCAAAATATAATCTGACTCAATTTGAAAAGTGCAAAGAATGACAAAAAAGATGAGCAACGGGCAGGAAACCATCAATAACGCTCTTTAATGAAATGAGCAAAGGGAGAACAACAGAGCCCAGGAAGCAGTCCTTCATCCTGGACGGATTATTGGAGTTACAATGTTTCCAAGTTGTGACGCTATAGTAACAACAACACACTCAAACACGTGTTGTTTTTTTTAATCTTCTTCTCTATGTATCACCCAAGTGATTCATACCTGCAGGTGCATCATAACGTGACGCAACGTGCGTCGACGTTCATACATACAGCGTCATGAGAGGAAGCGCTTACTCACTGCACCGAAGGGGATGGGAAGCATGTTGTTGCACACATGAGCCGCTCCAGTAAACATGCACACGCACTTTAATGTGTGTGCATGTTTAGAGAATTGCTCAGATATTTATTTGCATAAAATGAGCTTATGATTAGGGCTGTGTGGAATCATAATAACAATTTTATTTGTGTAGCACTCTATAAATTCCTTTCCAACTTTTTTCACTTCCGATACAACGCCCGCGGTGTCTGACGACATTAATCTCCTGTTAAATCACAAAGCTGTATTCCTCACGGTGAGGAAGAGATTCGGACCACCTTGTTTTTCCGTAACGTAACATCAGCTATCAGATAAATGATCTGAACGTACTTGATTGTTTGCTGCTGCTGTTTCTAGTTACGCTTGTTTCTCCTTTCCCTACTGTTGGTCTCGCTGTGAGTGCAACCCCTCACACACTGAGTGGAGCTAAAACAACATAATGTTAATTTGACTGAGTTGACCTCAACATAATATGTTATTTTAAGTGTGACAAAGAGTTTCCACTAACTTTTACACTGAACATAACCAGAGTGAGAACAAAGGGGGAAAACCTCATGGCTGAAAGTATTTCAGGTGGAAAGTACCTCCTAACTATTGAACCCTTGCTGTTAGCTTCCTGCATACTATGTTAGCTATCCTCTTAGCAACTGGAGTCCTGACGAAGCAAGCTAAACTGAATTGTTCCATTGTAACCTGATTAGAGATGGACCGATCCGATATTACGTATCGGTATCGGTCCGATACTGACCTAAATTACTGGATCGGATATCGGAGAAAAATAAAAAATGTAATCCGATCCATTAAATGAGTCATTCCTACTATTCGGTGCCATTTCAGTGTGATCACTCTTCATCAAAAAATACAAAATTTTGAATTATTTTAACATTTCATCTAAAAGAGGGATTTTCAACCTATAAGAAAAATGTATTGGTCCAGCTAAGGATATTATATTATAATATTTTTTAAAATCAAAGTCTTTACCCATGACGTGCCAAATGTCCACCCTGTTACAGGACATTCAATTTTCTATTAATAACTGTTTTGAATACACAGTTATAGTAATATTTACATTTTCTAAAAGCTACAATGTCCCTTTTTAAAATCTGCAAGGAAATTTCATGTTACAGTGCATAGCAATAACAGGGGTGACGGTAACAGGGGGGAGATTTTATGCTAAACTTAGCCATTACTACTAGTATGATGAACAACAAGCTAGTACATGGTGACCACTAAGAACCATTTTTAACATGTTTATTAGCCATATTATAAAAATTACCAAAAAAAAATTGTTTCCACTATTAATAAGCGTAACAGGTTGGACGTGTTATGCTTTGCCACATTACAAAATATTGCTAAAACATTGAAAAAAGGGTTGATTAAAGAGTGGTACTTACTCGTCTTCTTCTTGAAAGTTTTCCCTCCAAAATATGTTACATCCGGGAGTGTCATGTGACTAAAAGAATAATCAGGTGATGTGTTCTATGGAATTCTTATCAGAGTAACAGGGGTGACAGTTGATTCAGGGACACAACATTTTTTAAAGATTTTAAGTATTAAACATGCATTAATAATAAAAAAGAACATTTGATGAGGAACATTAGAAATAAGCCAATCCAGAAATGATGAAAAATTTAGATTTTTTTTTTTTTTTTTAAGTTATATTTGTAACTGAAGTCGAGCAAGCATGACTGGGGACATAGTACTTTAGTGACTTGTGCTAAAATAAAAGTAATTTACTTTTAATGTATTTATCCTGTGTATATATCAATGTGTTCTATGGTAGAGGGGGGTTAAACATACAAGAAAATGGTTTAGAAATAAGCATTAGACAAGTTTTACACTAAATATACCATATTATGTCATTAGGACTCAAATGGCACCGAATAGTAAGAATGACCCAAATATCACGAAAGCACCTCACAAAACTTGCAACACGCCGTAACTTGCCTCAGAACGTTAGCACGTCGGAGCAGTATGCATCACGTGATAGAGCGGCTGTGGCATGCGGGACCTGTCGGTGGTCTGGATAGCATGTGGAGCTTCGCTAGCAACCTGGCATTTCATCTCCGACAAAGTTATCCCCGAGAGAAGTAAAGCAAGTGTGTAAGTCCATCTCTGAATGTTTGTAAAGCATTCCTGCGTTAAGCTTAACAAGCGACTGCCTCTCGCTCTCCGGCTGCTACTTCAATCATGAAACTACTTAATGATCAGCTGATCGGCTTTTCTGTCGCGAGTCCGTCTCTCTTGTTTGTTTTTGGCCCACTTTGCACCAGAAAGAGGAAACCAGCGGCTGAACAACAGCAGCACGTTTAAGCTTGATAAGCTGTTGTTAGAATTTATTTAATATTACTTTCTACTCGAGGATCTTTTTCTACGTAGCTGACGCTGGTAACTGTGCAGGGGCGGATCTAGCAAAGTTTAGCCAGGGGGGCCGATAGGGGATGAACAGGGAAAAGACATACTTTTCTTTCTTATTCTCATTTAAAATGTCGAGCTTTTAATAAATAATTATTTGACACCCAAAGTTTTAATTTGATGTAAAATGAATAGAAGTCAATTACTGTATATAGTAACTATTAAGTCTAATATATACACCCTAGTAAGCTATAGTACTTTTTCCTTTGGGAAGGTACCATCTGTGCAGTCTGCAATTTTGTTGAAGAAAGATGTTGAATCTATTTAATATTTCTTGAAAAATAATTGATTTCTGTGCATTTTTTTCACACTTCATCAAATTAAGGTTGATTACGTCGATTAAGCATCATGAGGTGGAGCGTGAGGGGTGGTTCCCTATTTTTTATTTTTTTATTTTTGTTGTTGCTGGGAGTTGGAACCCTATTAGTTAGGTTTCTTAATATTTACGCTAAGTACTCTTTAAAATACCAGAATAGTGAGGATGGTGTAGGTTTAAGTTTATTAGATTGATCAGTATTGCTGAACTATGAAATATTTTTTTTGTATACAGGTATAACAGAATAGCTTTAGTGTAGTTGTTGTTTTAAACTTGAGTATGAACTTGCAGACTTGCAAAATGCAGCAAGATATTTTAAAAAACAGTTTTGTTGATTAAAAAACACTATCGGATTCATATCGGTATCGGCAGATATCCAAATTTATGATATCGGTATCGGTATCGGACATAAAAAAGTGGTATCGTGCCATCTCTAAACCTGATCCAGCTCTTCAAGTCCTAATTGGACAGATATCAAATCTAAATACTAGATCGGTAAATTAATTTCAATAATCAATAACAAACTTCCATCCATAGACCTATAAAAAGTACTAATGATTTGGCCAAACTGATGCATTAAGGAAGGCTGTTCCAAAGTTGAGCACCTCAAAAGCATGGCCTAATTGTAAACAATGTTAAAGATGGCTGTAGCTTCTGAGTGCCTTAAACCTGCTGGCAGGGGCGACTCCTGGGTGTGCAAAGACTTGCAGTTGTCTAGCACCGTACAGAAAACGACCCTTGGATTCTTTTCTCTCTGCCCTCTGTGGAAACTGCCCTGATGACTTTATTGGGCTCAATCAGTAGTTTTAGGTTACATTGAAGAAAAGATTAAGTTCGTTTTTGAATTATGGTTATTGTTACAGTCATTAAGGAAGGATAGTCAAGGGTGTGTTGTGTCCGTGACTTCACTGTTAGAGCTACTGCTCATTCGTCGCGTCCGGGTCCAAAGAGATGGCGGTGGGGAAATTGCTCAGTTCCTGGCTTCATTATGAGACTTCACTAATTAGTGGGTGATGTCACCATGCTATGACCATTTTTACACTGACTATGCATCTAAAAATATATAGAGAATTGGGAAAGGGGTGGGGACTGGATGAGGAATGAGATTTTTTTTTTCCTTTAAACCGAGATCAGGAGGATTTCTTTAGTATTTTTGCCAGGTGGCTTTTTTCCTTCCTGCAGAGCACGCGCCTGCGTCACACACTTCCTTGTTCCCACACACTTCCTCAGAGTTGAAGGCATCCCTGGTCCGGTCTTTCCCGGATCTGTTTCTGTGGTCACACCCTGCGGGTCGAAGGCACGGAGGAAGTCATTAATACATTATGATTCCCTGGAAATTTCTTAATGTATGTGTGTGTGTGGGTGTGTATTCCTGGGTTCCTCCATATGCTTGCTCCCACACACACTGCAGGGTGGTCACATGGGGATGGACCAGTGTCCAGCCTTCACACAGGCTTTGTGGCACACTGCACATAATGTTAGTCCAACCAAACATACACGCATACAATTTGAGCGCTTAACATTTGCGTCCTTAAAATACTTCTACTTGGCCAAAACCGTTACATCGTGATCCCGTTTGGCATCTCTGCTGCTTTGGGTTTTTCTTGGCTCAGAATCGGCCTGTGGGGCTGACTGCACGCGGCAGTAAGCATGATCGCAGCATACAACAGCGGCAATGAGTTCATTGGACAGAAATCTGTGCATGTTCCTGTTATTTTTGTCTCTTTGGTAAAAAACAAACAAAACAAAAAACAATTCAAATGAAACCCCAATTAACAACAAAAGAATGCCAATTACATCATTCAAAAGGGTAGGGGATTTTCCTTTGGGGCTTAAGTGGCTGCCAAAATTTCTCTGCAGGGAAAAAAAAGCCCAATCAGGTATTTACCCGTACCAGTATCGCAGTAAGATCTCAAATAACATGGCAGCCAAGAGGACGCACCCTGCCGCCCACTCATGAAATCTGGTGCCAGTGTGTTAGCAGTACTGGTGGGAGAGCCACCTGTTTTACTGCACCTCTACGACATTTCTGCTCTTGTTCTTCCTCCTCCTGCTACTTTAATCTTAGACTTCCTCTCAGTTCAGAGGCGGCAGCATCGACCTTTGACCTCTGCTCTCTTTCAGGTCCTCCTGAGTCAGGTGCACCGGCTGCGTGCTCTGGACCTGCTCGGACGGTTTCTGGATTTGGGACCCTGGGCCGTCAGTCTGGTGCGTTTTTGCTATGAATGTTTAAAAAAATAACAATCGCAACCCTCCATCCTGTGCTCAGCACTGGAGGCAGGGAGCGCCACGTGTCCTTTAAACACATGCCTCTCATAGCTTACATCATTATCTCTTTATTAAAAGGAAATATGAAACTGAGTTTGTTTTCACTGATTTAGAGGTTTGCAAAGCTCGACAATATTCACTTTTGTAAATGTATCCAAGACAGAAAAAAATGAAGAATCTAAGACTTGTGTCAGGATGTGCAAAATATCTGTTATGCAATTTTTTTAGGTTTTAAAAACACTATGACAGCTGAATATTAGGTTATTGTTTAGATTTCTTGCATTTTGAAATGGGCAGTGGACCTGGCTGTACTAGTTAGCATGCTGCTAGCAGTTTGTCTTCTTTTTTGTTAATTTATTTATATTTTAAATAGGATATTAGTGTTTTTAGTGGATTAAAGTCAGGTGCTGCTGCCCGTCACTGAGGAGAAAGCAGATACATCTGAAGACTGAATGTAAAACCATCAGCTGTATGCTTTTTTTAGTTACACGTATAACACCAGATTATTATCTTATTATGAACAGGACGCTGCTGCATCTGTAAAACCTCCAGTGAAAATCTTTTTAGAATTTAGCATTTGTAATTCAGATCAATATAAGTTTAAGATTAAAATCCCAAAGTATGGTGTTTTTGCTGTTGGATAGTTTATTTAATTGGATATTGTATAATAGCCAAATTGTTAGCACACTCCTCGAAAAGAGGATCTCTCGTTCTTTTAGCTGGAAGGTGAAATAAGTCCAAAGCCAGGTTGTATTTTCAACAAGTCTTTCGGGCTCCCAGCTTGTGCTCGGCTACTTTTCATTCTGGTGTTCGCCTTGACTTTTGTAAACCACAGGTGCGTCTCGGCCTTCACACTTGGACGGTCAGGTTCAACAGCAAAGTTTGACCCATAACGGTAACATCAATACAGCTTTATAAACACCAGCGCTCCGTGTTTGCCTGTTCTGTGTTTCAGGCCTTGTCCGTGGGGATCTTCCCCTACGTGTTAAAGCTGCTTCAGAGCTCAGCCAGAGAGCTGCGGCCGCTGCTGGTTTTCATCTGGGCTAAAATCCTCGCTGTGGACAGCGTACGTAAAATCACACTCTCACACTTCAAAGTCCAGTTTATTCTATATTATTATATTTATTTTCATAGACTGAAAAAGGTTCATTTACTTGAATTAACTTTTTCCTTGTTTCCTACAATAATTTATCTGATTTAACTCCTCCGACACTTTTTGAAGATGTTTGAATCAGACGCAGACTTTGATCTCGAGCTTCACTGCTCGTCACTTTGTTTCATGTTACAGACGAAAAACATGATAAACCCTGAAGTACAGAAGCAGCTTGTGGCATTGGAAGAGCTTTCTGGCGCTGATGAAATAATTAGGAGTAATCTAGGATTTACATCTCAATTCTGCCATGTTTCATATTTTAGTCCCTGCTCGGGGCCGTACGCTCCTGCAATAATAACATTTATAATCAGTATTCATGCAAAGTTTTGAGGCTCTGCTTGAAAGAAACAAACATACCCCATAATATATCTGCTGTGAAGTCTCCACCATCTTCTCCTTCTTTCTGTTTCCACAGTCATGTCAAGCTGACCTGGTGAAAGACAATGGGCACAAGTACTTCCTGTCAGTGTTGGCTGACAATTACATGCCTGTGAGTATCCGCCATCGTCATCAAGAAAGCAAAATCCTGTTTAAATATTCCAGCTGGGAGTCTTGAAGTGGACTTCTGTTATTTTTTTATCTGGTGTTACTCCTTTCATGTAATTTCTCAACCAGCTGCTGTACTTCACTCCTTTAATTTTCTTGTTCTGAAAACAGTGTTTAAACTCTTCAGTCTCTCTAGTAAATTTTCTGCCTAAATGAAGGATCCACCTCTTAAGAAACAATAATAGTCTGTAGTAACACTAAAAATATGCCTGTTGTCTTTAGGAATAAGTTATTAATACAAGCAAAAATTCCATCAATATAATATTAGTTTCATCTTTTTATTGTGACTTCTCGCCATTTCCCTTTTTTCGGAGTTTTCATGACATTGCGTTATTATAGAAATTGACATTTATTTACTGAGTTCAATTATAAAATTAGGAAACGGTTCCGATGCGCTAACGATCAGACACGTTTTTCATTGTGTTTTTTCTATAAGTTATCTAAAATGTTACTGTTTTGATATCGATATGCAAAAACACAGAGCAAAGTGACCCGGAAAGAGTCACGTGATCCATGTTTGATGGCAAAATAATTTGCTAACTGCTAATCAGTTAGCTCTTAATGACAAATGTTTGTTCCTCATCTCCAAACTTCATCTTTAGTCAACTCAGTCCTCTGTGTAGTGGCATGAGAGGAACACGTGATGACTCTTATCCTTCTTTAACTTGAAACCTGATATTGAACTTGACCCTGGTCAAGCCCTATAAATTGAAGCGGTCAAGCGGAGAATGTCAGTGAAGTTGCTTTGCTTGGAGCTGTATCTCTGGCCTCTAAAAGGAAACCATGAAAGTTAATGTCGACCAGGTGCACAAAAATCTGAGCAGTCTGAATCCTGAATATTTTGCTCACCTTGCTGTCTAAAATTTTGTCCCTGTTTAATATGAAGATTTTCCACTCGCATATTAAAGTATAATAGGTCCACTTTATCTTACTGCTTCACAACAAATTAGTTTAAGATAAACGAGAAACGTAGAGTGGAAGTGACGTAAAAACTTAATTCTGTCCTTTTCCCTGTTTCAGGCTGAGCATCGGACCATGGCTGTCTTCATTTTAGCTGTTATAGTGAACAACTATACCACAGGGCAGGTAGGAGGATGTCTGAACACGTCGCTGTCTGTTTGCTTGCTAGAAATCCAAATAGGCGAACATATTCATTCACTTCCCTCAACAGAACGGCGCCTTCTTTCGGGGCCAGCCGTCACTTTGAAAGATCACTCTCTCGTCTATTGTGTATTTCTGGGAGATATTGTTTATGTGACAGTTTTGTCACCCACAGTCACCTCTGCAATCTCCGTTTCCGTCCCACAGCCACCTCTGCGGTGACACTTTATCACCGCAGGTGTCACTTCGGCCTGCTGCTGGCGTCCGGTGTTCAATCCCAGAAGCCTTTTGTGTCTGACGCTAATAAAACGTCCAGGGGTGCGATGTAGGGATGTAGCTCGTCATTTCATGGAGTCGACACGCACGCACGCACTTCTTGACACTCTATTCCACAAAGAAATATTCCACCATCATTCCGTTTCGCTCCTGCTCCTGGTCTCTGTGGTTATTTTTCTGTCTAGTTGTGAATGTTATTTGACTCATTCATTTCTCCTCTACTCCTCCCTGTCTCGACATTACAGTATATAAATGTGACAAATCATAAAAGCTGTATGTGCTCTCAAGCTCAGAAACAGCCATTCTTCTCCGGTATCCCTGTGTCCTTAGCACGCCTACCTCTCTCACAGGTCTGTGTAAATAATAGATGATCCTCAGCATTACACTGAGACTCTCTGCCTGCTCCACATCTCCATTATTTATTCCTCTTCCTTTCAACAACAGCGCTCATTACTGCAGTTTCGCTGTTGCGAACATGTCACCAAGCCATGGTGTCTTAATATTCCAGCTCTCTGGGTTCAGCTGGGAGGATCCATCAGAGCCGAGAGAACGATGAGAAACATTAGGGGTGGGGAGGGTTACGCTGTGTAGCTGCTGACAAATGATGCGCTGTTATGATGCCTCAATTTGTTGGAGACGAAAGAAGATTTTCTCCCCCTCTCGTTTATTGCGGTTCGAGAGGTTGAATTTTCAAGAAAACTTGAGAAGTGACACATTTACTAGATCTTTGCATAATCACACGGGTCTTTTAAACTGCACAGAGAAGTCAGACTGTACTTTGAAGTTATATTTGGTATATTTGGCTTCTTTGTAATTTCTTTGTAATTTACAGAACTCCCATAAACGCATCATATGCAGGCAGCTGGTTGGTCAGCTATTTGCAGTTATGCAGCAAAAAAATATGCAGACCAAAAATTCAAGCAAAAAAAATGAACAACCAACTTTTTTTCCTAGATCCAAAAGATTGCTGTCCTCCTTTTACTCTACTGTGACCACTCACCGTTTCAGGGTTGCAGTGAGGCAGGTCTCAGCAGGGGTGGGGCTTCCTGGATGGGGAACCAGTCCATCACATGACTAACAGTGACAGATGGGCGACCACAATCACTAACACCTGGAGCTAATGGCAATTTAGAATCTTCAATTAATCTAAAAATCATGTAATGTAATACTACTACTACTACTAATAATAATAATAGTGGCAATATTAGTATTAAATCCTTTCTGAGTGCTGGATGTCTTTTTAAAGAAAGACCTGTCTAACAGTACCACATATACATTATACAACACTATATTATACATGTGAATAAATCTACTCATAAATATACTTTTTAAAACTTTCCAATGTAACTTCACAGGCTTTTGTAATTAATTCCATTTGTAGGCAGCAAAATATTTAATTCCTGTTCTTACTACTGCCGGACATTGTAACACTGTGATCAGATCCAGTGGGGTAGTTAATGAATTAGTACCACCGTATAATCCTGCTTGTTTGAGAGTGCTAAGGAGCATTGTCCCACTTTTACATATAAGAGTCATCGATGTGGTAGGAATGAATCATACGTGATAAAAAGGCCGTGCACTGTGATGCAAAGAGTCACGAGGCTTCAAGGTTGAGAAGAAAGTACGCTTAGAAACAGTGTCGCTAAAACTGAACTGTGAAAAACAGTGACGGACACGTTTCCATGTTCCACGTGTGCTTTAGAATAAAGTCTAGTACGCCGTCAGAGTCCTGGGTATTATAACAATGAATCATTTGTGGAGATGAAGGGTTTGAACGTGCACTGTAGGTTGGGTAGTTTTATCTTGTACTGTTGAACATTTGAACTACACACAGACAGGCTAGGTAACCAATTACCTTTTGTTCACAGATGATTTTTTTTAAAGCCCAAATGGGTTGAAAGGAAAAAGTCATGCTGCCACAGAGCTCATCATCTTTTTGTCCATCACACAGTGTGAGGTTACAGGTTAGTGGTTATTAACTGGCTAATGAGCTACAAGTCTGCTCCCAGCTTCACACCTGTGCGCTGCTCGAGATGACTGCAGATATTGTATTTTATTAGATTTAGCGGGAAGGTTATTGTTAACCACCACAGTCCAGCGTCTCACGACGAATCCAAATGAGAGTAATTCAGTGATGTTGTTTCAGCTCCCACGGTTCTGTCAGTCTTTCTCAAATCTCATCTGCAGGTGCGCCCGCTTTTATAACCAAAAGCTTCACATCTGTGCATCTCATGCACTCATCGCTCCTTCTCTCCCCTCCAGGAGGCCTGTCTGCAGGGCAACCTGATAGCAAACTGCCTGGAGCAGCTGTCAGACCCCCATCCCTTGCTCCGCCAGTGGGTGGCTATTTGCCTGGGACGCATCTGGCAGAACTTTGACCCGGCACGTTGGTGTGGGGTTCGCGACAGCGCCCACGAGAAGCTCTACACTCTGCTTTCAGATCCCATTCCAGAGGTGAGACGTCAAGTGTTGCACGCGTTGTGTCTAATACAAGAAAGTCTTTAGAGATGATTAAGACGTTCGTTTGAGGAAAAAGGAAGAGCAGCACAGCTTAATTTCCAAAATATGCATAACCTTCAGATTTAGTTCTTCAACTTAAATTAAACCAGATTTTTAGACAGATTTTCATGTTCTAAGAAATGTTACCTTGAAACTTCTGCCCTGATTCTAGTTTCAGTAAAAGTCCTGTCGACCTGTTGTTGCAGGCTAGAGACCTACACAGGATTCAAGGGAAGTGCTGAAAGTTAGTAGTAATAGCAATTTCTTAACTTCTTTCCAACACATGAAGAGTTTTCCTTTCTTCAGAGGCTGTGCCGAGTGGATCAATTAACTCAATTAACTGACTTTATTGTGAAGCATATTGTTAGTTGCTCGGACCAGTGTAACCTGGACAGGTTTTAACTGATGGCCTGCAGCCAGTGAAACCTCGTGTCAGTTAGGATGATTGACCAGCTGCTGTTTGTTTAACTGTGTTTCCTCCAAACTGCCTCAAGGAGCTCTCACTCACATTTAGTTTTTTGTGTTGGGGGGATTTTTGCTGTCAGTAGAATATTTCACAGGTTGTTTCACTTGAATTAGTGACTAAAAAGGTCAGTGTGCAAATACGTATTACACGATTCAGCCCAAGAAGCCTCGTTTGTTGTTGTCGTTTTTTAATGTGCTGATGAAAAAAAACAAGACATTCCAGTAGATCAGTTTCTGGGTGACATTTAAACACAAAATCTGTATGACAAACATTAGCTGGTGACCACTGGCTAACATCTGGAGTCCAACAGACCCTCTGCTGTCACAGCAGCACCTGTAGATACTCAATCTGCCACTGCAAGAGCATCGGAACCACGAGGTGGCAGAATACGCAGATCGGTCTCTGCATGCATCAGAATATTTTGACTTCTGCTTGAGTTTTTCATTTGGACGAGTCTTAGAAGAGTTGTATAAGAAAAAGGCATCTCAACTAAAACTATAGTCTAGAGTGCAGCTAAATAAAGAGAATATTTTAAGAGTTTGGGGCTTTTTACTTTTGAAATGTAATATCAGTGGTCAGTCAGGGAAAAAAGAAAAGACTTTTCAGACTTCCCATTACAAAACTCAAAAACAAAGTTTTTTGTAAGAAATAATAAAGAAAGAAAACAATGTGGACAGGAAATGAAAAGATTTCCCTTCCTTTCATTTAAAGACATTTTTCTCTGAACTCTTACATCATGAAGCTTCCCAAAAATATTCCGATGTCCAAGATAACAAATGTCTTAAATTTATAATAAGACATTTTTATTGATATTCCACAGTCTGTAATTTTAACTGTTCAGTTGTTTTACTGTGCCGGTGTTTTTAAATCTGTCTCTTCTTAGAAGTCATAAAAATAAACATGAAATTATAGAAAAATCACAAACAGACCATGAATGTATTTATTTGGCTCTCCACAGTTTGGACTGATGCGTGGTAACAAATGTTACTAAACACTGGGCCAAATGTCTTTATTTTCAGTGCCTCCTGAGTCACAAATGAGCGATGGCGTCAGGAGTTTGTCCACATCAGATGTGGGTCCAGTCACATGCTGTGAATTCTCCGGACCATTATTATTTTTGACTTTGTTCTAGGAAGCTAGCAGCTTAAAAACTGAATCAGACATCTGCGTTTTTGCACACCTCCAGGTGGAGTTGAGAAAACTTCAGGGATGCAGTGTGTTTGTTAGAAAAGGTTTAAAGCATGTTTGTTTTCTGCGGGACTGCCCTGCTCAGTGCACTCGCTCAATCTTTAACACCAGCCCACGCTGGCTTCTGTCTGACTGGGTCATGAGTGGACCAGAGGGACAGTGAGTCTGAGTTTGCCCTGAAGTTCACCAAGACACTCGGTGCCCCCTGTTCACACAAGCCACACGGGGAACATCTGTTCCTGGCTCAGTAACGGCGTCCTTCCCAGCGCAGACAGCTGCTTTGGCTGTGGGCTTGAAACTGAGGTCTGCAGACAGCATCTGTGACCCACACATGTTCTGTTGGTTTGTTCAAGCCCACTGAAAGCTCCAACTGACTGATTCTGATCAAACTGTGGCGAAATTGTGCATTCACAGATAGGTTACTGCGTTTTAAAGCTCTCCTTGTGTTAAATTCAAACATTATTTGTGTTTTGATAGTTGCTTTGCTCACGTTGCACAGCCACATCGTAAGCAGGCAGTTCTCTTTTGAGGACAAGACCCTGTGAAATAAAATTATTCAACAAAATATTCTACTTTTATTTTTGGGTTGTAGCTGGGGAAATGAATTCAGGAATTAAAGTCAATTTTTTTTAAAACTCTGAAGAGATGGGAACACGTGCCCGTGTATGCACAGAGGCTTCTGGAAGTAGGTGAAGATGCACAGAGGTGAGTGACTGTGCAAAGAGTTTAATTACGTTTAAGCAAAAGTCTGAGGGGACAGAACTGAGATGGCATCTAAAATCGTACATGGCTCTGCAACCCACAAACACACAGATATGCAGACAAAATCCTCAATCAGAGCTCACTCGAGCTGAGGAAAAACATTCCTCCTACGCCTGCTCCTCCATTCAGAATAATGTTTATCAAGTTAATCTAAGACCATTTTAAAAGGAAAGCACCCCTTTAGTAGCACATGTTTTAATTTTATTTAATTAATTTATTTTTTTATGAATGGATGATGTCTCATATCTCCTTGTTCAACACAGTCTCGTGACAGTTGTGAAATAGCCATGAATTCAAATCTGTTGATTCATGTTCTTAAACACAAAATTTCCAGCTTGATTGTCAGGTCTCTCCCGTCCAACATAACCATTTATTCCTGCCTAGTCTATTCTATTCTATTCTATTCTATTCTATATGTACTGATTCGTGTCTATTTACACAAAACCAATGTTTTCCATTTATTAAAGGTAGGGTCTGGAATTTCAAACAGCCGTGTTCGTTTGGAATAAGATTGTGGTTTGGGGGAAAATACAATTGTTTTTTTTCTTTCCTGCTTTGTCTAAACTAAAGTTGTGCTGCAGACAGAAAATATATTTCCAGTTGAAATGCACGACATTCAAATTTGGGACTATTTTCCTTTGTGTTGTGAGACGAGACTGCTTTTTATTGTTGTCGGGATCTTTTATGTTCCGTTTCTGACAACATCCAACAACTCTTATATAACCTATACTCACCTTTCACTTTAAGTACACCATTTGAAATGCTTGCTAACCCAAATATTTAGTCAGCCAGTCACTTGGCGGAAACTAAATGGATTTAGGCATTAGGCACAGTGAAGACGACCTGCTGAAGTTTGAAG
This sequence comes from Aulonocara stuartgranti, assembly GCF_965226115.1. Lineage (NCBI taxonomy): Eukaryota > Metazoa > Chordata > Actinopteri > Cichliformes > Cichlidae > Aulonocara > Aulonocara stuartgranti. The sequence goes on along the minus strand of NC_138944.1, from coordinate 4,378,774 downwards.
TGAGCGTCAGAATGTGAAAGAAATGTGATTTAAGTAACTTTGAATGTGGCATGATTGCTGGTATCGGACGGGCTGGTCTTAGTGTTTCAGACACTGCTGAGCTGCTGAGATTGACTCACCATAACAGTGAGTTCACTGCACTCATATGTCCTCTACATTCACTTGATCTCGATCCGGTAACACAACTTTGGCATGTGGTGGAGCGGGAGATTCTCACTGTGTATTTTTTAGCCATGTGATGCTATCAAGTCGTTGTGGACAAAATCCCTGAGAAATGTTTTCATAACCTCATTGAATCTGTGCTAAGACGGTCCTGAAGGCAAATTGTCTAGTGAGTGTATATGACATGTTGCATTTTCCTGTAACTATTGTCTTAAAGATTACCTTGGATTTTCTGATTTTAATCAGCTCTTGCTGAAGTGAATTATGAAATGTTCATCTGAACTGTTTGAGCTGAACCTCTTTAATTGGAGCAAACTGCAACAAAGTAACATCTGTTTATTTTAGCATCACTGCAGCTGTGTCCTGAAATCTAATCGCCTCCAAATAAGCTAACCAAATATTCATTCTTGTGTGGTAATAAGGTTTGGTTTGTGAATCCGATCCCTGATGGGAAATTCCTTTTGGGCAAAGCAGGTTTAGATTAAAAATCCAATGAGGCAGCGTAGAAAAAGTAATGAGTTAGTGATACAGGTCAGCGAAGCATCCAGCATCTCTGAATTTCATACTGGTGCAGTGAGAGAATATTGAACTATAATTACCTCTAAAACTCTTCCCCACTGGTTCCACAAGACATTAAAATATTTTTGTATCAGTTTGCTGAGGAAATATTTGGTTTTCGGGGTAAACGGCCGAACCCCAAAATCACTGTCAGGTAAAAATAAATAGAAAGCTAGAGCTGCAGCGTTTACTGTGGAGACTAAACCACAGCGAAGCCAGCTTTTAACTTTTAACATCATTACTGAACGAGGAGGAGAGAAAGCTTAAGGTGTTGTGTGGGTTGTGCTGTTGCAGGTGAGGTGTGCAGCTGTCTTTGCTTTGGGGACGTTTGTGGGGAACTCTGCTGAGAGGACGGACCACTCCACCACCATCGACCACAACGTGGCCATGATGCTGGCCCAGCTCATCAACGATGGCAGCCCTGTGGTCCGAAAGGTTGCTACAGCACGCAGACAGACACTTGCATAAAATATAGTTGCAAACTGATAAATGTAGAAATTGGGAATTTAAAAAAATGTGCAAAAACAGCAGAAGGACATAAAACTAGGCCTAGAAAGACGAAAGAAAGTGTACTTTATTGGTCCCCGTGGGGAAAATCCCTCTCTGCATTTAACCCATTCACTCAGTGAAGCAGTGGGCAGCCACTGGGCGCCCGGGGAGCAGTGTGTAGGGACGGTACCTTGCTCAGGGGTACCTCAGGGTAGCTGTTCGGGGGAATCGAACCCCCGACCTTCCGATCATGGGGCCACCACTCTACCTACTGAGCTATCCCTGCCCTAAACTACACTTCTACTAAGATCACTGGTGTACTGGTGCATTTGAGATGATTTAATTCCATGAAATAATCCACGGCCTGTGTGTGGCCTGCTGGGTATTGATAAGTTCCTGCACTTGGCTGCTCTTTGTTACTTGTGAAACTAGAAATTTTAATTTTTTTAAACAACATTTCATATTTCAAGATAACCAGACAAAAACCCAAAAAGTCTGTTTGTTTAAGAGTTGCTAACAAATGTGTCTTGAGAAAAGACAGCAAGAGAAGATTGTAGCGTTTGCTTTTTGTTTTGTGGCAGGTAAAAGATCCAAAAATAAACCAATAAAAACATCTGAATTAGAGGACTTAGCTCCTTTGTTACCTTACACCTAAAACAAACGGAACGATCATCATGGTTGATGCTGTCTTTTTTGCATATGCATTTGGCAGGAGCTGGTGGTAGCACTCAGTCACCTGGTCGTCCAATATGAGAGCAACTTCTGTACTGTTGCCCTCCAGTTTATTGAGGAAGAGAAGAACTACTCCGTGCCGTCACCGGCCAACACCGCGGGTATGTGATCAGCAGTTCCTTTAATCAGAGTCACTGTGTCAGATTTTAAGCATGTGGGATTTGTACACGCGTAGGCCAAAACCTAGTTTGAGATTTTCATTGTGTTATTATCTGAATGACCCTTGACCCAGAATATGACTTTTTTATAATCATTTGAATAAGGTTGATGTTTCCTGTGATACAGATCGGGCTTAATTTACAGGATATTTATGTATCAGTGGTAAGAGATCAAATTTAGCAGCGGTCAGAGGATTGAAAGCTGAAGTCATACCTCTCCTGTATGCAGGTGTGTGCAGGGAGAGTGGGTCGACTGGGATGAGTGAGTTTATGTAGAGTCAATTTGAATTTCTTGTTTCCATTTTTTATGGCTCGATTTAGGACGAAGAGAAGGTGAAATGGCAAATCACTATTTTTTTTTTTTCTTATCTTAAGGCAGAACTGTTGTCGCGTACATGGCAAACATGTGTACAGCTGTTTACTGAGAAATTAGATTTGGACTTGAGTCAAAATTCTCAAAGGTTCTTAGTCAGAAACGCGAAACCACTTAAACAGTTTTTTAAGTTGTTATTTTAGGTTATGAAGTTCCCACAATGATTGAGTTGGGTCAGACTGGGAAACCTAATCATTTTGAGCTGTTTGGGATAATCTGTGATCTAATTAATGTGCTTTTCTGCATTTCATGCTCAGAGCCTGGTAACCTGACTCCAGTGAGGGACAGCCCGGCCATCCCTCGCTTACGATCAGTCAACTCCTACACCAACATCCGAACTGCTACCACTGCCCGCAACCTGAACAAAAGTCTGCAAAACCTCAACCTCAATGAAGAGGGTAAGACCGAGCGACAGGGAGTGCTGGCAAATTAATGTGTGTGAAATAGACAAAGTCGAGTTTAAGAATGATTTTTAGGAGGGTTGCATTAAGACATAGACTTATAGAGCTTATTAAATTGAACTATTTCAAGGAAAGAGAAATATCACATTCTACATCAGCTGCGGATTCTGGATGTTATTCTTCAGGCTAACTTCTGCATTTTGTTATTCCTGAGTGTGACTCAGTGTGCATTAATAAGAGGTTTCACAACCACCAGAGAGGTCGTGACCAGGTTTCCAAACAGGCAGAGTTCTTCAGCTTGTTGATTCGAACCCGGCTCTCACGTGTAAAAAAACATTTTCACATCATCTTTGTCACGATGCTTAACTCGACACTCGTGTGTCATGTTAGGCATAAGCGTAACACCCAGAGAATATTTAGTACGCCTGCAGTATTTTGTTGTGTAAGTGTATGTTTGCTATTCAGAGGTGGACCTTGGCCCTTTCCCAGAGAAATCCCTATCCAAAAACACTTCTTCATGCTAACACTCTGCTGTGGAGGGCACGCCAACCTAGTGAGTCAAACTGCATCAAAGTTACCAAGAGAGACTAAACTTGTCAAATCCAGCTAAATGAAATTTTTTAATTGTTGCTGCTTCACCTTTGCACTGGCCGATGATTATTGAGAGTTTTTCACCTATAAATGTTATAATTTTCATCTTAGTCTTCAGCTTCGCCTCTCCATTTTCTTTTAATTTTTACTTTAAAGTAAAAGTATTTTTTCTATATCCTCTTACCTCCTTTAGGCTCTTATTCAAGTCCACATTTTATATGCTACTCTGCCTGAGCAGCTTTGCATGATTCAGAGTTCAGAGTAATCAGAATCAGAAAGAATCAGAAAGGGTTTTTATTGCCAAATGTTGAGCAGGTTTACAACATTAGGAAATCGCTGCGGTGCTTCAGTGCAAACATGCTGTCATAAATTACGCTTAAATAGACATGAAAATAAAAATAAGAATAAGAATTAAAAGTGCTAAGTCAGGGCTCTAGACTAACTTTTTGCCATGGTTGCACTGGTGCGCCTAAAAATAAAATTTAGGCGCACCAGCACAAAATTTAGGCGTACAAGCACAAAAGTTAGGCGTACCCAAATTTTTAAACTGCATTACTTAACACCGCAGTTTTACATGTTCACGTTTTTTTTTATTTGTAAATGATTAACTAACAACCTTTCAAAATGATTAACTTGACACCCCCTTTGCTGCCCAAATTAACAGCAGCTCCATCAGCCCCCATAGCAATGATTTTATCCAACCAGTTACTGCACTGGTCCCCAAGAGCAGCAAATGCTTTCTTTGAGGCAGCATAAATTCCTAAACAAATTAAAAAAAAATACCATTTACTTATCAGATCAAGAGTTTACAATGCAGTCTTTTTCAGTTTGAGTTTCTATATTCATGTATTATTGCTATGTTTAATTTTCAATGATAAGAACATGCTAGATATGGTTAATTCAGTAACACGACGTAATATTATTAATCATATACATAGGCTACGTGACATGACATGGCTTACCTTGGGCATGGGCATGCTGGACCTCAATGTGTCCAATCAGTATATTCGCTGGTCTTCCTTTTTGCAAGATACGAGCGTACACAATGACACATTCTTTTGTGGCGATGTCTGTGTCTCCATCGATCAGGAAGGCCATGTATGTACTGTTCGCAATTTCCACTGACGTCTTTTTTTTCAGTGTGTCAGCGATTACGCCTATAAACTGGGCGCACGCAACATCATTGCTGTATGTGGGGTTTATGTCCAAGCCATTTTTCCTGTGAAGAGTTATTTCTGACTTGAACTTAGTAAACGGAACTTCTTCTTTTGCAATATTGTAGGCGATGTTAAACTTAATGATCATCTCGGCCTCCTCCGATGACCCGTTTACTCCTGCCTGCCGCTGAAAGGCAGTGAGGAGCGGGGACATTTTGGCAGAGCATTTATCGCGGCATATAATGTGTCTTCTCGATGCTGTATGCTTTTTCAGCGTTTCAATTCGAAACGTATTAGCACCAGTGACAAATGCTGTGTTGCCGGCCATGGTCTTTCCACACTCGCGACAATAAATGCAGTGCATCATATTGTCAGCTTGGCTGTATCTTAGCCAGGGAAACTGGTCAAGCCACTCGATTACTTTCAGTGGACTCCGGCTGGGAGTCGATCGTATGTGGCTCATTTTCTGATGCCGTCTCCGGACCAGTGTTTGACAAAAACGGAGAGGTTGATGGCTCCGTGTCAGAGCGCTGGCTCAGAATTTTGGACTGATCAGGCCTTAACTTAACGAAAAAGTTATCAATTGTTCTTTTCATATTTTCTCAATACCAACTTCATACACTTCTGACCTGGGCTACTCACCCTTCTCTATCTGCCCGCACTTTCAAACGTAAACACAAGTAGGTCTGCAGGAATATCTGGACCACGGCCAATCACAGAGGTCCCCGCCTCTGAGTATCTCTGATTGGTTTAGAACACGACATGGGCATAATGTGTGCCTGTTGTTGAACACACGGAGACTTTCAGGGTTGCTGAAACTTTTTTTCCGAGAAAATACTTGGTTGCACCGGTGCGACCAAGTATTTTTTTTACTTGGTCGCACCAGTGCAACCAAGTATTTTTTATTAGTCGCACCATGGAGAAATTTGGTCGCATTTGCGACCAAATTGGTCGCACTCTAGAGCCCTGTAAGTAGATAGATATATACATGAGTGCAGGTGGTGATCAGTGCCAAACATGGAATGATGCAGTGAACACAGCGTAGGGTCATGTGTTAGTGGCGGGTAAAGTCATATGGTTATTGTTCATGTGTCCAACAGCAGAGGGGAAGAAACTGTTCTTATGGCGAGAGGTTCTGGTGCGAATGGACCGGAGCCTCCTGCCTGAGGGGAGCAGGTCAAACAGACTGTGTCCAGGGTGAGAAGGGTCAGCTGAGATCCGAGCTGCACGCCCCAGTGTCCTGGAGGTGTACAGGTCCTGCAGAGATGGGAGTCTGCAGCCAATCACCTTCTCAGCAGAGCGCACAACACGCTGCAGTCTCTGTTTGTCCCTGATAGTGGCTCCAGCGTACCACACGGTGATGGAGGAGGTGAGGATGGACTCGATGATTGCGGTGTAGAATTGCATCATCGTCCGTGTTGGCAGGTTGAATTTCTTCAGCTGCCTCAGGAAGTACATCCTCTGCTGGGCTTTCTTGATGACGGAGGTGATGGTGGGCTCCCACTTCAGGTCCTGGGTGATGGTGGTACCCAGGAAGCGGAACGAGTCCACAGAGGTGATGGGGGTGTCAGTCAGGATGATGGGGGGGAGTGGAGCTGTGTGCTTCCTGAAGTCCACAATAATCTCCACTGTCTTCTGGGCATTCAGCACCAGGTTGTTGTGGCTGCACCAGGACACCAGACGTTCAACCTCCCTCCTGTAGGCAGACTCATCCCCGTCCGAGATGAGTCCGATAACGGTGGTGTCATCTGCAAACTTGATTAGCTTGACAGACTGGTGGGTGGAGGTGCAGCAGTTGGTGTACAGGGAGAAGAGCAGAGGAGAAAGAACACAGCCCTGAGGGGAGCCGGTGCTGATGGTCCGGGAGTCCGAGACATTCTTTCCCAGCCTCACATGCTGCTTCCTGTCCGTCAGGAAGTCAGTGATCCACCGGCAGATGGGATCAGGCACATTCATCTGGGAAAGCTTGCCTCGGAGATGGTCTGGAAGGATGGTGTTGAAGGCAGAGCTGAAGTCCACAAACAGGATCCTGGTGTAGGTTCCTGGGGAGTCCAGATGCTGCAGGATGAAGTGTAGGGCCATGTTGATGGCGTCGTCTACAGACCTGTTGGCTCTGTATGCAAACTGCAGGGGGTCCAGGAGGGGGGCCGTGAGGGTCTTGAGATAGGAGGGAACCAGGCGCTCAAATGACTTCATGACCACAGATGTCAGAGCCACGGGTCTGTAGTCATTTAGTCCAGTGATCCTAGGTTTCTTGGGGACAGGGATTATGGTAGAGGACTTGAAGCAGGCAGGCACATGACATGCCTGCAGTGAGGAGTTGATAATGCCAGAAAACACTGGGGCCAGCTCGTTTGCACAGTGTCTGAGGGTGGCAGGAGACACACCGTCTGGGCCGGGAGCTTTTTGAGCATTCAGACTCTTAAACTGCTTCCTCATATCTGCTTCATGAATATGAAGAGTTGTGGTGGGAGGAGGTGGTGTGAAATCCTCCTTTGTGTGGGGTGAGGAGGGGGGTGTTGCAGGTGAAGTGATTGAAGGTGGTGATGGCTCTATGGAGGGGGGAGAGGTGGGGGAATGAGTGTCCAAAGTGTCTCTATTGTTGGGGTCGTTGGAGGTGTGAAGGCTGCCTGATGGCTCGTCAAAACGGCAGTAAAAGTCGTTAAGGGTGTTGGCCAAGAGCAAGTCATCAGTGGAGTGGGGAGTTTTAGGCTTGTAGTTGGTGATATTCCTAAAACCTTTCCACACAGAGGCCGAGTCATTCTCTGAGATCTGCTGCTGCATCTTCTCAGAGTGCTGATGTTTGGCAATGTCCACTTCTTTAGTGAACCTGTACTTGGCCTCTCTGTAGCAGTCCCTGTCTCCGCTTCTGAACGCCTTTCTCTTTTCCAGCCACAGCTTTTTGAGTTTAGGAGTAAACCAGGGTTTGTCATTGTTATAACTCACCCTGGTGCGTGATGGCACAATGCTGTCCTCACAGAAGTGGATATAGGAGGTGACAGTGTCCGTAAACTCGTCCAAGCTGTTAGAAGCAGCCTTCATTGTGTCCCAGTCTGTAGACTCCAAACACGTGCGAAGCTCCTCCACAGCCTCGTTGCTCCACAGTTTTTTGGTCCTCACGACAGGTTTGGAGAGCTTCAGCCTCTGTCTGTACGCGGGGATTAGGTGGATCATGACGTGGTCAGAAAGTCCGAGTGAAGCGCGGGGCACCGCACGATAGGCCCCGCTGATCGTGCTGTAACAGTGGTCTAATGTCCTCTCCTCTCTGGTCGGGGATTTAATATACTGCTTGTATTTGGGAAGCTCATGGCTCAGATTGGCTTTGTTAAAGTCCCCAAGAGCAATGATGAGAGAGTTCGGGAATGTCCGCTCCATGTGCAGTATCTGCTCCGCGAGTGCGCACTGAGCTGCCTGCGCATCCGCATCTGGCGGGATGTAAACAGCGGCCAGGATGAATGAAGCAAACTCCCGCGGAGAATAAAACGGTTTGCAGTGAATGAAAAGGTATTCCAGAGAGGAAGAGCAGTGCTGAGCAATCACTGTCACATCTGTGCACCAGCCACTATTAATGTAGAAGCAGACACCTCCACCTTTGGTCTTACCAGAGAGAGAGGCCTGCCGGTCCGCGCGCAGCAGATGAAAGCCCTCCAGCTTGAGCGCGCAGTCCGGGATGTCCTCACAGAGCCACGTCTCCGTAAAACATAACACACAGGAGGAGGCAAAGTCTCTGTTCATGCTTCTCATCAGGGCCAGTTCGTCTGTCTTATTCCTGAGTGATCGTACATTGGAAAGGAAGATCCCAGGAAGAGCAGTTCGCAGTCCACGTCTCCTCAGACGCACGAGTGCGCCGGCTCGCTTACCTCTCTTTCGGCGTCTCACTTTCCTGATCAGAGTCTGCAGTAAATCTGCCGCGGATGCGACAAATATTGGAAGTAAATCCACAGGTGTTGTAGTCCTGTGGTTAAGAAGCTCTTCTCTGGTGTAAGAATATCCAGAGGAGTGCCCAGACACAGAAGTTATGCACAAAAACAAGACAGAAGTAACGCACTGAAGCACCAGGGCATCCATACGCGGCGCCATCTTGGATCGTAATCCTTATTTATCTTATATTGGGCGGGATTGGTGCTGCTCCTCAGGTCATCGTCTGTCTTTAAGGCCACCTTCCCTCAGAGCCAGCGACAATAAATAGATGACTGAGATAACCGTGTTAAGGAAATCGAGGGTTCAGAGCATCTGAATCCTGAGCGGCCTAATCACCAGTGGAAATGTGGAGCTGTCCATGGTGCTGAACTTTAAACCAAAGGCATACTGCACTGTATGACGCTGGGTGACCGGGGAGGGGATCTTTGCAGCCAATCATTGACAAAACAAACTAACAGAGCTTCAGTTATCAGTCAGCATGAGCCAGACCAGCTGCCTTTGTTTTTAACAGGGTGATTATTCACGTCTCTTTTGATGTTGAATGACAAGCTGCACAAGCAACCAGCTCACTCTGAATATTGTCATATGTTTTACTTGATATATTTTTTGGCAAATCTGGAGCATTTAAATGAATGCAGTTTGATTTGCTTGTGAGCAGATCACCTCAGCATCAAAGCACGACTCGAGTACGTGTGAATCCTCCCTGTTAACAAGAAGGGTTTGCTGACATTTGGCCAGCTCACAGAGTTTTCTTCATGTTACTTGTTTGGCAGGTATTCTATCTTTACTAATCCCCAGTACAAAAATCATTTTTAGGACTCAAATTTTTAACTTTTTTGTTTGTTTTTGGGTTTGCTTTGTGTTTGTTTTTGTTTTTTTGGTCTGCCGCTGGTGTGATTCAGGGTAATTTGGTCAGTTGGTCCTTGCGTTGTCCATTTCTGTCCTTCCTGGTGGTCAGCGTGACAACCACAAAACAGAGGAAAAGCTGTACGGACTGAAATTGAGTCTTTCAACCCGTCACGCTTATTTTCTGCTTCTCAAACAGCCGTAACTTCAAGGAAAAGCTTTGTCCGCTTCAGAAAACCTTTTGTGAACTTTTCTTCTTATTCATATTTTAAAAAGGGAAGTTAAAGTGTGAGTAAAAACAATAAAAAACCTAATGCTAATCAAAATATTCATGGAATAATTTAAGCCGTAGCCACGTAAATCTAACACGAGGGTCCAGGGCTTTTCAAGCACAACTCACTGTCCTTAGTGAGCTTGTGACCTCCTGTTTGTGTTCAGTGATTCAGACAGCCAAAGCTAACTGCCCTCCCTCTGTCTACCACTGCCAGGCTGAGCAATGACTAAGCCCTGAGTGGTGCTAAATCACTGGCACTTGGTGAAGTGCCTAACCTACTGCTCACACCATTTCTAATTCACATTCTCAGTGCTTATTCCAATGCACAGGGGTGTTTATCATCAATAAGCACCGAGCAGAACGTATTTCCATTCTCCACCAATCTCCATTTCCACATTTCAGCCTGCAGTTTGTTTGGCCGATGCATGGGAGTTGGAGTTGTGTGAGTCAGAGTAATGAGCGGTGTTTATGGTAGTTACAGCAGGAAACAAGTGGATCTGACGTCTGAAATGAAGTTATGACTTCTGTCGTTGGCCTCCAAGTTTACACATTTCACACTTGATTGGCTGTTGATTAGACTGTTCAGTTTTGTTTTCTTTTTTTCAATGTACATAATGGCATATTTACAGCAGCTAATCAGCTTCCTTTTCAACTGATTACGTTTGTAATGCTCATAACTTATTGCTGTCCTCTATCCAGGTGGACCAGCAGCCTTCTCTCCTGGTAACTTGAGCACCAGCAGCAGTGCCAGCAGCACCCTGGGGAGTCCTGACAACGACGAGTACATCCTCTCTTTTGAAACCATCGACAAAATGCGACGGGTGTCCTCGTATTCTTCTCTGAACTCCCTCATAGGTAACCAATGTCCAGTACTACCCGAGTTCTGTCTGTGGTTTCCTACAAGTAAATGTTGAAAAATACTTAAAGTGTGCAAGGGTAGAGAACGACCCTGAGGAGGCACTGAGGACGTGAGATGTGTGAGGCAGGTGTTACTCACTGATCCTCAGGCCAGAGAAGAATGGAGAGCGACACAGAAGCACCGGGCAGCTCTGACCCCGGGGGCTCTTTTGAAGTTGATGACTTTTCCCCTCCAGGATCCCTTGAAGCAGACATTAATGTGGTGGAGGACCATGGTGGTCCCAAGCCATATCAATTCAAGCCACTGACTCGGGCACCAGTAAGACCCAGAGCTCGCTCTTTCTCTATCAGGGGACTGTCCTGCTGCAGCCCAGTCATATGATGTAAAAGGAAACTGTTCAGCTCAGTAGCAGTGATTCTTCAACCAGGAAACACCGCTGCGAAAAGTCCTGTGTCTCGAAGAGAATTTTTTTTTTTTTTTTTTTTTTTTGAAGAGAGCAAAAAGCGTTTTTCAAACTATGAAATGTAGGTTTGTTTTTTTTGTGTTTTTTTTTTTTAAAGATTTTGGTATAAAACATGCAGAAAATATAGGCTAGACACACACATGCATACTGTCATTTACTATCGAAGTCAAAACCTCATCTGCCACAATAACCGTCTTTAGCAACACTTGCATTTACAAAACCACAGATGATTTAAGAAGCAGCATGCACAAGGTAAACAAACATTATATAACAGCAGCTATGCACTATTCTAAACCCAGATTTATTTAATATCTTGATAAGAGCACCGACCACTAACAGCTATATTCACAGGCAAAGCAACTAATAGCTAATAACATGTAAGCTGACGGTGTGGTGTCAGCTCGCTTAATACGCAATCTGTTCTATTGCTAGCAAAGAAATAGTCAGTAGATACAGGTGGAGGAACAACATGCAACAGTAGCATGCTAACCTATATCAATTTCACAATCATTTAACATTCAGATGGGTTGTTTTAAGTTTATAGAGCTCTATTATGATGTCTCAAAGCAAATTAGTTTACCTTTAAGCCAGTAGTCTTCTTTGAGATGGGCTGTTGGTTTTGAAAATGAGCATCTTGTTTGGAAAATCATCCATCCATCTTCATCCGCTTTATCCGGGGCCAGGTCGCTGGGGCAGCAGCCTAAGCAAAGAGGCCCAGACCTCCCTCTCCCCAGCCACCTCCTCCAGCTTATCCGGGGGAACACCAAGGCGTTCCCAGGCCAGCCGAGAGATATAATCTCTCCAGCGTGTCCTGGGTCTGCCCCGGGGCCTCCTCCCGGTGGGACATGCCTGGAACACCTCACCCAGGAGGCGCCCAGGAGGCATCCTTGTCAGATGCCTGAACCACCTCAGCTGGCTCCTTTCGATGTGGAGCAGCAGCAGCTCTACTCTGAGCCCCTCCCGGATGGCCGAACTTCTCACCCTATCTCTAAGGGAGAGGCCAGCCACCCTTCGGAGGAAGCTCATTTCTGCCGCTTGTATCCGCGATCTCGTTCTTTCGGTCACTACCCACAGCTCGTGGCCATAGGTGAGGGTAGGGACGTAGATCGACCGGTAAACTGAGAGCTTCGCTTTTACACTCAGCTCTCTTTTCACCACGACGGACCGGTGCAGCGTCCGCATTACTGCAGCCGCAGCACCAATCCGTCTGTCGATCTCCGGCTCCCTTCTCCCATCACTCGCGAACAAGACCCCGAGATACTTGAACTCCTCCACTTGGAGCAGGAACTCATCCCCGACCCGGAGTGGGCACTCCACCTTTTTGTGGCTGAGAACCATGGCCTCAGATTTGGAGGTGCTGATCCTCATTCCCGCTGCTTCACACTCGGCTGCGAACCGTTCCAGTGTGAGCTGGAGGCCCTCACCCGATGAAGCCAACAGAACCACATCATCCGCGAAAAGCAGAGATGAGATTCTGAGGCCACCAAAGCGAAAGCCCTCCGCCACTTGGCTGCGCCTAGAAATCCTGTCCATAAAAATTATGAACAGAACCGGAGACAAAGGGCATGTAGAAAATCATTGTTTTATTTATTATTTCATTGTATATAAGCTTTGCTAACTGTGTGTCGGCTGTATCTGGAGACATTCATTAGCATGACTAATGCAGCTGTAACCCTGCTGGATGATGCAGTCAGCAGCAGGGACAGTGTTGCAATATTTTCCATCACGTGAGCAGCAATCCTCAGGGGGCTGTGCGTGAGAGAAAAATAGAAGGAAATAAATGACCTGAAGAAGGTGAAGGGAAGAGGAAGAGTGCGAGGCCTCAGTAGAGTAACCCTGAAACAAGGCCACAGACGGAAAAGCTCCAAATCCAAGAATAGAGCAAGTGTAAAGGTTTGCAGATGTGTAAAGGACACCATAGAAGGGAGCGGGGGGCTGGGACATTAAAGTGCTTTTCCTGATACACACCGAAGTCGCCCCTGTTCACTTACTGCTGCTCGCAGGTGATTGGCGGGCTGCGCCATGCGCCCTGACAGGCAGTTTGTGTGTGAGCAGAACAACTATTAACTCACTTCCACCCCCACAAGAAAGAGGAAAGTGAAACTCAGGATTCCCTCTCCCTCTTTTTTCCTTTTTTAATGTTAAATTTTAACTTGGAAACCTTTCTTAATCTCCCAGCTGCCCCATCACATCTCAGTTAATGCTTTTAACACAGCAAAAATGTAAAATTGAGCTCTGAAGAATACATTCAAGTTGCCGTGAAAGTAGTTTGAGGTATTGTAATAAAAGTTGGCTTTGTTTTAGTTATTTTCATATCGGTCCTCTGAGGAGAAAGCAAACCAGTGTCTTCTCTATTTTAACTGTGTAAATGTGCACAGAGACCTGCTCAAACGCACATTTGAGTTATTCTGTAAGACACACATTGTTCTGGCTTTTTTCTGCTCTCTAAAAGAAACTTCAGGGATTTCTCGGCTAATCCAGAAACCTGAAGTCAAATTCATCAGGGCCTTCCAGCTGTTCTGGTGGGATTTTCAGAGTTTTTTCATGTTTTTTTGTTTTTAATAGCGCAGACACAATAGGAAACCAAAGCTTGGAAATTAATGTTTGATGAAGAAAATCATTAAAAACATGTTGGCAGTGTTCGCTCTCTTTACCCTTTAGTCTGACAAATCTAAAATTTGATGCCCATTGAAACGTTTTTCAACGTGCACTGCTGGCGTGAGCTTCCCGTCCATGTAAATGGGTTATTAAATAAATAAACATATTGGGGTCTCACCCACTAAACGGTTCCCCCAGCACAGCTGAGCAGAGTCCAAACACTCCCCTCAGCGAGCCAGTATAAACGCCTTCTCTCACAGTGGGCAGAGAAGATGAATGGATGTTTCTGGGACACGAAGAAAGGGCTAAAATGCTTACCTGAGTGCAGATTTGTGTAGAATTAGATTTGCTTTTGCCTCTTGCATTTCTTTTGTCACTTAGATTCAGTTATCTAACTCATTTGAGACTTCAATTGCTGTTCTGATTTATTTGTTCTTATTCTTTTCCATCCTTTGTTTGGTTTGAAGTTGCTTTCATAAGACCCTTGGGGCTTGCTTTTTCATCTCAACTGGAAACAAAAAGCATTAACTTGTTTCTCACTTTGTGGTAAACAGCAGCATGCATTCACCGATTTATCTCATCTATCTGCAAACAAAGAAATGTTGAGAGGGTACGTGTATTATAGGCCAGCATTTTGGAACAGATTTCAATGCTGAATGCAGCAGCTGCAGGAGTCTGCCTGCACAAAACCAACAGGGTAATAAAAGTGTGCTGTGGGCCAGGGTCAGAGCACTGATTGATGGACTTACTATTTGTTATTATAATTACCCCCAAGCTGGGAGGTTCATTTGTAAGGCATAAATATCTAATATGGCTTCAGCCGAGGTTCAGAGATTGTTTTTAATCTTTTGTTTTCAGTAACATAAAGTCTTTGATGTTGTGCTTGGAGGACACTGTTTTGGGATGTAAGGTTTTTAGGTGTCTGCCTGATTTATCGTTCCTCGATTTAGTGCTGAATGTTGTTGATGAGTAATCTGAAGAAAACGGCGACACACGGCTTATGTAAAATATCTTTATAAAACACGATACAGTACTGAAACTAGATGCATATTGCGCATTTGCAGCTTGTGGCATCTATACATGCAGTCATACATGCAGTACTGCTTCTCTGAGTGTGGGTCACAGTTGAAGCAGAGCTGTACGGTCCTTGCTACCGCCTCCCTCCCTTCTCCAGGAATACTGAGGCACTCCCAGGCAGGCCACACGGGTCTGTTCAGAGGTCTTCTCTCAGGTGGACGTTTCTAAGACACCTCACCTTGGAGCCATCCTGTCCATGCATAAAATCTGCAGCTCTGCTCTGAGCTCCCCTTGTCTGACTTAGCATTTAACCTCACCTCTAAACACAAACCCAGACGCACTGTTGAGGATTGTCGTGTCTGCCTCTTGTTTACAGGGTGAGTTTAGATTGATAAGCTGCAACACAACAGACTGGTACAGCAGTCCACTTGTCAACCACCTCCTCCACTCTGAACTGCGCCCTGAGGTGCTTTAACTCCACCATATGCAACATTTAATCCCCAATTCAAAGCAGGTTTCAAATTTAGAATTGCTCAGCTTTCATCCAAACCTCATGGTGAAAGGTCACCTAGAGGGCAGCAGCCCACATCATCTGCAAAAAACTGATCTTGTAACCACGAAGGTGGACAAAGCCCTTTCCGTGGTTAAGTTCTGTCCACAAAGGTTACTTCCTTTTGGATGCAGTATTTATTTCAGCCGTTACAGCCATTCGCCCTCTAACGACCCTTAATAGCTGCACCACGTCCATCCATCTAGCAGCTGACAAAGACAACATCAACCGTTTTATCTTTGTGCTGGTGCTAAAAAAGCTAATATACAAAAGTCAGTAAGGTTCACAGTCTGTGAACCGCGCTGATATTTTCATTCCAGACTAAAGCTGTGAAGCTGTGCATCTAAGGTAGGCCATGACTAATGCAGACTTTTAGTCTGCCTGGGCCAACTTTCAAATTTGTTACATCAGAAGCTTAAATTCACTTTTGTCAGTGTGTTTGAGGCAGTCTCACATTTAAAGAGCACCGCAGGTATGATTTGGGGCTGCTTACACTGCTTACCTCTCGCTCGAAATATATTAAAAATATATTTTACACACACGAGGTCCTTCACTGCTTTCAGACATTCTGATGTACTTTTTATGTTTCAGCCGTTTAAATCTCCCAAAAAATGATATGCAGTGTTAAAAGTGATTTATGTCATCTGCAAGAATTGGTGGAGGCTATAAAAAAATGATGCAGTGGTTCATTTAGCCAGCGGTTAACATCTTTACTACTGTACATCCGTTTCTCTCTGCACAAGACTTGGGACGACACGAGTGTCACGTCAGGACACGGCTGTGCTGCAGCGCTCAGCCAGTGAATGATATTCACCGTCACGTTCTTTCATGTGGACTGTGTAGGGATGGTGCACTGGTAATTTGTGCGCAGCAGTTAAATGGGAGAGGAACCCTATTTCACATTTATCAAGTGGCTGTTTACTGCAGCAGCTAGCACGCTGGCTAGCTGTCGCTAATCATATCCTGGCCCTCAGGCTGCAGTCTAATCACCTCTTTAACTCCCTCACTCTCTTCCTCCCGCAGTCACTCTTGCTCTCTCCGTCACTTCATCTCTCCGTCCTTGTTCAGGATGCTTTTTTTTCTTACTTATTCTTTGTCTTCTCTCTTTATATCTTGCCTTTTTGATCACTCTGTCATATGTCAGAGCACAGAGGCTTCTGAAATGTATGATCCATCTCTGTTCTCTTTTTCCCTCCTTCTGCACTCTGTTTGGGATTCGCTGCGCCGACACCACATCTTTCATATTGCATCCATCCCCTAGTTGCTGCCTTCTGTCTTCCTCCATTTTTGGGGGGAGCGGTTGCCCTTTTTGTCTCCCTTGTTTGAAGCACTTTCTGGCAGGGAGTCTCAGTTAGTGGGTCCAGACTTCAGTCGTTCTCGTTACCTCTCAGGGTTTATAAATCCTGGATTTTTAGAAAAGTGGAGATTTGGGCAGGGTAGAGCGTGACAGCGGTCATCCTTAGAGGTCAAATTTGCACGGCTGCCTTCATAGTCGGAGAGATCTGAGAAGAAGGAGGGAATAATCAATTCAAAATGAGAAACTGCAACAGCTGGGGACTGCCAAGTGTCCCGGTGCCTGACACTGAGAAAGACGGCAGATTGAAGCTGACGGACTGAAGGACTTTTAGATGGAGCTAGAGTAGAAAAGGGGCTGCAGCAGGAAGAGGGCTAAGTAAGGAAAACATGCAGGAGCAAGTAAAGGCTCACAATCTAGGGTGAGTTTGAATAAGAAAAAGAGTTCATTCTAACACAAAGAGACACAACAGGCTGGTGGTGCCTCCAAACAAACTGTTGTCAGCAAGAAACTCTTGTGAAAATGACAGAAGGAGGAGAAAGTTCAAAGAACAACAAACAAGCTTCAGAGAAAATCAGCAAATTGTCACATTCGCTGCAAAGTCGATGCAGAAGAAAAGAATAATGACGAGTGAACAAAAACACCTTGACAACAGGAAATGTTTGTTCATTTGTATTCATGATAACAGCAACAGTTCTCGGCAGTGGAGCTCCGGTGGATGCGGAGAGCCAGCTGTTTGTTGCGCGTGTGTGTTGTGCGTTGATTAATTGTGTACATTAGCTTACACCAGAGGTCCGTTTCCCTCTGCCAGCCAAAAAAACCTATAACTGCAGGAGAGGTAAATGACCGGAGAGGGTAGCATGAAGCTAATGAGATGAGCACTTAGCTCTTCTTGTAATGAACATGAAGTGAATTATAAGATCTACATCAGAGTGAGGTGTACAGTATGAGTTTGTGGGTGTTTTGTACGTGTGTTAATTTTCTCAATGTGTGTGATTTGTGTCCGTTGTTTAAAACTTTGCTTCCAAGCTGAATTTTCTCGTTTTATTTGTCTCTTCTAGGCGTGTCCTTCAACAGTGTTTACACTCAGATCTGGAGAGTGCTGCTTCATCTGGCTGCAGACCCTTTTCCTGAAGTGTCAGATCTGGCCATGAAGGTCCTCAATAGCATAGCATACAAGGTGCGTTATGTTCGGGTCTTTAAAGCTTTTATCACAAACTGTGTATTAAAGACTGACTTTCATTTGGCTCAGTCACACCAGAGCAAGAACAGGATAACAACCTTCTCTTGAGTAGGAAGTAAAACCTGACCTGTGGTTTCCCGGCAACTGCAGTGAATTAGTTTTTGTTTGGAAACAGATTGCAAGTATTTGTGGGAACCGGGCTACTGCTTTTGATCACAAGATGATTACACAAGTTGTCTAATAGAACCCAGCGTTTCTCCAAACAAGTGCAGATGACTCAGACTGACTTCATTCACTGGTCGATAATGGTTTGCAAACAACAGCAGACAGGTTGCTGACACCTTACAGCCAGTTGGACTGGGATGCGACTCTGCAATAGGGTGGTTGCTAAGCAGGTTTATCCTGGTTCCAATATACAGTCCTTAAAAAAAATTATTAGGCCAAGCAGCAAGAAAATAGAAATATTTTATAATTTTGTGCTTTGACTGACTCCATCTTCATGCTGGTTTGTCGCCGTTTTGATGCACCAGACCTGCTTTGAAAATGGCAACAGACTGATTTCATGTTCACTTTACGTGGTCACACTTATTTTGGTCTTGCTGCATTCAGTTCCCAAGCACTGTTTTTTTTTTTTTTTTTTTTCCCCCCGTGTGACTGTAGCATAGTTGGTTGTGGAGTCCCTTTCTGAAGCCTCAGTGTTAGCATTTTGATGGTTGCTATGTTGTAATTAGCAGTAAGCTAATGCTTGCAAGCTTGGATAACGTATTCATCCATAGATTGAATACAAACATCGACAAAGACACCTGTGAATTGGCGCTGGGCATTATTAGAGGTGTGTGTGCTTTGCCTGCACAGGTAGCTGTAGCCACCAATCGAGTCGCTGAACTCCGTGTTTGTGGTTTCGGTGCTTTTTGGAGAATTTTTAATGAATTTGTCCAATAAATAATAATGTGCCTTAATTTAATGTAAAATACCCATAGAATAAGTATTGAGGCTGTTAAAAATCTAAAGCGGTAATGTTGGGCCTTTTTTATCATGATCTAAATGAATTGACTTCCTTTTAGAGCCGCCCTCATGTGGCCATTAGAGGAACTGCATCCGCTTCGTTTTTCAGCTCTTCAGGTTGCTGATTGTTTCTCAAAAAGGCGTCTGTGTATCACTGACAAGCATTCAAGAAAGAGCGGGGAAATTAGTTTTACAGCTTTTGCTTACTGCATTTTGAATTTAAGGTTTGAGCCTTTTCTTCCTTTTCCCGCTGTCCACGTTATAAGTAATTCTTAAAACTGAGTATCATCTCATTTTCTGGAGTCTAATATAATGAGGATATTATAATTGACTTTTTGTCTCTGTATCCCCGTATATCAGTTCTTTTTCACCTCATGGTTATACAGTGAAAAAGATCAGCTTCCAGCACACATGCCCCTCCCTCCCACTGGCATTTGCTTCCTCCGAAAGGCCATTACTTTTGTGCAAATGCAATTAAGGGCCAATGACTCCCCGAGGCTTGGCAGAGCGCAGCAGAGCAAAGAGGCTGCCGTAACTTAAGGAGCTATAATAACCACTATACTCCACCACCCATCCTAAGCCTCGGGCAGGATTTCTTGTGTTTTCCACCACCAACACCAATTGTTCCCTCTGTTACCTTCACACAGGCAGCATCTCTGCATCGAGGCTTCCGTCTCAGCTGCAATAAAACAAAGAACAGGACGCGATTAACAATATAATGCAATAGACGTTTTCTTCTGCCAGCACCGTAACACATTTTTGGAGCATGAGTTATTGTGGACCTGCACACTCAAGTCAATTTAACAAACAGTGGTGTCATATTTATAAAGATTAGGTCCCTGACAAGCAACATAAGAGAACAAGGAAGACGCCTTGAATGGAAGGAGACAGGATTCAGTCGTGCCCTGCACCTGCTCAGGACACTTTTGCGACACGTTTAGAGGGTTAATCATCATCAGTCATGTTAATCTTTCAAGCTGTGAACTTGAGACTTGATTTACAGAGTTGCACAGGCTCAATTTTTAAACCCACAGAGTCTGACTAATATAGTTGTTTGTAGTTATTTATTTACTCATGTACCCAATCCTGACTCTGCACAGATCGGCTGCTTGTTTCGTTTGTGGCTTTCCAAACACATGTGGCCAACAGGGAAGCCGCGTCCTCACAAGTTGAACGTTGTTTCTCTTCTTTAAATTCCAATACTGAGATATCAGCAAATAGTTAATAATATATCATAATATCAGGTCCCCTGCAGTAGCCAGGGCATGTCCTTTCACTCACACATTAAACAAATGTGCAGGACGCCACATCAGTTTGTGCGGCTTTGTCAGAAATAGAAGCAGTCTCAGAGTGATGCTCAGAAACGAGGTTGTGTGTTGTTACTCGTAATGTAATTCTTTGTTTTGCAGTCTTAAAAGCTCAGTGAAAAGCCCTCAGTTGCAGCAAGAACAGGAACTGGAAAGCGAGATCATATTTTCCTTGTTCGTGGTCTCTTGACGCTCCTTTTCATGAATTTTAAGTCTTCTCTTTCCTTCAACCTTCAGCTGGTCTTGGCTGAAGGTTTTCTCTCCCCACACCTCGTTCTGTTGGGGGTTTCTTCCTGGTCAAAGGAAGTTCTTCTTCTCCACCATCACCGAGTGATTGTTAATTCGGGTCCTCTGATCACTGGGATTTTGTTTGTAATATGTTACTTTCTCAGACATATGTTGTATCTGTAGTATGTAAATAACATTGAATTGAATTGTCTAAGGATGGCTTCCTTTCAAGTTGTTATAGATTAATAAATGTATTATATCTCTATGTAACATCTGCTTGTAAATAGGACTCAAACAAATGTTCTTAGAACAAATGACAGAACTGTACAAAAATGTAACAAAATATCACAACAAAGACGAGAAAGACTACGAAAAAACAAGACCTTAAACAGAATAAGCACAAGTACTTTGATTTGGGATGAAAAACAAAGTATTTTGTAAATAAATAAAACGATGACGGCCAAATATTTAAACGTAATTTATTCCAATGAGGAGAAGGATAGAAAACAGACATTAAAGAGGATTTGATCTTAGCGTTTGATGCAGAATTTGAAGGAGCAAAATACTGTTCTGGACTATAACGATATCATGAGTACACATTTTAAACAGTGGTGTTAACGGTCTTTTTTATTTTTCCCTCTCTCTCAAAGAGCTCGGCAACAGCTGCTTATTTTAAGAACCCTCATTCAAGTTCACAAGTGCCAACGGCTCTTTTAATTAAGATTTTAAATGTCAAATGTTATTGATTCGTAACAAAGCGAAACAAGGTCAGGAGCTAATTAAAATGTACTTTCTTCCAAGATGATTAAGGCTCTAAATGCTTTTTTTATAGTCCAGTGTTGCTGTCTGATGCTGGGACTCTTGGAGATTTTTAATAGTATATACATTTTGAACACATTGTTATTCTTTTATTCAGGTGCATCCAGTCGTTTTCACAGATGTGTCACTAATAAAGTTGGATCACATCCATCTGAAACAAATCCAGAGGTTTTTTTATGTTTGAATGGCAAAGATTTACTATCCAACACCGCCCTTATCTCCCAGTTGTTTGCCTGTATTGAAAGGAGATTATTGGTTAAGAGAGAGATAGGGTGAGAAGTTCGACCAT